>NC_091851.1:22552077-22880995 GCF_037783145.1 Equus przewalskii
CTGGGGAGATGGTGGGGAACAGAAGGAGAAGGGCGCTGCTCCCTGGAGCTCACAGTCTGGTGGGGAGAGCAGACTCGAAAACAAGTAAGTGAATAAAATAATTACAAACTGACAATGAGCTAAAAATCAGAGTGGTCATGGTTCACAGATGAGGAAGTTGAGGGACAGAGAGAAAGAGGGCTTACCACGCCTTCTCAGAGTATGGAAGAAATTGTTGACACCAGGATGGGGGTCGGAGGGAGAAAGAAAGAAATAGTACAGACCAAGCTGGCAGGAAGAGTATGCAACCAGCATGGCAAGACAGGACTGTGGTGGAGGGCATAGGCCCTAAACCAGGAGGTCTGTGTTCAAACCCTGCTCCCCTCCATCTCCCTGTGCCTTAGTATCTCCATCTATAAAATAGGATTCATGATGGTTCCCTCCCTCAGCGTTGATGTGAAGATTAAATGACTTAAATGTGCAAAGTACTTAAAACAAGTCCTACGTCTAGGAAGATTCAGTAAAGTTAGTTCCCACTAGCATATCTTAAGACTTTGGGGAAACGGGGGTTTGTTAAGGGTAAGGTACTCCGAGACTGTGAACACTTGCTTGGGAGTCTTGGCCCTGCCATGACACTGGAGGACTTTAGACAATCTCGTCCCTTCTGGGCCTCAGTTTCCCCATCTGTAACATGAGGGAATTGAACGTGAACTTGTATCATATATTCGTGTCTTCACATGTTTACTGTCTGCCTCCCCCACAGGAATGAAAGCTCACGAGGGCAGTGCCCTCGCTGCTGCTCTCTCCCCAGCACCTACACCAGTGCCTGGCTCATAAGAGGTGATCAGGAGATATTTGTTGAAGGGTTTAATTCAAGGATCTATAAAATGGCCCTTCCAATCCTGACCTGTCTAATTCTAGGAGTTTGTGAATAAGACATGGCTGGGAAAGCATGTGAGAAAACCACAATTCTCCTCCCAGGGACATGGCTTATTATAGTTTAGAAAGTTGTTTCTTGTCCATAAAAACAAACCAAAAAAAAAAAGCTAACTTCGTTTTAGCTCTTCCTGTGTGCTAGGCCCTGTGCTGCGTACTGGATACACATATTCTCATTTCCTCATCAGCACAACCATCTGCTTAATAGTTACCACTTGACAGATGAGCACGTTGAGGCTAAGAGAACCCAAGCAATTTGTCTAAGGCCACACAGCAAGAAAGGGTACTCAGGATTCACACCAAAATCAGCTGTCGAGAGGCAGCTGAGAACTGCTGTCTTCATAGTACAATTGGGGTAACTGAGGCCCAGAGGCAGGAAATGAATTGCCCAAGGTCATGTAATAATAACAGCAAACAGTTACATCACTCTTACTATGTGTCAGGTGCTATGCTAAGCACTTTTCCTATATTAAATCCTCAAAAGTGGTCATATTATCACCATGCCCCTTTTCAGATGGAGAAACCATAGCACAGAGAGGTTCAGTACTCTGCCAAGCTTGCACAGTTAGCAAATAGCAGAGCAAAGATTCGAACCAGGGAAATCTAGTCCCATGGTGTTAAAGGCTCGTCTCTATTGCACCATCTGTCAATACAGCAAGTCCCGAGCAGGCTGGTATAAAAAGGGAGGCGTCTTTGCCCGGCACCCTGCGGCCTAGGCTGGGGGCAGGGCAGAGAACAAAAGCACATTGAGAGTCTCCTTAGCCGCCAGCTGGGACTTTCCACCTTGAAGGGAGGGTACTGTTATGGAAAAAATGATAAAGCTCTGGAAAGATGAATGTCTCCCCAGGGGCCCCAAGTCTCCTCAGAGCCCCCGCCACCTCCCGCTGTTGGGGAGGGCCACAAACTGTGACGGTCTGATTCAGATGAGATGAAGGCCACCTGGATCCCAGCACACCCCAACCAGGCTGCTGGAATGATGAGGATCGCTTGATGGAAAGTTCCAATTTCTCAGCCAGGGTCACAGACCTTCCACCCAGCGACCCCCCAAGGAATCAGGTTCAGGCTGGAACTCCCTGTCCTTGGACGGTAGGACACACACGTCTCGCAGGGACAGCTCAGTCCTTCATTCGGCAGACTTTGACAAGGGTCTGTGCTCCGAAGAAAGGTGAGGGGGTAAAGAGGGTCACAGCCGGCTGCTCTGTAAAGATTCAGGATCTCTCAGCTCCGCCGTGACCACGTGACCTTAGGCAAATCAAAATATACAGAGTGAAGTGGTTAGGGCAGAATTCTCTGTGTGACAGTCTCTGTCTCAATATTTGAATATTCTCATTCAACAGCTTGAAAAAATATACAAATTCAGTTTCAATTTCAGCAGTGTTCCCTTCTGTTCAGTTCAGGGTTCAGTTAAAAATAAGACTAACGAGGGGCTGGGAGCCCGGGGGGTCAGCAGGGTGTGCAGTTTCCCGAGTTCCATCTGGTTCAAGTCCAAGTCTAGGATGGGTCCCCGTTCCAGTTACGGTGCTGCGTAGCAAACCACCACAAAGCTTAGTGGCATAAAAACAGTCATTTTATTATGCTCATAGATTTTGTGAGTCAGGAATTTGGGCAAGGCAAAGTGGATACAGCTTCTCTCTGGGGCCTCAGCTGGCAAACTCAAAGACCGGAGTGACTGGAGTCATCTCACCTGTCTGTCTGGTGTCCTCACTCCCATGTCTGGAGGTTGATAGTGGGCGTACCCCAAGATCTCACCTGCACGTGGCCCCTCCAGGTGGCCAGGTGTATGTGTTTCCTGTTGCTGCTGTAATGAATTGCCACAAAGTTAGTGCCTTAAAACAGCCCAAACTTGTGATCTTACAGTCTGTAGAATAGAAAGAAGTCCATCATGAGTCTCACTCGGCAAAAGTCAAGGTGTCAGCAGGGCTGCAGCCCTTTCTGGAGGCCCTAAAGGAGAATCTGTTTCCTTGCCTTTCCTAGCTTCTGGAAGCCAACCACTTTCCTTGGCTCATGATCCCTTCCTCCACCTTCAGAGCCAACAGCATCAGGCAAGGCCATCTCACACTGCCATTTCTCTGCTTCTCCCTCCTGTGCCTTCCTCTTCCCCCCTTGTGATTACACTGAGACCACCCGGATAAAACCTCCCTGTTTTAAAGTCATTGGGTTAGGACACTTAATTCCATCTTTGACCTTAATTCCCCTTTGCCATGTAACATAACACATTCACAGGTTTCAGGGATGAAAACATGGACATTTGGGGGAGCTTTTATTTTGTCTACCATAGCAGGAGAGAGTGGAGGATGTAGGAAGGCAGTGGCTGGGTCTTCACTCTCCGTGCACACACACATTCAGTCTTGTTCTAATAGTAAATAGAAAAGGCCCTAAATTAAAGGGGTTCCCTCCTAGTGGGATGTCAAGGGCACTGGGACACTGTCCCCAGAGTCTGACCTTGCCTCCCTTTCTCAAGTCCGTGCTCCTCTCCAGGAGCACCAGCTTCTTCCAACCTCCACTGGTCTAATCTCCATCCACTTTTCAGAAAACCCTACTCCCTACCCACAGATGTAGGTCTTGCTCCAGTATCCCCCTCCACCAGCAGACAGCTTCAGAAGTCTTGAGGTATTGGGGCTGGATTAAGACCCCAAGGGGCCCCAGCAGGGCAATCACCGTGCTCTTAGCTCTTCTAATCTTACAGAACAGTCCAGAGTGAGTGTGACCCCTCCAAATCCACTCCTCTTCCAGGTCTGCCCACCTCTGTGAATGAGAACCGATGCCTTTCCACATGGCCAGTTGTCTAGGAAGCAATTGTTGAATCTTACACACACATGCACTAAAACCTAAACCAGGAGTCACTAACTCGAATGCTCACAGAGTCAGACAGGTAATATAAATCAGTGAGGTCGACTGGGTAAAGGTCATTAGGGAGCATCAAGGTCTGTGGCAAACTGGAAGCACCTGCCTGCCTAAAAGGAGCAGCAGAATTAAGCTGCCTATCACTGCTGTTAGGGTGGGAACTCAGTGTTGCCAGATACTTTGGTTTTTCTAAGAAAGCCAGCAAGCCAGATACTTAGGCAAAGTATCCCAATTCTTAAATAATTATTGCTAATTCCAATTTTTAGGATCCCTGGACAGGAGAAGCAAAACATGTCCCCCAGCCGAATTCTGACCTGAGGCTGATGGTTTGTAACCTCTAGTCTAAACCCGAACACTGATAGAGAAATGTCTTCTCAGCCGGCCCCCAGGCTGCAGGTCACCTCCCAGACCATGAATTGAGTACTTAATTGTAAAGAACAGCTTGTTCCTTTTGTTCAGTTCCTTCCTATCTCCTTTCCAAGAGTGCCTCTTCAGGCCTATTGGGATACCGAAGGTGCCCAATGCCAAGGGGTATATTTTTTAAATTGGACTTTGAATTACAAAAATAACACATTTTAATTATAAGAATAAGTCAAAACAACAGAAAATATATTGTAAACAATAAAGATGCTTTTGTCTGTTAAGCTGCCCTCAGCTTTTACCCTTTTATAAGGATAAAAATCCTTATAAGGGTATTTTCTAACAAGATGTCCAGAAGTAGGCAATTTTAAGGTTGATTCATCAGCCTTAAAATGCTACGACAGGGGGGCCAGCCCTGTGGCCGAGCGGTTAAGTTCACACACTCCGCTTCAGCAGCCCAGGGTTTACGCAGGTTCAGATCCTGGGCGTGGACATGGCAACGCTCATCAAGCCATGCTGAGGTGGCATCCCACATGCCACAACTAGAAGGACCCACAACTAAAAATATACAACTATGTGCCAGAGGCCTTTGGGGAAAAAAAGGAAAAATAAAATGCTAGGACACTAGATATGCATCTCCATAATTTTCTAGGCATTTCGCTCATGGTTGCAATGTGGCTGTGCCGACTCTGAGCATCACAGCCTCACGCCAGTATCCCAAGCAAGAATGGAAAGGGAAAAGTCAGAAAGGGGACTTCTTTTTATGAAGGAGGAAATTATTCTCTCAGCAGTTTCCCTTCGTATCTCACTGGCCAAACTGAGTCTCATGGCCACATCTAGCCACAAGGGAGGCTGAGAAAGCAACTGTCCAGCAAAAAGGAATGCGATTGCCAGACCTGGCTTGGGCCAGTCAAGATTCATCCTTTTGCTGCCATAACAAGATGGCTTCTGTGAGCAAAGGAGAAATGGGTGAGGATTATTGGATAGGCAACTTTAGTATTTGCCACAGAGCTCCTTCCGTTCTCCTCCAGTCCAGCTCCTCTCCCCGGAGGTACCCACCACTTAGCAGTTTGGGATGTATCCTTCTGAATTTTTCAGCCCACTTACGTATACATTGTAGCAGACGTTTGGACATTCTTCTTTTCTTCTGTGCTGTCAGAGCCACATGTTGCTCTCTTGTTCTCTTTTTTATGGGATCAAGAATAAATCCTGATTGCTCTACGCCAGAGATTGGTTTAAAGATAGACCTACGACCCAGCTATGGCCAATGGTGTGAGGAAAGTTTGTCTGAAGGGTTCTAGAAAAAGTTTCTTTGCTTTTAAAAAAAAGAGCTGAAAAACAAAGAGCTGCAGCAGGAAAAGACAGTCCCTTTTCTTGTAGTGGTCACTGAAGGGTATGATTGTGATGCCCGGAACTGAGCCACCATCTTGCAATTATGACAAGATGTAGTCAAGGTTGGCAAAGTGGAAAGATGGGAAGTACCCAAGTCCTTGATGATGAAGTCAAGTCACTGAATTAACCAACCCCGAGGCTGCCCCACCTCTGGACTTATTGTTCTGTAAAATGATATGTTTTTAATGCGGAAGCAAATTATCTTGGAAATTTCTGTACCAAAGTCAAAATCATCCATCTAGTATACATATATAGGTTTGTTTGCTATGTTTCGCATAAATGGGGTCATAGTTACATGCATTGGGACTGAGTTCACTTGCAAGGAATGAAACCCAAAATAGCAGTGATGGAAACAAGATGGAAGTATACTTCTCTCTCATGTAAAAGAAATCCAGAAAGAAGCAGGCAGTCCGAGGCTGGCATGGCATTCCACAGTGCAGGGACCCTGGCTCCTCCTACCTGTGCTTCCACCATCTTCAGTACAATATGTTGCTCAAGCTGCAGCTGTCACGTCCACATTCCAGCCAGCAGGAAGTGGAAAGGAGCCCCCTGCCCCCCAAAAATGCACAGCCTCTCAGAAGATGCGCGCATTACCTCTGATTCCATCTCATTGGCTGGAGCTTGGTCACACCACCACATTAACTGCCAAGGAGTCTAGGAAATGTACATGGGCCAGCTGAAAATTAGAGACTCCATGTTTAGGAAGGGTAGAGTGGACATGGAGGGGCAACAAGCAATCTCTGCCATGATATGTACATAGTTAGTATAATTTGCTTTTTTCACTCAATTTATCCTGGCTTTCTATCCATCCCAGGACATAGAAATTTACCTTGCTATTTTGATATTTATTTTGTTCTTCTTTTTCTGGCTTCTTAAGATAAAAACCTAGATCATTTATTTGAGAACTTTCATCTTTTCTAATATAATCATTTAAAGCTATATTAGAAAAAAAGCTATAAATTTCCCAATAAGTACTTATTCCCCAATTAGCTCTGCTCTGGATGCAGCCCACAAATTTCAGTATGTTGTGTTTCCATTAACATTCACCTCAAAATATTTTCTAATTTCCCCTGTGATTTCTTCTTCCCATAGGTTATTCAGAAATGTTGTTTAATTTCCAAATATTTAGGGAGTTTCTACATATCTTTCTTGTTATTGACTTCTAATTTAATTCGACTGCAAATTTGAGACTTGTCTTATACTTCAAGACATGGTCTATCATGATCCATGTTGCTGCTGCACTTGAAAATAATACTCATCCTGACGTTGTTGGGTGTAGTGTTCTAAAAATATCAGTTAGGGGGACAGCCCCGTGGCCGAGTGGTTAAGTTCGCACGCTCTGCTTCAGCGGCCCAGGGTTCCACTGCTTCAGATTCTGGGCGCAGACATGGCACCACTCATCAGGCCATGCTGAGGTGGCATCCCACATGCCACCACCGGAGGCACTCACAACTAGAATATATACAACTATGTACTGGGGGGCTTTGGGGAGAAAAATAAAAAAAAAAACAGAAGAAGATTGGCAACAGTTGTTAGCTCAGGTGCCAATCTTTAAAAATATCAGTTAGGTGAAGGTGATTGATAACACTGTTCCAGTGTTCCTTATCCTTAGGAATTTTATGCCCACTTGTCTTAGCAGTTGCTGAGAAAGGAGCTTGAAATCGCCAATTATAATTGTGATGTGTCTACTTCTCCTTTTAGTCTGTCCATTTTTTCTTTACCTTCTTCTTTTTCATGGCTGCAAAATATTCCACAATATGGATGTACATATTTTGCCCATTGAAGGATATTTAGGTTCATATAAATGTTTTGCCCCTAAAAACAGTGGCAGTGAATATTCTCACACATATAGGAGAAATTAGAAAATTCAAATTTACTAGATCAAAGAGCATGTACACTTTACATTTTGACAGACGCTTCCAAATTGCCCTCCGAAAGGACTGTTTCTGTTTATATTCCGACCGACTGTGCCCAATTCCCCACACCAGGACCCACATTAGTTATTACTACTCTTTTCTCATTTGACGTTCTCTTGGGGACAAGATAAGGGCAGGTCTGGAAAGAAGATGTCTCTCTGCTTACGTTGCACTTCCCTAATTGCAGAAAAGGTAAGCAATATTTCCCTCAATGATTGTGCCCCTTATGTGCTGAAAACCCCGGTGAAGCTTTGAAATTACAGCTTTTAAGGGCTCCCCTAAATTCTTAGCCTAGGCTATTCCCCTCTCCATTATCTGCCTGGAGTAGAGGGGGGTTCTTTCTCCAGTTACCAGAACCTTGGTTAGAAGGAAATCTGAGAGCAGCCAGACCTGAGTTCTAATCCCTCTGGCTCAGCCATCTGACATCTGTGTGACCTTGGGCAAGTTACTTAGTCTCTCTGAACCTTTGGACCCTCAGCTTTACAAAGGGGATGACAAGCACTTAGCACAGGTGTTATATGGATTAGAAATCAGGTATGTAAAGCACCTACACAGCATCTGGCACCTAACAGGCACTAATAAAAAACAACTAATAAAAAATGGGGGGGCCGGCCCGGTGGCACAGTGGTTAAGTGCCCACGTTCCGCTTTGGTGGACCGGGGTTCACCAGTTTGGATCCCCGGTGCGGACATGGCACTGCTTGGCAAGCCATGCTCTGGTAGGCGTCCCATGTATAAAATAGAGGAAGATGGGCATGGATGTTAGCTTAGGGCCAGTCTTCCTCAGCAAAAAGAGGAGGATTGGCAGTAGTTGGCTCAGGGCTAATCTTCCTAAAAAAAAAAAAATAGTGGGCCGCCCCGTGGCCAAGTGGTTAAGTTCACACACAGCCCAGGGTTTTGCCATTTTGGATCCAGCGCGTAGATATGGCACCACTCATCAGGCCATGCTGAGGCAGCGTCCCACATAGCACAACCAGAGGCACTCACAACTAGAATATACAACTTTGTACTGGGGGGCTTTGGGGAGAAGAAGGAAAAAAAGAAGATTGGCAACAGTTGCTCAGGTGCCTCTTTAAAATAAAAAAAGGTATTCATTGGGGGCTTGCCATGTGCAGAGCACTGAGTTCAGCCCTCTTCTCACGTTATTTCATTAATCCTCACGACAACAGGAGACGACATCCTCTTACAGATGAGGAAAACTGAGGCTCTGAGATGTTAAGTATCTTGTCCAAAGTCACACAGTGAGCAACCAGCAGAACTAAGGATTCAGTCAAAAATGTCTGACTCCCAAACTTGCTTCCCAGGGTAGCTAGCTCATTTCACAGATTAAGAAACTGAGGCACAGGGAGATAAAAATTACATATAAAATTAAATGGTGAGTGAGCAGCAACCAGTTCACCAAATGTTTCCCCTCCTCCTGGGTCCGGGTGACCAGCTGGAGAAGAGACTGAAGAGAGTGGAGGCAGGGACAGCTACCCAGCAGAGGAGTCAAGAGCATGGAAAATGTCTCTTTCAGCCAATTTTCCTGAGGAACCCTGGCTGAGGCTCAGGGCTGGGAATGGAAAGTGTGCAGGGAGGAGGCGGCAGCCGCGTCCATCCGGAGAAGCTGTTTGCAAAGTCCTGCTGGGAGAGGCGAGGAGGGTGGGGATGCTGGGCTTGGGGGCTGGGGGAGAGGAGCAGACCCGAGGCCGAGGGTTTGGCATCTGCCCAGAGCCTGGTCTCCTGGGAGAGGAGGAGCACACGTCCCTCAAGCTCCCTGTTTCCTCCTTGGGCTCCCCAGCTCTGCCATCTCCTGCTGTGCCCAGCCCATTTATCTGGGCATCAGCCATCCCGGAATTGAGACACTGGCAAATCTGACTCTCTGGGGACTGAGCACAGTTGACTCAGGGAGGTGCGGTGGCCAGGAAAAAGGATTGATCCTACTCTTGTAGATCTTGACCAGGGGTGGGCTTAAGAGCCATCGGCTTTATCAGTGGCCTGAGCTCTGTGACATCAGTGTGGCCCCTCTGCTCAGAAAATCTCCACTACTCACAGTGCTATAACTCCACCATTATAGGTACACCTGAGGCTGGCCTTCAGCCAGTATGCAAAGGTATGGCCATACCAGTTGTCAAACTATTTAGATACATTCCTACTAGTTGTTAATAACCCCTGTCCTGAGTGCCTCCAAGTGCCCTCAAGCATAATGGCCACACCAGACCTTCCTCTGGGACCACCCACATCTCCCCACTTACAGCCACTGACGGGGTAACACCTACCGTGGCAGGGCCACTCAGGCCTCTGTGGCTGGTCAGAGAATGTAAGTCCTATCAGTTGTTAATACTTTTCAAATCATTCGTAGAAACAACCCTTGGTAAACCTTTGTCTCTGGGTTAAAGGAAAAGTGATAGGAATCTAGAGGTGAAAGTGCCTTGTGCAGCCTCTTCATTTTCCAGATGAGGAAACTGAGGTCCCGAGAGAAGCAGAGACTTGCCCAGAGTCACATGGCCTGTCGGTGTAAGAGAAGGCATTAAAACACAGGTCCCTGACTCCCGACACCTCCCTTGGGTGCCAATTTATCTGGCCCCACAAACACTGAACTTTAGCGAGTATGGAAGGAGGTGATGGGGAGGAACCTGTCTCAAGGCAGAACTGATAGCCAATCACTTGACTCTTGTACCCTGTGATCGTAGTCATGGCAACAATCTCCTTGGTCACTATCTCCATTGAGATAGCTGTCATGACAACTACCACTCAGGGCCCCAACTTCCTGACACCAAGAGCCTTAAGGTAAACTCAGAAGCAAGTCTGTTCCATAGCACTGACCCAGATCAGAGCTCCGAGTAGGAAAGAGACTTGCCCAACATCACACAGCAAGCTGGCGGTGAAACCAAGCTGCCTGAGTCCCCGGGCCAAGGCTCTGACAGCTGTCCCACCCTTTCCGGGGCTGACACCCCCACCCCGCCCCCATTTTTCTGCCTGCTCTGGTGCTTCCCACATTCCTCCAGCCCTCAGTCAGGATCTCCTTCCCACGGCATCTCACCCTTGGCTGCCTGTCAGCCAGCTCATCCTCCTGGGAACAGGCTGACATGTGTTCAGTGTAGGACTGATTGCAGGAGTGTTCATCGTTAGTCGGGGCTCCCTGAAGGCGAAAAAGCCTTCAACCCCCTTGGCCCCCCAAAGGAAGTGATCTCCAATGGCGGAATTTGGGGCACTATTAGCCCAGGACTGAGGAGCTCTTTTTGCCTGGTCAGGCCCTGTTCTCTGTGTAATGCCAGAGTTGCTGCCCCATTGTGGAAAGGGCTCTGGGCAGGGAAGCTGGTGGCCTAGATTCTAGCCCAGCTCGGAGTCTGATCCCCTGTTCTGCTTTTATCAAGCCCCCTCTCCTCTCTGGGACTCGGTATCCCCACCAGAGAGATGGGGATGAGAATACCATTCTACAGTCACCTCCTTCAGCACCACCACCAGGGTAAGGCTGTTGGAGACCAGATGCAATCTAGGGTTTTCGTATTACTAAACAAGAGATGGCATGGCTTAAGGCACTGGCCTACCTTCCCGGTTTCTCCTTTTAGAGTAATGGAATCTCAGGATTGGAAGGATAGTCCCAGCACAGGGAAGAGCTTGAGCAAAAGCAGGAAGGCTGGAAGGACCTAGGAACCTATAAGTTGCTAGCATACAGCGTATACTGCCGAGGATGCTGAGAGAGTAGGCTAGAAGGAGAGGCCGGAGGTGATGGAAAAGGATCCGTCACCAGCTCCAGGGGTGAGGACATTGCCCTCTGGGCCTCGGGGACTCCCTGAAGGCTCTAGGACAGTCTCCTGCCTGGCTCTGACCCCTGTAATTCCAATACTGTGGGACACAGCTGTGTGGGATGAGGGACAGCCTGGAGGCAAGAGAAACATGGTGCGCGTCAGAGAAGTATTCATTCATCCACTCATTCAATGACTATTTATTAGATACAACCCAAGCTGTGTGACTTTGGGCAACTTATTTAGTCTCTCTGCACCTCAGATTCCTCACGTGTGAGATGAGGACATTGGAGACGCCTGCCCGATAGGCTGATGTGAGGATCAAATGGGTTAGGTAATGCATGTAAATATTAAGCACAGCGCATGGGAAGTAAGTACTCCGGGAATGTGCACCATCATTATCGTGATGATTATTGAGCACCTACTGTGTGCCTGGCACTCTCTAGACAGGTGGACAGCGTGAAACACTAGTCAACGCTATACACTGTTCTGCCCTCAAGGGGCTCACAGTCTAATGAGGAGACAAACCAAAAAAGAAAATTTCATAAAAGCTGAAATAAGAAAAAACAATGACAAGTTGGTGCATCAGATGTAAATCTTAATTCCCAAAGTCAGATGTGCAAGAAATATTCATTTCTTTATTTTCTCAGAAAACAAATTAAATTCTACTCCTATTCCCGCATCCTTCTGGACTGAAGGGAAATTCCGTCTCCGTCCTGATTGAAGGCTACTCCCCACGGGGGAACAAGGAGGGAAGCCAGGGGGCTCTCCCTGGCGCTGGACCCCAGGAGACCTGGTTGCAGTGCCCAAGCCCTCGACGGCCCCTGAAGTCCAGGAGCCCCTGCTTCCAAGCCGAGCGCGGGGCCTGGGAGTCTTGCTGGAGGCTGGGATCACCGGGCCTGGGGCCAGCTCCCCAGGCTCACTGTCTGTCCATCCGCACAGAGTCTGGCCCTCTTGAGGCACTGCCGAGAAGGGGCAGGAGGCTCCCCTGATCCTGGACTCAATCGACCTCCCTTCCCTTCCCAGCCTCTAAGAGTTCCTTTTCGTCTCTCTCTGTCCTTGCCCTCAGAAGCAACGAGCACACTCTCTGCACCAAGGGTTTGCAAACTCAGAGTCTCCAGGGGCCAAGCAGGTAAGGAAAAAAAGGTGTCAGACTTGGTGACTGGAGATCACGTGCCCCACCTGGAGGGGGCAGCAGAGCTCAGCTCACCAAACTGCTATTAGGCAAGTCACCTAATCACTCTGTGCATGTTTCCTAAACCACCACAAAGAATAATACTTGTCCGTACAACTCAACGTGAGAATGTGCTTTGAACTGCCTGACGTTCACAGCGCCCGTCACATGAAAATGCATGGCTGAGATTGCCAGCTCCTCTAAATATGCAAGAGAAGTCAAATATCCAAAGTGGTGTTTTGAAATTGCTCTATTTTTTAACTTTGGCAACTGAGTGACAACAGTTGTTAAATCTTGGTGAAGGTCATACAAAATGCATCTGTGAGCAGGCCTGAGTCTAGGGAACCACAGCATCTGCTCTGTGATGCCTAAACCTGTAGAAAATGGAAGCCAGAAAGGAAGAAGTCTTGGAGGCAGCTTCTGCTTTGAACCCTGTGACCAAACCCTCCCTAGGCAAGAGATACGGAAGGGAGAGGAGAAAATATTAAAAATACAAATTAGTATATCAGGTTATCCTGGGTGCATAACACATTGCCCATTGAAGTGCTATGTGCTATGAGGATTTTTTTTAAGTAGCTGAAATAAATGATAGGAAAGGCAGTCAGGGAGAGTGGCATTTAAGCTGAGACTCATGAGAAGGAGCTAGCTTAACAAAAAAATCAGGGAGAAAGAAGACCAGGTAGGGAGGGACAGCCTATGCAAAGGGCCTGAGGCAGAAAAGAGCTTGATGCAAAAGAGGAGAGCAGTGATGGATGAGCTGGATATCTTGGCAGGGGCTTATTTTGCTGGTAGGAGAGCCGTTGAAGGGTTTCGAGCAAAGAGATATGAAGTGGAGGGGTCTCCCGGAGATGAATTAGGAAGCTGTTGAAATAGCCCAGGATGGATGACATGGCCTGAATTGGCCAGCAGCCTTGAACCTGGGCAGCCCCAGATTTTTGTTTTTTCTGGATTGGCCTCAAAGTCAAAGACTGCATTTAAGCCTCAGAGTAGATCTGCTGCTTTTGCATAAACCAGGCAGTGGCCTTCCTGTTGCCAGTATCCCTGGGACCATCTTGGACCTCCCCGCACCACCCAGGCCCAATCTGTTAACTAGCCTAGGCTGCCCTCTGCTGGCCAGAGAAGGCACTAGAGCAAGGCGAGCAGCTGCCTCCCGAAGAAACAGAATTTCAGATTGAAAGAGAAAGGTGGAAAGGATGCCTCACCCTCATTAATCCTCCCCGTCTCAGTCAATGGCATCTCTCTTATCCAGTAGCTCAATTCAGAAGCCCAGGACTCAGTCCCTTCTCCTTCCTCACACCCCATCAGGGATTCCTGTCGATTCTATCTTCTGAATAAAATCCTAAATCAGAAATTTCCTAAATATGTCTTAATCACATCCGCTTCTCTCCATCTCCACCATCCCCACCCTAGCCAATGCCACCACCATCTCTTCTTTGGTCTGTGTATTCACTTTTACTCTTGTCCTGACCGATCCATTTCCCCCTCAGCAGCCAGAGTGCTCATGGTACCCTCTGATTCTAAAATCCTTTCTCCTCCGTTTATAGCTCCTCAGACAATTCAGTGTTGAACCAAACAGGGCAATCCCTGATAGACACACAGCTCCACCCACCCAGGGCACTCTGCACGCGTGGAAAACTGAGTGAAGCTGCAGAACAGAGATGCTCACGTCAGAGTCTCACAAACAAGGGCTTGACCGCCCCACCCCTGGGACTCTTCCCTCTCCACGTGGTGTCCCAGCCTCACCCTATCTCACTCGCTCCTCTCCTTCCTCCATCCTCCCCTTCATTTCTGTCTGTCTCATTCTCTCCCTCCTGTTCATTTCCACTGCAAAGCAGATTTGCCGTTTCTGTTTCTTTGGCTCCTGCCAGCCAGGGTTCTTAGGGTGTCACATGCCCCTCAAGGGGATTGTCAAGGTATCTTCCTGTACTATGCGTATCTACAACTCCCTCCCTGGGAACAATAACAGGGCCAGGACAATAACATTTTCACCCTGAGTCCAGTCCTCCCTTGGTATCTGCAGGGGATTGGTTCCAGCCCCCACCCCACGCGGGTACCAAAATCTGCGGATGTTCAAGTCCCTTATGTAAAATGGCATAGTATTCACATTACCTACACATATCCTCCTGTATACTTTGAATCATCTCTAGATTACCTAGAAGACCTAATACAATGTAAATAGTTCTTATACTGAATTGTTTAGGCAATGACAAGAAAAAAGCCTGAACATGTTCAGTACAGGTGCAACCAAAGTAGGTCTTTCCGTCCGTGGTTGGTGGAATCTGCAGCTGCAGAACTTGTGGATACGGAGGGGAGGACCAACCGACTGTACCTACATTGTGATGCTAACATTATATGACTCTAACATTCCATCATTCCAACGTCCTATGGCTTGGCCCATGATAACAGAAATCCTCACTGACCCCAGACTGAGACCATGTAATGGAAGCCTCACCCACCCCAGAGGCCTTTTGACAGTAGAGCTAGATGCCCTGACCATGCTGAGCCAAGGAGGTTCAGGAACCCACGTTCCTGAGGCAAATGCTAATGTGTTAACTCAGCTCTTGGGGGCTGCCATTTGTAGCACACAGGTTTGCTGTGAAAGAGAGTAAAGATAGTGTGCAGAGAAAAGCAGAGAGGAGATGCAGAGAGAGGATCCTAGCAACACAGATGCCCTGGTTTCCGGTGGTAACCGAGGCCCAGTGCTGTCCCTGCGTGTCCTGTTCAGGCGTTGGCTGTTCACCTCTTCCTTGAGGTTCGAGAGCCTATACTTTCCCACCTTCGCCTAAAATGCTTCCAGCTGGGCTTCCAGGCCTTGCAAACCAAGGAACCCTGACCCACTCTCAGAAGGGCACTTGCTATTCCCTTTGCAAATCCAGCCTCTGCGCCCAACCCAGCAAAGAACAAAGGGAACTCTGAAATGACAACACTTCCTTAAAGTCTTCAAAGACCTTTTCTTTTCTTTTTGGAATCTCAGGAGCAGAGGGATGAATTCATCATACCCGTTCCTTCATGGTAGACCATCACACTGTAATCCACAAAGCCCCTGTTTTATTTTACTTATGTACATATTTTTTTGTTCTAACCCCCAGTTCCCACTCTCATTCCCATCCCTCTACAGGGAACAATTCTAATGTGCTTGATATGTATTCTTTAATATGTAAATACCCTTGCAATGTTTGCTATGTGATACGTACTTCTAATTTACATAAATCATATCACACAATTTTCTTAATGCTCAGCTCTACGTTTTAAAGGTCTGCACGTGTTGATGAGGGTTAGGGCGGTTGCAAGGGATGCAATTGGTGCCACACCCAGATCCCCTTTACCAGACAGTGTGGCTCGACCCCCAGCTGTTGTGAGTATTGGCTGAAAGCTACTCACAGCTGCCGCCTTCTCTGGAGAATTGCTCCTGGTCAAACAGGAGCCAGCCAGCCAGGGAAACTACCCCTCACCCGCTGACTCCTAGACTATGGTCAATGAATGACAGATACAGGGGGACAAGAGGCCTTAGCCTCAAGGCAGGAACAACTCTGTGGTGCAGTTTGTGCCCCAGAGGTCCCATTGTGGTCACAGTGAAGCAAGTCTCTGGCTGAGGGCCCATCCTCATTTAGCCTTTTTCTTTAAAAGGAAGATTAGCCCTGAGCTAACATCTGCTGCCAGTCCTTCTCTTTTTGCTGAGGAAGACTGGCCCTGAGCTAACATCTGTGCCCATCTTCTTCTACTTTATATGTGGGATGCCTGCCACAGCATGGCTTGACAACCAGTGCATAGGTCCACATCTGGGATCCGAACCGGCAGACCCTGAGCCACCGAGGCGGAACATGTGGACTTAAACGCTGCACCACCGGGCCAGCCCCCTCACTTAGCCTTTTATCTCCTGCCTTCCTTCATTCTCTTCCTCCTAAGGACACTCTTTCCCAACATCACTTGAACAAGAATCCTATTTCAGGCTCTGCTTCTAGAAAACTTGACCTGTGATAGTGACCATACGTTATCATCCAAACTGGCACACTTTTGAGAGTGCAAGAGGTTCTATTAATAATTAGGCCAGGACCAGGGATATATACCCATGACTGTCCTGCCCAAACCAGAATGCAGCTTTCCCGTAGCTGAGCATGCCCTTGGATTGTTTCTTCTTGTTGCTGCCTGGTATCCCATAGTATACATACAGCACATTGTTTCAATCTGTTCCCCAATGACATGCACCTAGGTTTGCTCTAACTTCCAGCTACCAAAAAAAAAAAAGACACTGCAGGAAAATCGTTGGAACTGTCTCCTAATAGACCTGTGCAGGAATTTCTCTCAGATTATGGAGCTGAAAACACAATCCACAGGAGCGGTTTTGGCCTCCAAAAATATTTTCCCAAATCAGGAGTCCAACCCTAATGCAAGGTGGGATGAGGGCACAGAAAGTGTTTCTTTTATCTTAGTAAAACCCCTGTGGCCCTTACTGCCGGCTCTGCCATGCTATAAATACAGGAGTTCCCTGAGCAGGTGACATTTGACTCCAGCACTGAGGGATGAGTAGGGTTAACCAGGATGTGGAGTAAGCCAAAGAAGGTTGGGAGGAAGGAACAATAATTTCACTTATTCATATACAAATATTTATTGAGCACTTATATTTGAAGGCTCTGTGAGCTCAGCAGATAATAAGAACAGTAAACATTCATACAGAGTTTTACTACTTTCTTGCCCATCTCTCACAAGGATCAGGAACGCAGGATCACCTGGCCCTCTAGGGGAAGCGTCTCCCTCCTACGAATAAGCAGGCTCTCCCACACCAGCAGTTCTCGAACTCAAGGTGCATGTGGATCACCTAGGGACCCACGAGTTCTGGGGCGGAGCCTGGGATTCTGCATTTCTTCCCGGTTCCCAGGTGATGCTCATGGTGCTAGTCTGGAGACCACACCTTGACTGGCAAGGTCCTACAGAACCACAATACCGTTATCACACCCAAACAATCCGTGTTCAAATTTCCCCACTTGTCTGAACATTTTCTTTATAGCCTTTTAAAAAATGTGATCCAGGAGCCAACTGAGGATGACACATTACATTTGGATTTCACCTCTCTTCGGTCTCCTTTCATCTACAACCATCCCCGTGGATTTTTTTTTCTTCTATGGCACCAACATTTTGGAAGAATCCAGGCTAGTTGTCTTGTAGAATATGCCACAATCTGTATTTTTCTGACTTTTCCTGACATTTCCTCATGAGCAGACGCGGGTTAAACATGTATAGCAAGAAGACTACACAGGTGATGTGTCCCCCACGTTGCATGACAGATTGTCATTTTGTCCCATCCCACTTGGCAATGGTAAGTTTGATCATTTGGTTAAGGGAGTGTCCAGGTCACTCCACTGTAAAGGAACATTTTTCCTTTTATAATTAATAAGTAATCTGTGGGGTAACACTTTAAGACTGTGTGAATATCTTGTCCCTCAACAATCTTTCTCCCAATAGTTTTAGCATCCATTGATGATCCTTGCTTGTTATTTTCAGAACTATTTAAGCATGTAGCGGTATGTGCAAGTGTGTGTGTGTGTGAGCATATATGAGAAAAAAATTGGAAAATCTGAAATCCATTCACAGTGACAGTAATAGATAAAGAGGGGGATTAGGGTTGCATCTTTCTTTGGAACAAATATTGGTCATTTAACTACCCCTGGCTCTAAACAGGCTCCATTCTTGACCTCAGCTCAGATCTCCTCTGGGAAAGTAACCCCATACAGGAGGCTTCAGCAGGTAAAGCCTCAGGGCACCTACTCTCAGACTGTCTCCCTGTCTCAGAGGATATCAAGACAGGTAGGCTCCAAGCCAGAAATCCAACCCTCCAGAAGCCTGACAGGAGCTTTCTGAACTTGGGTCAACCCCTCAGTTCCATGGGTCATATTCACAATCTCCCACTCTGCGGTGTAAAGGGAGATGGCCAGACCTGCCCCAGGACAAACTAAATTAAGTGCTCAGCCTAGTGGGAAGCGGGAAGTGTCTCCAATTTCCAATCACATGCTCTCAAATACGGAGGCTCAGAGCCACGAGGCCCAGTTGCTGGGCAAATCCTGTAGCCTGAATTATTGATGGATGAGTTCATCAGGCACTCTGCCTTCACCCATCCACTCAGGGCCTGTCCAGCTTACTGAAAAACAGAGCCTGAAACTGTACACCATCTGCCCAGGACTAAGTTACTCTGGTCCAAACTCTTTAGCCTTCTGTGTAGCTGGAACGTTGGAAAGATCAGAGGCTTTGAAGTCCTACAGACCTAAGTTCAAGTCTATCCTCTTCCACCGCCAACTATGTGACCTGAGCTGGCTAGTTTACCTCTGTGAGGCTCAGTTTCTTCATCTGTAAAATGGGACTAATTATCCCTTACTAGTGTTATTTGGATCAAAGAAAACACACAAAGTTACTAGGACCATGCCTGGCATGTGCTAGGCAAACAACTCTGTTATTCAAACTTTTATAGTCCGACTCCTTGCCTTTGTCTCTCCTCAACATGAACCCCATGCTCCAACCCCACCTCACCACCTGCCAAGCTTGGACCAGGACATGTGATATTACACCATCTGCATCGTTTATCAGCTTATTGCCTCTCAGCTCTAAGTCCACTCTTTTTGCTGTGCTAATGGAGCTGGGCCTTGTAAATATTTCTCCTTCGCAACTGACATATGTTAAGCCTTTTCAGTAGAATCTGCAAGAGGGACTGGAGGAGAATGGCTCTTCCCTTCCTGGCCCAGGTGGCTCATTTGCTGAGTTCCTGGAGAGCATGCTTTTTTCTCCACTACTTGGCCCAAAGTTTCTCGAGTGCTGGGTGCCTGCAGGGTGCAATTTCCTCCAGTTTATCTACCACATACTTTCTCTAGCTCTTAACTAGGGCAGCAGTAGCATAGCCAGGAGCCCCAGATAACGTGGGCCTTCACTCAAATCCAGGTCACTGCTACCCACATCCTCACCCCTGGACACATACGCTGGGAGCCCCACAGGACTGGATGTCTACAGAGTCAGCCACCTGACCTTCATCCTCTGAAACTGGTCGGAACCACGCTGGCCCAAGTCATATGCAGATGTGCACTAGGTTCCTAGCGAGGGAGGTCTCTCTAAATTATTTAGTTCCATTAACGTGGTATGTAACACATTACACACTAACATCTTATAGAGTTTATATTTTATTTGTTCATTTTATTTGTCTTCCAAACACCCCACCTCCAACCATAATAAAATGTAAGCTTCGTGAGGGCAGGGACAGACTTTTGAAGGTATTGTTCGCCTCATTGTCCCCAGAGCCCAGCACAGTGCCTGGCATATAATGGGACACTCAATAAATATTTAATGAGTGAAGGAACAGTTGAATATTGGATGAATGCATGCATGAATTAACAAATTCTTAGTTATTAGGATGAGGATATATGGGGAGTGGGACAGCCTGGGATTGAGGAGATCAATTGGGACTGGGGAATGGGGTCCTCAGGTCTCCCTCGGGGCGGTCCAGTGTTTCTTTCCCGACCGGTAGCAAGTTGCTTAGCAACCGACCGCCCAGCCCTCCGCTACCGCTAGAGGGCGCGCGGGCGGGGAGACGTGAACGCGCACGCGTGCGCGACGCGGCCGGCGAAGGAGGCACGTCACTTCCTGTTTCTTTAGGGGAACGTGGCTTTCGCTGCAGCGCCTGTCTTCCCTTCCCTGTGACTGCTGCAGTGGCCGGAGCGGGAGTCGGACCCCGAGCGCAGCCTCGCCATGGACTCGGCCCTCAGCGACCCGCATAACGGCAGCGCCGAGGCCGGCGGCCCGGCCAACGGCAAGACGCGGCCGCCTTCCACGCCCGAGGGCATCGCGCTGGCCTACGGCAGCCTGCTGCTCATGGCGCTGCTGCCCATCTTCTTCGGCGCCCTGCGCTCCGTGCGCTGCGCCCGCGGCAAGGTAGGGTCAGCGGCAAAACCGGGCGCTTTCCACCTCCCACCCGGGACCCGGCTGACACGGACCCTCCCCCGCCCGCCCTAGACGGGACAAACACCTCCTCTCCCCGGACACTGATCCTTCCCATCCTGATCACTACCACTTCCCCACCCTGGGCCCACATCCCTGGCCTTAGGTACCCCGGGATCTGGGCACCGACCCGCATACCGGGTACGGACACCTCCCTCAAATAAGGACTGGTTTCTACCCCCACTCAGACCCTGACACATCCCTCTCTGTGTGCATCATGCTGGGAACTCTCAACCGCCGCTCACACTGCTGTTCCGGAACCAATTGTTCTGAGCCTACTGGACCCAGCCACACTAGCCCCACTTTCTGCTCTCCCTGCTCATCCCATCTGGAACAGTCCCCCCAGTCCTGGGCTCTGGGTCACCCCTGATCAGACCTGATGGGGCATTGGGCCTGACAACTCCTGAATGGTACAGTCTCATGTCATTCCTCAGAGAGGAACCCTGCCTCACCCTACCCCAGGGCAAATTCTAGCATGTGGGCCCATCCCTAGACTCTGACGATTGTCCAACTGGAATCTGTGACCCACCGTGTGCTCTCTTAAACCCCCAGATGAGGCCCTTGCCCCACCTGAAAAAAATTAACTCAGAAATAGAGCCCCAGCTCAGGCCTCAGTTTTTTGCATAACTTTTTGGAACCAGTTCCAGTCAGCCAGCCCCTCAGAACCTGGCACCTTGGTGCCTCTCTTTTTAACCAGGCATAGGCCCCGTATTTTGCTGGTTTCCTCTCTGACTACCACCCAGCCTTGGCCCTGTCCTAGCCTAAGCCCAGACTCTTCCTAACCCTTAACTCTGTTCCCACCCCAGACCTTGACCCTACCTCAAAGTAGCTTTTCTCCTTATGCCCCTGAGACAGTCCCTCCACCAAATTGAGCTTACCCGCTGAGTAACTGAGCTGCTGTTGGCCTCTCTTTCAAGACTGGGCCAGACCTCATCCCTGGCCCTCCTCAGCATCTCTCCCATTGGATGCCCAAGAGGACCCCAGCACCTTCCACCTCCTGACTTCCTCCCTCCATGCTTCTTCCTTTTATTAAGCCTCTCTAGCCCATTGTACCCATGGCTTCTCACTTCCTGGCACCCTTTTTCCTCCTCCACAACCTCCTGATCTGCAGCTCCCTGCTGCTCCTCCCCCACCCAAACCTGAAGTCGAACCTAAGCGGAAGCTGTCTTACCCAAAGAGGACAGGCCCACAGAGCAGCTGCCACTTTTGAAACTATTCAAACCCAGGTGCCCAAAACATTACCCAACTTGATCTGTGGCTGAGGCCTGCCGCCTTCCTTCCCCAAGATCAAACTCGCTGCTGGCTCCCTCTGTGGTCAGACACAAACGGGAGTAGGCAGGCAGGGCATCGGTGACCCCATTTGCCTTTCTATTCTGCCCCTTCTAAGCAGAGTTCAAGTGGTCTTCAGCCTCCCTACCCTGCTTTCGGGCAGACACTTGGTGCAGGGAGAAGTTCTGAAATAGACCAGGGCAAAGGAGGTGAAGGGCAGCGTGGCATGTGCTAGGCAGCTTGATCAGAGGGACCCCAAAACTGAATAATTCTCCTGGCACCTTCTGTACACGGATCACTAATGTCTTCAGAGAACACATTCCAGACAGCATAATTTCCTGAACCTCAGCCATTGTCCAGAGTCAGGGGATGCAGCAAAGATGAGTGCGTCAGAGTCCTGTCGCCAAGGAGTTTAGGTATCTGGACGAAGGAGGGATAACTGGATGTGTGATTCTAACACAAGTGGTGCTGCAGGTTTAGAAAGATTGAGCTCTCCTGGGCGGGGCAGGGCAGCTTGGTGCTTGCGGTGGGCTTGAGCCTTGACAGAGGTAGCATTTCAGCCAGAAGGCCTTCTAGATAGAGGAAGGCAGGCAAGCAGAGGTATGAGGCAGTTCAGGAGATGGCAGAAGGCCTGGTGTGGCTGGAGCAGAGGGTGTGGGGAGAAGAGAGCTTTAGATCTGCTGCAGCCTCTCAGCCCCTCCCCCCGGCGTCTCCTGCAGGCCAGGGGGGCTGCAAGACTGTACGTGAAATTGCGAATGGCCTGACCCTTAGTGGCCTCCCACTGTCAACAACCAGGATGTCCTAAAGGTTACAAAGCCTTCACCCTCTTTGATTCTCATGGCAACTGAGTGTGGCCAGCAGAGCCAGTTTTATTATCCCCACTGTACGGGGAACGAAACTAAGGGTCAAAGAAATCCCTCTGCCAATGAGGGGCAGAACCAGGTGTCCTAATCCTGGGCTCTTGGCTTGGTAGAGGTGCCCCTAAAGACACTCACAAGTGGCATTTTGGCCTAGGGAAAGGACAGGCCAGACAACTCTCTTTTTCTACCCTGAGTTATGTTTCCCTGGTCACTGGGCAAGGAGAGAGAGAAGTTAGTGTGGGGGCCCAGGAGTTTTGATTCCCTACCAGTGTTAGACCCCAAAGGCAGCTGAGAGAGGGCGTGTGAGAACAGAATTCTCTCTCTGGGGCCGAGTAGTCCATAATAGGCAGGGCGAATTGTGAAATTGTGGGGAGGAGAAGGCGGAGCATCCAGGAGTGTGTGGGGAGGAGCAGTCTTGCGCAGTGCTCCTCCTCGTCTGAGACCTGTGTTCCCAGAAGGGAACAGATCCCAGCCCGAGCAATAGCTGCCCTGCAGGCTGCTTCAGAGGGCCTTGGCCTGTAACTCAGAGGAGCACCTCAGCCAACTGGACTGGGCTCCTGTTCTCTGCCAGCACTGGGCTGGGTACCAGGGATGCTGGAACAAAAAAGCCCAAGCCCTGCCCTCACAGAGCTCAGTCACCAAGGAGAAACAGATGTGTGACCAGCCAACTAAACTGAATTCTGATCCACCTCCTAGAGGAGGCAGCCACTGTCTGTGCGTGGGTCGGGGGGAATGCTACAGGCAGGGCAGGAAGAGAGGGAGGCATGGGACCACTAGGTGTGTTCAGGGAGGCAGTGAGTAGTGTGACGTGAGCCCTGCATGGGGGCTTGGGTGCAGTGACAAGAGGATGCTCGGGAGCCTGCAGCCTTTCTGAGGTATGGCATCCTGAAGGCAGCACAGCACTTCGTCTTCATAGTTACAAATGACTACACACTTGCACTTGTAAAAGATTCAAGCAAGGCAGAAACATGAAGGAAAAGCCTTGTCGGTACCACTTCCTGGAAGTAACCCAGTTAGCTGTTTGGTGTGTAATCTTCCAGAATTTTTCTGTGTGTATACAAACATTATGTGTGTGCCTGTGTGTATATACATGTGTAAGTTTACTTTTAAAAGAATGAGATTTTTGCAGCACATATTGCTCTGCAACTTGACTTTTTGGTGTTGTTTAAGACTATGTCTTGGTCCTTTTCCTATGTCAGTACATGTAGACCTGCCTCTTTGGTTTGTGGAGGGGAGGGGTGATGATGCATGCCTATGGTCTAGAATCCCAAAAGTACAGAGGGATGCACACGGAAACTCTCCCTGCCACCCCACAGCTGCCCAGTTTCTCTCCCCAGAGGCAGCCCCTGTTATATGTTTCTTGGAGAGATTCGGTGCCGTTATAAATAAGCATATGCTTTCCCCCATTTTTGCTATATAACTGTTATAATTCATTATATATATGTGTATGTGTGTATTAGTGTGTGTGTGTATATATACACACTCTCTTTTGCACCTCGCTTTTTTCACCAAATAGATTAGTACATAGGAGTGGTCGTGGTCTTCTTTAACAGCTGTATGGTGTCCCATCTGTACCCCACAGTGTTTAGAGCGGTGGTTCTCAGAGTGTAATCCCTGGATGAGCAGCGGTAGCAGCATCCCCTGGGAACTTATTAGAAATGCACATTCTGGCTGGCCCAGTGGCCGAGTGGTTGGGTTCGCGCACTCCACTTCGGCGGCCCAGGGTTTCTCCGGTTCGGATCCTGGGTGCGGACATGGCACCGCTCGTCAGGCCACGCTGAGGCAGCGTCCCACATGGCACAACCAGTGGCACTCACAACTAGAATGTATAACTATGTACTGGGGGCTTTGGGGAAAAGAAGGGAAAAAAAAGAAGATTGGCAACAGTTGTTAGCTCAGGTGCCAATCTTTTAAAAAAAATGAAAAGAAAAGAAATATACATTCTGGATCAGAAACTCGAAGTGGGCCCAGCAGTCTGTTTTCACAAGGCCTCATGGCCACTCTGATACACACTCAAATGTGAGAACCCCTGACTTCGAGTCCTCCACTGGTCTTTTAGACTGGCATCAGTCTCAGGCTATTACACCTGCTGAAATTAATCTCCTTATACATTTGTTATTTCACACTTGTCTGTGTATTTGTCAGATAAATTCCTCAAAACTGATTTGCCATGTCAAAGGCTGTGTGCATGTTTGATTTAGGTAGATTTGACCAAATTATCCACCGCAGAGGCAGTATCAGCTTGCGCTCACAGCAGTGACCTCGGCTCCTGTGTAACGGCTGCCGAGCAGTGCATTCCCCAGAGGGTTTTGAGCAGGTGTATGATGCAGGCGGGTCTAGGCTTCAAAACCAGCTCCTGGCGGGGTAGGCAGTAGGTGGGAGGCAGAGTGGGAAGGATGCTGGTGAGGTGGGTGGTTGTGAGACTGCAGTGGGGCCAAAGGATTGAAGTGGGGATTAGTTCAGGAAATGCTCAGGAGCTAGAATCGTGGGGAGGCGACTTAGTAAAAGTGGTGGTAAGGAGAGGAGAGCCTGGGGTCCCCAGCTGGAGTGACAGAGTAACGGAATGGTCCACGAATTCCAGATCCTTTCGAGGGCATGGCCTGGAAGCAGTGCTCCCAGAGCTCGAGCCGAGCCAATGGCTGGCAGCCGGGCATCTGTCTGCCCTCGCTGCTTTTGCTTCCGCCCTGATAACCGAATATGCAGAATGTCGCTGGAAGTTAAATTTATTTCTGCTATTTGTGTCAGCTTTTCCCCCCACTCTCTAATTATGTTTTGTGTTCCAGGAGCTATTGCATTTGCATACGAGCATCTCGTTAAATCATCCAGATTGACTCAATAGACAAGCCTAACAATTTTTAGTATTTTTGTAACTATGAAGATTAACTGTTTTATTGCCTTCAGGATTCTGTTCCTCAGAAAGGTCGCAGGCTCACTGAGCATCTTGTCACAACTTTCCGACAGAAATTTCCAGATAGGAAAGGTAGAAGTCGTCTAGGGAGTAGTGGCCAAGAGTTTGGGCTCTGAAACCAGACTGCCTGAGTTGAAATCCTGGCTCTGCCATTCACCGGCTGTGTGACCATAAGCAAGTTACTTCAGCTCTCTGAGCCTGAGTTTCCTCATCTGTCAAATGGAGTTATTAAAAGTACTTGCTTCATGGGGGTTTTGTGAGGATGAAATCACGTAAAGCACATAGAACAGTGCTTGGCACCTAGAAAGCTCTCAGTAAATGTTATCCTTACCACTGTTATTGTCAGATTTCCGGTCTCCCATTCTGACTCAGCATTGCAGCATGAGATATTTATAACAGTCACCCACAGAGGAGGCCAGATTCCTCTGTGTGGTGGAGCATCTGTCCAACCTTGCTTTGCCATCATATAGTATTAAGCCTCTTCCCGCCCAGGATACTGGACTCAATTGAAAGGAATATGTGGAAATGAGCCATAACGTGGGTTTGTAGGTGACGCCAGAGCCCCACGTATACTTTCACTCCTGTGTGCTCTGCACCTGCAGGTCCCTCTGCCTGGTAAGCGCTTCCCTTCCCTGTACTCACAGCAAACTCTTCAGCTCAGTCCGTGTTTATCTGGCTCCTGCCACATACCACACCCTGTGCTTGACCTGCAGCGCCTTGCTCGAGTGGCATCTGCTCTGACCACCTCTGACCCTCCCCTTCTTCCCTCCAGAAGTGCTGTCCTGTCTCCTTCCTCATGATTCCCTCGTACATAATAATAACACAAATAGTTTATTACAACTTCAGTGAAGTGTTCATGGCACAACACTGAGTGCTTCCCATGGAAAAACCACAGAATCCTGACAACTCATTTGACAGCAAGGAAATCGAGGCTGTGAGACAGAAAATAACTTTCCCGAGGTGCCAGCGTAGGGCAGAAGCAGAGCCAGGAGCCAGGCTGGGCTTTCCGATGGCAGAGCCCTCTCGCAACGGTCGGGTGCTCATACTGTGTGTTGCCCCAGTGTACGTGTGTCTACTGTGTCACGTGTCACACTGGCTTGTAATATTCTGTTTACATGTCGAGGTCTTGGCCTACCTGCCTGAACTCTTCGAGGTCAGGAGATTTAATTTATAATTTACATATATATGTTATATATACTGTATTACGCATGTTATTATATAATATATATATTGTAGCATATGTTATTTGTAATTTATTTTTGTGCCCACGCTACTGCCACATGAGAATTATCTTGAATTTGTGCAGTAGGGCACAAGGAACTTGCCCAAGCTCCATAACGCGCTGCCGCCCGAGGCAGAAACCAGGGGCTGGGAGAGAAGAGGGAAGGAAGAGAACCCTGCCTCCCAGTGTCCGTGTTGCTGGCCCGCCCCGCCCCCACCTCCAGAGCTGCCTCTGGCACTCGAGGGACACAGTGCCTGCGCCACCTCCGCCCTGGTGTGTTGGGGCTTGGTTACTGGCCTCTCCCTGATACGCACAGCTCCTGGTGCGGTCACGGTACTTCACCAGCCTCCTTCGAATCCCATGTCTCATTTGATTTAAGCCTCTTGGCCCTTGGAGATGTAAGTAAAGCTAGAGATTATCATCCTGTTTGACAGATGAGTAAACCGAGGCTCAAAAAGCAAATGATCTGCCTCCGTCACCCAGCAAGCCCTTAACAGAGCATTGAGTACCTTGGATTCACTTTATATGCATCCCTTTGCGTACGTGTGAATTATGTCTGTAGGAAACGTTCTCGGGTGGAATTGCTGGTCAAAGGGTCTGTGCATTTGTGCTTTGACATGTATTGCCGGAGAGCTCTCTGCAGGAAGACGGATTTACCTCCTGCCAGCACTGTGGGTCAGTGCCTGTTTCCCCACGGCCATGCCAGCTCAGAGGGTTATCAAACACATGGATTTTTGCCATTCTAGTAGATGAAAAGTGGAATCTCAGTGTACTTTAATTTGAGCTTCTCCCATTAAGAGTGAGGCTGAACAGGTCTTCCCATGGTTAAGAGCCACTGGTAGTTCCTGGTCTGTGATTCTTCATATCCTTGGGCATGTGCAATTTATGATTTGGTGCATCCTGCCAAGTTGCCCTCCCCAAAAGGCTGGACCAGTCTGTACTCAAACAGACGGTGTATACGCATCCCAATCCTCACGTCTCCATCTCCTGGTGATCATTTTATGGGCTCACTGCCCTGTGCCCCCATCTCCGTCTCCTTCTGCAGTCTTCCACCCTGGGGCACAAGGCCTCCCTGAGCCAAAATCTGCCCTCCTGGCAGCTTCCCCCTTAGCTTGTTTTGTCCTATTGGTTTTTAAGAGGCAGCTGCGAGCCAGAATGTTAGAGAGACTCTGCAGCTGAACGTGATCCCTTGTCCCGGGGATGCTCGTGCCTTATTCACAGGATGGACGTGGTGATGCTGGAATCTCAGGCACTGTGATGAGACTGTGGGTCTTGTGGAGAGCACTTCCCTTTGGCATGAGCAGAAATCCAACCCGGCATTGCTAGAACTTTTGGTAGCTGTGATATAAATTGAATTAGACATACAAAATGCAGTGGGAATTGCAGTTGGGGAAATCTGGAAACACTCCATGGCAGTGACATTTGCCGCATCCTCAAGGACTGAGGATTTTGCCTAGCAGAGAGAGGGCGTGGAGAGCATCATGATCCAGAGAGCTTTGGGCTCTGTTTTTTTAAATATAAATTTAAACCAGAATTGAGCCAGCCCTCATGGCCTAGCAGTTAAAGTTCAGCACACTCGGTGTCAGCAGCCCGGGTTCTGTTTCCAGGCATGGAACCACACCACTAGTCTGTCAGTAGCCATGCTGTGGCAGCAGCTCACGTAGAAGAACCAGAAGGACTTACAACTAGAATATACAGTTATGTATTGGGGCTGTGGGGCGTGAAAAAGAGAGAGGAAGATTGGCAACAGATGTTAGCCCAGGGCGAAACTTTCCCAGGAAAAAAGCAAAGTAAAGAAACAAGCAAAATTAATAAAAACTTAAGCCAGAGTTACACTACTATTGATGGATTTTCATTTGAAAGTCTTTTGGCATGAATTCTATGAAACTAATATAATTCCTGTGTTGCATTGTAACTCCACTTCCAGTTTTTTCCACTTTATAATATTGAAATTATTTTGATTACGTTCAGTTGTTTTTCATGTAAATATTTATCCTCTGTGATTAACCAGATCACATTCTGCCAGCTATCGCATCTGCCATTGTAAATGTCATTGTAGCTTTTGCTCTTACCAGATTCAGTTTTCCCACTCACATTTCTTAAATTTAAGCTTTGTCAAGATTCGCTTCTCTTTGCAGTTGGTGTCTGCCCATGTGTAGTGTCAGCCATTGTCAGTTTTGTTTGTTCTTGGTTTGTTTCCACTCAGTATTCATTACCTTCTAGAGCAAAGATTAATCCTATTTACATCTTAGCTGATCCATAAGAAAATTGGAAGTAATTCTCGTGAAGTCCAGGACCACTCTGTGGTCACCAGTTTCCAGGGTTTTTCTTCCAGTTGTCACATGCGGTAACTGCCTCTGCTACAGCTATCCTCCCCAGATATGCCATGTGCGCTGTGTCCTCCCTGGACTGTCCCCGTCCAGAGGGAGCAGCCCTGAGTTAGGCAAAGTCGGGAACCCCTGAGGCAGCTAAGCGAACAAGGATGCAGAAGGGGAAGGAGATGAATGAGCTCTTGGTGCATCAAACTCTCGCTGCATCCAGTCCCCGGAGGCAGGACCGTGCCCCCTGCTCAGTAGGCACCTTTCTTCTCTCTCCAGAACGCGTCCGACATGCCTGAGACCATCACCAGCCGGGACGCCGCGCGCTTCCCCATCGTCGCCAGCTGCGCACTCTTGGGGCTCTACCTCTTTTTCAAAGTAAGTCCTTTCCACCTGTTGTGTCACTTCACTTAAATAACTTTGTTTTCTTTTGTTTTATTTTTCCCATCACAGGAGACATGCATGTTCATTTATAGAAGTTAAAGAGCAGGAAAAAAATAATCCTAATTCATCCCTAGACCCACTACCCAGAGACCACCACTGCTGGTGTTTGGGATTCCTCCCCACCACTCTTTATCTCTTGTCTCCATGTAGCTTTTTGTTTTGTTTTCGTGGCACCAGTTTGGTTTCATTGTACCATTTACGTGGGGATGGGGTATAGCTTGTGTCTCAGACATACCTCTGCCATACTAATTGCTTTTTTTTTTTTTAATTTATTGAGGTTTATTTTCCCAATAAAAGTTACACAGACTCAGTGTTGAAAACCTGGAAAACACAGAAAAGTAAAAAGGGAAAAACAGCAGTCATCCAAAACCCCACTACCAGAGACAGTCACAGATTCCCTTTTGAGGTGTGTCCTTCCACTGTTTCTTCCCGTGCATGGTTTCTCCGTAGCTGTGACCACGTGGTGTATTCAGTTTTGTAGCTGCTTTTTCACTTCACATTAATACATCATAAGCATTTTTTCATGTTACTGTAAACTCTCCTTAAACTTTTTTTTTAAATATAATGTGTGATTTTCTGATGATAAAAGTAATATATGCAAAAAACTTGAAAGGGAAAGAAAAACTTAAAGGGAAAAACACAGATAATCACTGTTAGCATTTTGGCATATCTCCTTTTAATAAGCATATTTTTAACATAATCATATTGTAACTATAGTGTTGCTTTTTTTTTTTTTTGGTGAGGAAGATTAGCGCTGAGCCAACATCTGTTACCAATCTTCCTTTATTTTATAAGTGGGATGCCACCACAGCATAGCTTAATGAGCAGTGAGCAGGTTGCACCCAGGATCCGAACCCGCGAACCCTGGGCCGCCAAAGCAGAGCGCACGAACTTAACCACTACACCACCAGCCCGACCCCTATAGTGTTGCATCTTTTTATTTATTTTCTTTAACAGTACATCACAAGCACTTTTTTCCTGGTCACTGAAAATTCCTCAAGGATGACTTTTAATTTACATTTTAAAAATATAAGTACAGGGCCAGCCCTGTGGCACAGCGGTTAAGTGCACACATTCTACTTCAGCAGACCGGGGTTCGCTGGTTCAGATCCGGGGTGCGGACATGGCACCGCTTGTCACACCGTGCTGTGGTAGGCGTCCCACATGTAAAGTAGAGGAAGATGGGCACGGATGTTAGCTCAGGGCCAGTCTTCCTCAGCAAAAAGAGGAGGATTGGCAGCAGTTAGCTCAGGGCTAATCTTCCTCTTCAAAAAAAAAATATATATATATAAGCACATAGTTAAAACAAGTTTTCAACCTAGGGAAGGTGCAAATGAGCCATAATCCTCTCCAGTATAGTTTCTATGAGTCTTTCTATTATACATAGATCTTTGTTTATGTTAAAATTTAAAAACAAATATATGTATCACACAAATAGTTCTTACCATGGAGATATTTTTGTATCAACAGTCAAATCCAGCTTTTCTTTTTTGACAGGTGCTCATGGTTCTGCTTTAGAGATGTGCCCCTGAGGGGTACATAGTGGTGGGGTATTACAGCACTGCCGCCATGACCATCTTTGGGCACGTATCTTGGCGTGTGCACATGTTTTCAGGTATATCTGCCGTAGGATTACCAGGTCAGATAGCATCTCCACTTGTAATTTGGACAGATGGTGCCAAATCTCTCCAAAAAGATTGTGTCGATTTACATTCCCTCTAACAGAGTGTCCAGACCCCTGTTCTCTCACCTGCATTGGGTAGCCTCAAAATTCTTTATTTTTACCAGTCTGCGAATGAGTCAAAAACATAATTTTTAATGCCTGTTTCCTGTGCCATCACTTCCCCATTGTTGAATCAGAACCACTCTTTTTAATGGTTTCAGGATATCCCCACAAGCAGATACCCATGGTTGACTTACAGCATCTCCCTCACTTTGAACAGAAAAAATCATCCTGATTTTTACTGTTATAAATAAGAGTGCATCAAATAACATTAAGAATTCACTTTATTTTTTCTTTTTTCCCTGGACCCCTGGTGAAGAGTGGAATGTATTAGACACTTTGGTTCATAGCACACCATCATCAGTCCATGCCTCCCCTTGTTACTTTCTCCCCCGTCACCCCTAATACCCACCTCCATTGCCCACCTCCATTTCCCTCTCTGCCAGAAGCACCTGCTCTAATGCGTTTATGTCCTTAGATGCGTCTCCTTATAAAATATACAGTGTTAGTGTATCTGTGTGTATTGAGTGAGTCTAGTTTCCGTAAATAGAACTGTGCAGTACGTGGCCCTGTGTTTGGTCTTCCTCTCCTCTGTACTGCTGAGATTTCTCTGTGGCTCTTAACATCTAGCCCATCGCCTCTGACTTGGCTTTTGACAGATGTTTCTCAAGTCTCCTCTGTGCTAAAAGTGCTAGGAATACACACCCAGGCCCTTGGCTCAAGACCTTCTTATATTTTAGTATTTAGCATTCTCTCCTTAGCCAAGATTCCCCAGAAAGGAATTTCTGGCAACAGAGGGTGTGAACATTTTTATTTAAGGCACTGGATGCCTGTTGCTCGGCCTGTCCTCCTCTCCAGGCAGGTAAGCCCCAGCCTGCCTTGTGCCAGAGGACACAGCACACCACTTCACCATGTCTCTAGATTGTCCACATTGAGAGTTCTGAAAGGTGCTGCCTGGGCCACACGGCCACCAGGTTCCTCCGAACTCCAGACCCACAGCTGATTGGTCGGTTTGCTTAACTGTGGCTCTCACTCAGCTCCTTTCCTCCTCTCCTCCTGGGCAGGGCACTGCAGTTTGTAGCGTTGCTCAAAATCACAAAATTTACTTTATCCCACCTCATTAAAAACTGATTGCTTTGAGGCAGCTTCTACAAATTAAATCCAACAGCATAAGAAAAATAAAGGAAGAAATAAGAATGAAGGAGAAAATTAAAATAGGCTAAAATAATGAAGCTTTGGGTAAGGACCAGACCCAGACCCCATGTTCTAAACTCTGAAGACTTGTACACTTGCCAGAAGTGGCTCTGACTTTCTAGCAGTTAAAGCACAAAGAAAGAGAGACTTGCTGCACAATTCCTAGTCCGCTTAGTCAAGCCACCAGAAGCTCAAAGATGCAGCCAGGGAGAAATTTTTCCCAAAGGCCCACATTAAAAGAACACTGTGAGAGGGGTACCACATCTTCAGAAGTAAAGCGCAGTCCACAAGCCTGTGTTCCCAGGTATTTTTCTTATGCATTCACATTATAGGCCACTGACTTGCTCATCTGCTCAATCATTCTACAAACATTTATTGAGTGTCTGCTATGCACCAGGTCCTGTGCTGTGTGCTGGGGACACCGGAGTGAGAAAAACAGCCGATCCATCCCTACCCTCAAGGAGCATCTTGTTAAGTGGTAGAGACAGACACCCATCAAATAATCACATAGATAAATATGAACTTAGAGTCCTAGGAAGTGCTGTGAAGGCAAGGTCTGTAGCACCAGGAAAGCACAGAAGAAGCAGCCTAGACTGACCCCCTGCGCCTGCCCAAGCCCCTGAGATCAGCATTTCCTTCCATCTCGCTGCTCAGCCAGAGACCCCAGGAACCCTCCTGGGACGCCTGCCACAGCACGGCCTGATAAGCAGTGCAGAGGTCGGCGCCTGCTCCTTTCAGCCCTCGTAGCCAGCCCCTCAGCACGTCCTGCATCTCCACTTCCAGAACAGAGCCAGAGCCTGACCACTGCTCGTCACTTGGCACCATCCTCCCTCCTCTGGATTATGCAGTGCCCTCCTCACAGGGCTGTCTGCTTCCACTTTTGCCCTGTGGCGTCTGTCTTCCACACAGCAGCAGAAGGATCCTCTCAGGCCATCAGATTGCCTCACAGCCTGGCCCTCAGCTTTCCAGTACCCAGCTGTCTCACCCAGATGAACCTATTGCCTGTTTCTTGGCACCACAGAGTCTGTCTCTGTCTTACACTCCCCGCCTCATCTACTGACTCTCCCTGTTCTCCCTCAGCTCCAGCCTCGTATCCCTCTTCCCGGCACACATCAGCATGCACCTGCCTCAGGACCTTTACACTCACCCTTCCCCCTGCCTCAGATGGTCTTCCCCCAATGTCCTCACAGCTGCTCCCTTCCTGCGTGAAGAGTTCTGCTCCTGAGTGAGTGAGTGTCCTCCTGCCCATCAGGAGCCTCTCCCCCTCTCTCTGTCTCCTTGCCCTCCTTTGCTTTTCTCCCCAGCACCACCTGACAATGCATTGCATATTTGGTTTTTTTGAGATCCTTTCTCCCTCACTGGCACATGATCTCCATGAGGGCGGGCACTCTTCTGCCTTGTTCCCAGCTGTATCCCCAGAGTTTGGCACAATGCACTGCACATAGTAGGCAGGCAGTAAACCTGGGCAGTGTTCGTGAGGGGGTGGCGTGTCAAGGAAAGCTGCTCTGCGCTGAGAGCTGAAGGACGAGGAAGGTGGCCCAGGTGGAGAGGGGAGAGATGCCGGGCAGCAGAGAGCATGCGCACGTCTGCCTGTGGGCAGGGGTGGGGCACAGACGAGGCCCCACGGAAAGGCCACTGTGGCCACAGCCTGTGAACGAGAGCAAGCATGGCGTGAGCTGTGGCTAAGGAGGTCTGCAGGGGTCACCATGGGGGCCTGAGCGGCCAGCCTGAGGATGTGGCCTTGAGCTTGTGAGATGGAGGGAAGCCGCGTGATCAGACAGGCGTGCAGACAGGTTCCTGAGCAGCCCTGCTTGACAGTGGCCTGTGTCCCTGTGCCCCACATGACAGCACGTTGTTCCCTCCCAGTTGGAGACCCTCTCAGTAACAAATTCAGAAGATGATGCAGTGAACATGGAGCAATGTGGCATAGCCTTCCCAAAGTCCAGAATTGACAACCTGTGACAGTTGGCTTTGGAGCACTGTGAAAGAACATTCCTCAGTTTCACCCAACGATGATAAGACCAAGAAGCAGCTGTGAGGAGCTGCTGTCCTAACCTTCAGCCGTCACCGTGGGAGGAGTTGTCCAGAGGAGCGTGATGTGGAGAATGGAGCAGGGCGCAGATGACTTGTGACCAGCGTACTCAGGGCCTTGGTGGCCGCTGTAGGGGCCTCCCTAGATTTCTGAGCAAGAAGGAAGCTTGTCAGAGTGCGTTCTGAGGTTCAGATGGCTCTCTTGGGCTCTGAACTTCAGACTCCGCTCCCTTATGATTCCCGTGCAGGACTCTGGGCACAAACATAATATCGCCCATCTCCAGGTGTTGGAGCCACCAAGCCAAACCTACAGACTCCTTTAGGAGCTGCGTCTGAGGTTCCTTCCCTTTTTTCCACAGCCACAGAAACTGGAAGGTCCCTAGTACTGTCTGAGATTCTTCCTGACACCATTCCCCAGCTCAAGGGGGATGAGACCAACCCTCAGAAGAGAAGTGGGGACTCCAGTTTCCTTGGAGCCACCAGCAAGCCTGACTTCCTGTTTCTCTTTGTATTTCTGCCTCAGATATTCTCCCAGGAGTACATCAACCTCTTGCTGTCCATGTATTTCTTCGTGCTGGGAATCCTGGCCCTGTCCCACACCATCAGGTCAGAAGGCATCTCTGCAACGTTTGAAGCAGCTCTCTCGGGAGCCAGGACAGGGTCTTGGATGAGAACATGACCTTTGGCGTCATTCAGAGCCAGGTTTGAATCCTGGCTGTAAAACCCAAGGGAATCTTTCCCCGGTGTCACGCTGTGGGTGACCTAGAACGAAAACCATACCCTCTCTGGGCCACAGTTTCCTTACAAGAAGTGATAGGAGTATCCGACTGGAAAGTTATCTGCGAACAGCAGTGTCATTATTACCCATCTCAGTACTGAGATAAGTCATGCCAGTGTGCCCTGCTAGGTGCCGTAGCCTGCCGCGCCGAGCACTAGGCAAGGCTTCTCACACGCGGGCTTGCTTCATGAGAGACGGGCGGTAGAGTGAGAGGTGAGGGTGCAGGCTCTGGAATTTGACTACCTGACTTTGAATCCACACTCGGCCACTTAATAGCCCTGTGACTTTGGGCCAGTTACTTAATCTCTCTGGTCTCAATTTCATCACCTGAATGTGGAGGAAAATGACAGTACCTTCCTTGTGGGTCCTAGGGAAAGCTTTCAGCACGGTGCATGGCACTGAGTGTGTTCAGTGACTGTTAACTGTTGCTGTTTTCGTTGTTGCTGTTATTGCATTAACCTGCCAGATAACCTTATAAGGTTAACTTTTGCTTTTAATCTAGTTTTACATTCGGAAACTGAAGCTCAGAGAGGTTAAGAAATTTGCTAGGATCACACTGCCGATAAGCAGCAAAGCCAAGATTCAGACCCAGGTCTATGTGGCCCCAGAGCCCATCCTCTTCCCACCGCCCCCCCTGCTCAGATTGCCACATGTTCTGTCAGTTTAGTGGGGACAAAGAGTCTAGGCTTGTGATGCTCAGGCGGGGCTGCTGTTGGTGCTTTGGACAGACCAGTTCTCTATGCATTGTAAACGTTTGAGATCCTTAGCCCTGCTTACCAAATGGGACTTGTGCCCCCAGCCCATCCCTTACCTTACAGTGACAGAAGCATCCCAGCCTACTTCCATCTGGCCCCTTGAGGCGGGTCAGCCTCAGGCTGAGAACCCCTGACGGACCATGAGGCAGCCAGCAGACCAGGGAAAGTTCCCGGAAGGAAGGAATACAACTTGAACAGAGCTTTGAAGAGGAGGAAACCTGGAAGAGGCACGAAGGAGGGAGAGGCCAGGCCAGGAGCTGGGAGGTCTGTGCATGCTGAGGGCACAGTCGAGATCCTCCCAGAGCAGTCAGAGAGAAAGCTAGAGAGAAAGAGCAGGGTCTGCTCACAGATAGACCGGAAAGCCACCTGCTCTCGTCATGCTGGCGGGACATGGTAGTCAAGAGTGTGGGCTCGAGAGGCAGGCAGCCCTGGACCCAAGGCCTGGCTCTGCTGCTCTGTACTTTATGTAGTTACTCAAGCTCTCTGAGCATCAGTGTCCAGCAATAAAGAGGAGATACTGTGAGCGCCTCCTTGCGGGGGTGTGGACAGGATCAAATGAGCCACGTCTGTAACCCGTCTAGAGCACAGTGTCGTGAGTTGAGTGGCTGGCCCGAGGTCACACAGCTGGGACTTGAACTCTGGTCTTTCGACTGAGTTCAGTGTTGTATTCAACTACGGCCACCCTTCACTCACAAAATCTTGTTCTGGTCACCTTGGGAGAATTCTAATCCAGCCCCCCATCCTAAAAAATGAAGACCCAGAGAACTTGAGTGACGTGAACTTGGCAGACCCCGTCGCCCTTCATCGAAGGACAGACCTCTCCTTTCCTGATGGAACCAGGGTGGGGTGAGTTGGGCAGTCACTTCCAGACACTGGCCTCTCCTTTTCCATGGTGATTAGGAACCCCCCAACTCTAGCCCATCCCACCCCAGCATGTATGAGGGGCTTGAGACCCCCTACTCCTCCCCACAGCCCAGCCCCCACCTCAGAGCAGGAGAACCCCATATATTTTGAACATGTCAGGCCACTGTTAGGCCATGTACCGAGGAATTGATAATTTCAACAACCCTGCAAGAGAAGCGAGATCTCCATCCAGCTGCCCAAGCAGGGTGTTTTGAACCTGCATCATTTTGACACCAAAGACTTTTTTTTCCTTTTAGAACAGTAACTGAGGAACATTGTCCCAAATTTCTCGTGGATTAGCCGAGAAACAGTTGTCTGTCTTTTAACAATTCATTATTTTTACTGACAGAAATTATCAACAGAAAACAGAACCAACGACAACCAAAACTGCACGTGGTAAAATTCATTAATGACTAAAAATTACCAGAAGAATCACTTTCTTGATAAAGTTTAGAGCATGAAATTTGACCTGGGGAGATTAGACCTTATAAAAATAATGGATGCCCATGGGCAGAAGGGGTCCTCACCCTATGAGGTCAGAGCTGTCTTCTGAAAAATTTGATGTGGACCGAAAACTATGAGATAAAAGAAATCTTTATTGTAAAATTTACGTGGAAAAGAACTGAATTGGATGAAAATAATCTTAGCAAAGGGGGAGCGTAATTTAATCATGCCATTTAGAAAGTTTGTCCAAGAGTTAAATTTAGTTTTTGTCTTCAATCAAAAGTAGTTAAGAGTTTTCTTAACTGCTTTCTCAGAGAAAGACTACAGTGTTGGTGGAATTTTGATGAGCCGTTTGTATCTACAAACTCAGATCTTCCTCGGGATCCAAAGAGGATCCTGAAGGTTTCAGATGGAAATTGAGGCTCAGGGGTTGTGTGACCACCAGGGTTCACAGCTGGTAGGGGCAGAGTGAGGTTTTGAGCCCAGGTCTGACTCCACGGCCAGTTTTGGCAGAAGTGAAGGGGAAGAGAGAGCTTAAAGAGGGTGGGCTGGCTGCCCTGTCCCTGGGGGCGAGGACTGCGGAGGAGAGGAGAGGCCTGCCGAAGGGCTGCAGGAGCGGGCCCAGGCGGGCGGAGGTTCTCCTGGGATTCCTTGCACGCCAACCACCCTCCCCGGCCCGCCTCGGGCTTCTCTGGGAAGAAACCACAGCTTGGGGCGTTGGGGAAGGGCAGAGACCACAGCCTGCCTCACCTTGTACAGTCGCCAAGACCCAAGCCCGTGCCAGAATCCTTCCTGCCAAGGGAGCCTTGGCGTAATTCTATCACCTCTGAGCTCACAACCCCCCAGCTGACCTTTAGAGGACAAAAGACCCGTAAGGCCAAAATCTGCCACTCCGGGAGGAGGAGGCCATGTCACCAGTTTCACTGACCCTTGCTTCCACCCCCCGGGAGAAGGGCTCCAGGATGTGGTTTCCCAGCAGGAAGCAGTGACCTTTAGTTTTGACGTGAGCCATCCAGGGCTGGAAAGAGTCCCTGCCTGCTACGAAAGGCTGCATTCAGAGGCGCTCCGAGGTGTTTGCCAGCTGCCGCCGGGCACGGGCCTGTCGTGGGTGGGGTGAAGGTGTGAGATGGAGCCCTGCCCTTGAGTTCGGGCTCACCCCAGCCAGGCTGCTTGACTCTCGCCGTGTGTCATCCAGCAGCCGCTCTTTTCTCAGGATAACACACATCAGTCTAGAGACTTCCTACTTGAAGTTGAAGCTGCAGTTAAGCTTACAGGGTGCCAAGCATTCATTTAATCCTCTTAATAGCCTTATGAGAAAGATGTTACAGTGTTCCAAATGAGGAAATAGTTGCCAAGTAACTTTCCCAAGGTCACACAGCTAATAAGTGGCAGAGCCTAGATTTGAACCCAAGAAGTCTGGCTCCAGAGTCCATGCTCTTAACCACTGCACTGTGGTGGCTGAGAAGCTAATAGAATCAAGCTCCTAAGGACGAAGCCAGGATGGTGTGATGGCCTTAGCTCCACAGGCCTTCTCCCCACCTCTGCACATGCACTCTGGCTTCAGACTCCCCCAAAAGGGACTCAGTAAGCTGAGGTGCAAGTAGCTCCCCGCCTCATCCACCCTGGCTTCTGCCTCTCACCTCCTCAGAGCCGTGCTCTGGAAGGCCGCTCCCAGTTCCATCCTGTGGCTGCCACGTCACTCTCACAAAGCCCTCTCATCATTCATGCCACAGCCCTGTAGCCTGAGGGCTTGGCACTTGACAGATGGGGAAGCTGAGGCCCAGAGATGGTTCTTGAATCCACACCTTCTTCCCCTAAGCCCCAAGGTCTTAGAGAGCTCCCTTTTCCCTGCCTTTACCCTGTGCCCCGGTACCTCTGGGCCTGCCTCCATTTACCTACCGCTGGGAGCATCATCCTGACTCTGCCAACCTCGTTAGTCATTGTCAGTCTGAGCTGGTGTGTCCAAATGCTTTTGAGCTTGGGTGCTGGACATCCATTGGTGACGATAGAAGCCCACAGTTCTTATGTCTGTGTTGTGGGTCCAGTGCTAGGCTAAGCTGCTCCCCTACCTTCACAGCAACCCTCTGAGACAGGTGATGTTGTCATCCCCACATACAGCTGAGGAGACTGAGCCACTGGAGTGGCCCACCCAGGGCCACACGGCTGGTATGTCGCAGAGCAGGTTTCAGGGCTGGGCCACCCAGGCTTGTAGCCACTCCACAATACTGCCGCCCCCAGGACTAGGTTGGGCCAAGAGGCCCTGATTTGATAATCTTGCTCTGAAGATGATCCAGGAAAGAAAGTCTGTTCCTTGCCTGGCCAGGAAGTAGAGTATGCTGGGTGATCAGAGAGATGCTTCCAGAGATGAGGCCATCCTGAGCAACAGGGCCTTGTGGAAGGAGTGAACGGGAGGAGAGGGTGCTCCTGCCCTGGCGGCTCTGATTCATCTAGCTGATCGAGTCCAGCGAGGTTGTAAAATTCTCAGCCGTGACGTGGAGTGGGGTGACCCTCAGGTCGTCTGACTTAATAAGTCGGGAGAGAGTCCAGGAGTATGCGTGCTTGACAAGGACTCAGACAGACGGGGCATGAGCCAGACTTTGGAGTCCATTGCTCTCCTGAAAACTGTTTTGTGAAAGTCTGCTCTGCTTTGTGTTTCTTGGATGATAACCGAGAGGTGGTACGGAAGCACTAGGAGTCCAGTGACCAGGGTTCAAGTCTCAGCTCAGATACTGGCTCCCTGTGTGAGCCTGGGCAGTCACTTACCTCCGAGGGTCTCTGTTTCCACATCTGTAAAATGGGTCCAAGAACACCTACCTGTCAGGGCAGCTGTGAGGATGTGGGGAGAAAACAGCTGTAAATAGTGCCTCGCGTCCAATGTGAGGTGGTGCCGGGGCTGTGGTTGCCTGTAGGGGTTCGGTTTGCCTCGTGTCCAGAGTGGGGTGGTGCAGGGGCCATGGTTGCCCATAGGGGCTCGGTTTGCCTCATGTCCAGCGTGGGGTGGTGCTGGGGCCGTGGTTGCCCGTCGGGGCTCAGTTTGCCTCCTGTCCAGCGTGGGATGGTGCTTGGGCTGGGGTTGCCCATGGGGGCTCGATTTGCTTCGTGTCCAGCGTGGGGTGGTGCTGGGGCCGTGGTTGCCCGTGGGGGCTAAGTTTGCCTCCTGTCCAGCATGGGATGGTGCTTGGGCCGTGGTTGCCCGTGGGGGCTCAGTTTGCCTTGTGTCCAGCGTGGGGTGGTCCTGGGGCTGTGGTTGCCCATGGGGGCTCACTTCACCACCCTGCTTTGTGTTTCCTTCTAGCCCCTTCATGAATAAGTTTTTTCCAGTCAACTTCCCAAATCGACAGTACCAGCTGCTCTTCACACAGGGCTCTGGGGAGAACAAAGAAGGTCAGTGCTGCCCGCCTTCCCCTGCCTTGGGTGTGCCTTGGGTGTCTTCCCCCACCGCTCCCCTTTGTCCCTCTGATATTGGGGCTCTCCGGTAAAGCACATGATGGAAGAGTGCACTCTGGAATCACAGTGCCTGGGTTCACACCCCAGCTCTGCTGCCACCCAGACATGGGACTCTGGGTGAACGTCTTTACCTCTCTGAGCCTTGGGTGTTTTCATTTCTGTTTTGCTTTTTCATCTGTAAAATGGACACTAGAATCTCATCCCTCCCTTTGGGCACATTGTTAGGACTGCAAGTCAGTGATGAGTGGAAAGCATCTGGACGCTGCCTCGCTCATAGTGAGCTCTCAGTGAAAGCTGGCCGTCGTAGCTGTTTTCATCGTGTGTATTTTTAATATGATTACTTCCCCACCTAAGATTTGAAACGGGTTCCATGGCTTTTGTAAAAAGTGAAAACCAGAGGGCCTCGGGGAAAGCCCAGGCTGTGGGGGTTAGTTAGGGTATGGGTCAAATGCTGTATCAGGATTATCAATGGCTTGACCAAATGGAAGGGATTTCTCTCTTGTGTAAAAGTCTGAGCTTGGGAATGTCACGCTCATTGTGAAGGTGCCTAGCACATTCTGCCTGTCCCTAGAGAGTGGCAATTTTATACACATCTCTTTTTACATCTCTAGTGCGTCTGTGCCCAATAAATGATTGTTGACAGTTAAAAAAAAAAGATTAAACTTGCACCCCAGAGTCTTCGGGGTCCCACGCACCGTCTGCCTCATGCTCTGTACACTCTGGGGGACCCTTGGGTGCTCCATCTCTCCACAGTCCCGGCAGAGGGAGTAGGAGCCCTGTGTCACAGGCCCGTTTAGCTGCAGAGGAAGCTGGGAAATGTGGCCATGAGCTAGTTGGCCTCGTGTCCATTTAAAAATCATCAGAGTGCTGTTGCCACTAAGGAGAGAACAGAAATCGGGGCCAGGGGCTGGCCCGGTAGCGCAGCAGTTAAGGTCGCACGTTCTGCTTCTCAGTGGCACGGGGTTCACCAGTTCGGATCCTGGGTGCAGACATGGCACCGCTTGGCATGCCATGCTGTGGTAGGCGTCCCGCATATAAAGTAGAGGAAGATGGGCACGGATGTGAGCTCAGGGCCAGGCTTCCTCAGCAAAAAAAAGGAGGACTGACAGTAGTTAGCTCAGGGCTAATCTTCCTCAAAAAAAAAAAAAAGAAATCGGGGCCAACCAGCAATCTGCTACACTCTGGAATCTAAAACAAATAGCTGTGCTCTGTGACCCTGGGCCAGCTCCACCACCTCTCTGGGCTTCCTGATTAGGAGATTTGGAAGTGATGGAGAATGGGTCTAGCATCAGAGCCCCCAACAAGAGCAGCCTCAGGGACTCCCTCCTGCTTTTTCTCCAGGCCTCCGTCTCTTACCTTCTTCCTCCTCTGCCAGCTTTGTAGGGCTGCCAGCAACCTTCTTGATTCCTTTGGGGGCAGAACAGAAAGATTCCTGAATGAACTGGTGCCTTGCTAAAGACGTGGGCTCGGTGGTGACTGGCACTGATTGAGCAGCAGCTGTGTGCCAGGCACTGTGCTGAGTGCTTTGTAAGGGCCCTCTCACTTGCTCTGCACAGCAGGCCTGTCAGGGCTGTGCTGGGATTCCGCTTTTACAGATGAGAAAACAAGCTCAGAGAGGGAGCTACCTCCCCCAAGGTCACCCAGCTACAAATTTAGAGCCTGTGCTTCCGGCGCCATGGACCCCTCCCACTGAGCCCGCGCCAGGCCTGTGTTCTCTCTGGGCCTCCGGTCCCTGCGATAGGACCTTGGAGGGGCTGGGGATGGATCCAGTGAGCACCCTCGGCCTGTGGGCCTGCGACAGTGCCCACAGCCATGGCCTCCTCCGTCCAGGGGCTGACAGGTGGGAGGGGCAGCCCCGCCCTGGGGAGTGGACTTACCCGGCCTCTCTGCCTAGAGATCATCAATTATGAGTTTGACACCAAGGACCTGGTGTGCCTGGGCCTGAGCAGCATCGTTGGCGTCTGGTACCTGCTGAGGAAGGTGAGTAGCCAGGGCCTGGGCCAGGGTGGGGGCAGGCACTGGAGGGGACTGGCCAGGGGCAGGGAGGCACAGCTGGCTGATCGCACTCCCGCCTTTCCCAGCACTGGATTGCCAACAACCTCTTCGGCCTGGCCTTCTCCCTTAATGGGGTGGAGCTCCTGCACCTGAACAACGTCAGCACTGGCTGCATCCTGCTGGGCGGGCTCTTTATCTATGACGTCTTCTGGGTGAGTTGGGCAGGGACACAAAGGATGTCTGGCTGCTGGCCAGCCTCGCCTTCCTACTCCTGTCTCTCCAGCCCAAGCGGCAGTCAGCTGGCGGGGTGACTGCTGGGGCCTGGAAGCAAGGACCCCAGAGCAGGTCATGTCCCAGCCCAGGTGCCCACATCCATGAAACTTACTTGGAGCCCACCCTGTGCCCGGTGCCTTCCAGCCACCCTCAAGTCTTCCTCACGGTGGCCCTAGCAGGGGTCTTACTTACCCCGTGTCTCCCCAGCCAGCAAACTGAGACAAAGAGTAGTTCGGGCAGGGATGGTTAATGCTAATGCATGGGCCCAGCCGGGGCACTGATCTGTGAGGACCGACGCTGCTTTTGACAGTATGTCTGGCTGCACACCAGCCCTGGGCTAAAGGACCTGCCACCTCATTCAGACAGGCATCACTGAGGGATCAAGGTCAGCCTGACTCAGGCACCCTTTTCCAGACCTCAGGTAGCCTCTTCTCCCCCTAAGTGAGTGATGCTGAAGGACTTTATCTGTTGGGAGGGGCTGGGCCCTGAACAAACATAGGGTGCCAGCCTCGGCCTTTTCCCACTCCTTTGAATTGCCCCTCTGTTGCCCAGAACCAGGAGCCCCCCCACGAAGTGTCCATATGAGCAGTATCTGTGGCCACCTGATCTCTACTTTACACCTGCCCTGGAGCCCCGCCCAGCTCCCTGCCCCACGCCCTGCAGATCTCAGGTGGCAGCACGACAAAGAGGCCAGGGACAGCCATTCTTTCCCACCGGCCCTCGCCTCCCTCCAGACTCCTCTCTTCTCCTTCTAGGTATTTGGCACCAACGTGATGGTGACAGTGGCCAAGTCCTTTGAGGCACCAATAAAACGTAAGTGAGGGAGCCCCTCTGCCCCCACCCCAGGGGCCCTTCCCCTCCTGGTTCCTGTTTTCATCACTGCTCCACACGCACCTCTTCTCACTGATTGATCTGGCTGTGTTCACACGCAGCCGGCTTCTGCCCAGGCCTCCGGCGGCTTGGTCACAGGGCAGTGTGCTGTGGGCTGAGCCAGGAGGGAAGCAAACACAGAGCAGGGGTGTCTAAGCTGGCTTCTGGCAGGGCATGCAGGGCTCTCCAGGAGAGGAGCCAAGACCTGGAGCCCCCGCACGGGATCCTTTCAGCACCTAGTTACCAGGTGCTGTCTGTCCCACACCTCTCTCACTACCCTGGTTCCTATCTTTAGTGTATCCATGGTTTATAAAGATTAGACAATCCAGGGGCCGGCCCAGTGGCGCAGCAGTTAAGTTCACACGTTCCGCTTCTCAGCGGCCCGGGGTTCACTGGTTTGGATCCTGGGTGCGGACAAGGCACCACTTGGCACGCCATGCTGTGGTAGGCGTTCCAGGTATAAAGTAGAGGAAGATGGGCACAATGTTAGCTCAGGTCCAGGCTTCCTCAGCAAAAAAGAGGACTGGGAGTAGTTAGCTCAGGGCTAATCTTCCTCAAAAAAAAGATAATCCAGCTACAAGCATCCTTGAACACAGAGAACTTTGTTTCTCATACCTCAGCAAGCCCAGTGGTAGGGTGTCTCAGGTTGGGTTAATGACCCTCAATGGAGTCACCAAGTGCCAAGGTTACTTCAGTCCTCGCCCCACAGATCTCAGCATGTCCGCCCATGCCTTAAGCTCATCCCTTTGTGGTCCGAGGATGACTGCCACAGTTCGTAGCATTGACTCCTCGCACAGCCACGTCCAGAGGTGGAAAGGGGGAACTCTGTCTTGCTTGCATCAGAGGGATATTTTTCCCCAGATGCCCCCTGCAGCCTCCCTCATATTTCATTGGCCAGAATTGGGTCACAGGCCCAAATCCAAACCAGTCCTCAACAAGGGGGGCCTGAAAAGCATGACTAACTTAGAGTTTAAGCCTTAGACCAATCAAGAATCACCGCCTGTGATCACAAGACCAAAGAGGAGGACAGAGTCAGTCATGGTGGCAAGGCAGGGGGCAGGGGGAGGTCTTGTTGGGAAGGCGAGCACCCTGGGAAGTGGTGGCTCACGGCAGTGGACATCAGGGTGAGGTTGGCCTCGCAGAGTCGGGAATAGCTGTCTTTCTCACAGTCTGATTCTCCACTGCAGCAGGCCAGTCTTCCCCGTGAGCTGGAGAGAGGCTCATGGCCACACACTACTCCTAAATGCTATGGTCCCACCTCAGTGACCCAGGGCAAAACAAGCCTCTCCCAGCTTTAAAGCTGTGTGGCCTGGCCTGGCCCAAGAGCCAGGCACTCGCACTGGGGAGATGGAGGATCATGATGGACAGGCCTGAGTTGCTGCCCTCTCCAGTGCCTGGGGGCAGCGTTTGACTTTGCCAATTCCCCTCAGTTCCAAGGGTGTAAGGTGAGGGCAGTTCTCCAGAGCAAGAGAACAGGTGCTGGGCAAGCCAGAACAGCAGCTCTCCCCCACGTGCTGAGATGGATGAACTCAGCCAAGGTGTCAGGAGAGCTCCTGGGCCATGAAGGATGAACGCGTGTTTACCAAGCCCAGGGGTGGTAAGGATGTTTGAAAGAGCGAGTACAGCTTTAGTAAAGGGCTGGAGGCAGGAGAATGCATGGAGGCCCTGGGAGCACAGACTCGGGGAGGGAGTGCGGCTGAGTCTAGGGGAGCAGCAGGGAAGAGGCCAGATTTGGGGACGCCAAGGATTCATGCCGAGGAGCCTGGAAACTGCCCGCTGGGCAGTGGATGAGCCATTGGAAGGCTCTGAACAGGGAATTGACAGTCATATTTGGTTTCTGGTGCCTGGAGTCTGGCTTTCTAGCTTGGGGAGAAGGCTCGTTGCCTTCTGCTAAGCATGGTGCTCAGAGGCAGCCTAGCAGAGTGGTTAAGTGCACATATGCTGAAGTCTGACTGCCTGGATTTGAATACCAGATAGGACACTTGCTGGCTGTGGGTCCTCAGGGAAGAGACTTCACCTCCCTGAGCCCTGGTTTCCACATCTGCTGCTCGGAATTGAATGGCACGGGGATTGGGAGGCTCGAATGAGGAGATCTGTAAATCCTGTGACTGTGCATTCAAGGCAGGAAGGGGTGCGCAGGGAAGGGCATCTGTGCGCTATAGGGAAGCACAGGCTTGCCTAGCATCCCCGGTGTATCTCTCTTTACATATCACTGGCCAGAGCTGGGTCACATGACCACCCCTAGTGGCAAGAGAAGTGAGGAATTCAGGAACGGGGATTGTCCCGATTGTCTTAGCCTTACACCACGCGTGATCCGTCACGGGGGAGGCTGCCCCACACGGAGTCAAGACTGGGTTAGTAAAGAAGGCGTGGGGTAGCAGTTAACAAGGTGTGCACATCTCTGATCCTCTCCGCAATCCTGGGGTCGGTTCTGTTGTTCTACCCCTTTCACAGGAGAGAAAACCAGGGCACAGAGCAGTTAAGTAACCTGTGCAAAGCCACACTGCAGAGCCTGGGTTCAGACCCACGCAGTCTGACCCTCAGGCCCACACCTGACTGCTCTTCTGCTCGCAAGGCCCTACGGGTGAAATCCAGTTACAGCTGCCTCTCGCTGTAACCGCACGCTGAGGGGGACATTTCGCCCAGTCTTTGTTTATCCAGACAAGCTGCAGCAGGATTTCTGAGAGGGCTTGAAGCAAGGAATTTGTAGGTGTGTGGCTTTTTCTCCCTCAGCACATCCAGAAAGAGCCTATTGCCCAGGCTCCGCCTGCCTCAGGGCAAGGGCCACCATCCGTCCTGACCCGGGTTGTAGTAGGATGGAAAGCCTGGTAGAGGCCAGCACTGCGTGGGCCCTTTTATCTCTTTTTTTTTTAAAGATTAGCACCTGAGATAACTGTTGCCAATCTTCCTTTTTTTCTTTTTCCTTTTTTTTTTTCCTTCTTCTCACCAAAGCCCCCCCCCAGTACATAGTTGTATATTCTTAGTTGTGGGTCCTTCTAGTTGTGGCATGTGGGACACCACCTCAGCATGGCTTGATGAGCGGTGCCATGTCCACACCCAGGATCCGAACCAGCAACACCCTGGGCCGCCAAAGCGGAGCGGGTGAACTTAACCACTCGGCCACGGGGCTGGCCCCCTTTTATCTCTTTTGTATCCTGGGCTCTAGGGTTGATCCCATCTATCCAAAGGGTTCCATGGCTTTCAAAGGTCAGTGAAACTGTATGGGATGTGAGTTATGGCTCAGTAAAGGTATTCAACCTTTGTCCTAGATGCTCCCAGATTCTCCCCGCTCTAACCAGCTGTCATTCCAGATGCAGACATTGCCCTTCAGTCTGTCGCCTCCCCCCGCCTCCCCGCCCCATCTCCCCACACAGTTTCACACAGCAGCAGTGGGGGCCCCGGAGTCAAAGTCAGAGGGGCTTTCACCAACTCCTTGTTTCCCTGCCTCCCCCCGCAGTGGTGTTTCCCCAGGACCTGCTGGAGAAGGGCCTCGAAGCAGACAACTTCGCCATGCTAGGACTCGGAGATGTCGTCATTCCAGGTGACCAGGCTGGGTGGGAGCCACAGTGTAAGGAGCGGAGGGTCTTTTCCCTGGAGCAGGGAGGAGTACCGTGAAACAGACAGCCTTACCTATCAGGAAAGAGAGGGGGAAAGGGTTAGGCCAGGTGATTCCACACCCCCAGCCCTGGGTCAGCCCAGGGTCTGGTGGAGGAGTCCACCTCAACACACCTTATAGAGGGATAGCAGTGAGCAAGCCTGTCCTCACGGAGCTACTGGTCTGCGTGTACAGATGTCACTCAAGAATTACAAAAGTAAATGTGTATGACAGACTGAAACACACCCTGAAAAAGCACATTCCGTGACAGTCTTAAAGGAAGCTGACCCCTCTCACACACCTACACTTGTCTACACCCCTTCCCAATGTGTATAAGAATTACAGATGTGCTAGAACTGCCTGATCCCCATGGTCTCCCCTCCCCCGTGCAGGGAGAACATGCAGGGTGTGTGTGGACCCGGGGGCACCGTGGGTGTGGGCTCCTGCGTCCACACCCCTAGAGGGATCTGTGGCACACACCTGCTCGCCTGCACAAGCTGGCCTTTGAGCCCATTATCTACATGTGGGTGCTAGTCAGTACCTGTAGCTATGGGCACAGGTGCCCTGTCTGCGGGCCTGAGTGTGGGTGTCTGTGGCCTGGCCTTGCCATGGGGCACCAGCAGTCTACTACTACCAGTCAGGAGACTAAGGGCAAAGCTGAGCTGCCAGTCTGAGGACCACCGGGTGGCTGCGGCTTAGATGCTGTGTGTCTGCAGACCTGGACCTGGGACCAGGGCAGTGGACATCCAAAGGGCATGCTTGTTCCCCAGCCAAGAGTCAGAGGGTTAGGAGCACCCCAGTGCTGGCTTAGAGAAGAACATTTGGAACAGATTAAAAGCAGCTTGTTTTCCAGCATAGGAAGCAGTTGTGATAAGCCAGGAAGGTGCGGGCACTTCCGTTGTGGCCCTTTCGTGTGGGGTGAAGCAGAGGCTCTCTCTGCCCCAGGACGGGGCCTTAGTAAATTCATGCAGGAGTAAGCACGGGGCCAGGACTCAGACCAGGTGTGTCTGACTGCAGAAGAGGTCTCCCTGTCAGAACTGCTCTCACAGCAGTGACGACAAGAAGATGAGAATCGCAGCAGCCCTTGTTTCTCCCGCACCTGCTGTGTGCCAGGCACTACACTAGGTCTTCTTATACTTGTCTGTGCTGCTCCTAGCAGCGCAGTGACATAGAGGCTATTTCCATTTCACAGATGAGGAAACTGAGGGTCAAAGAGACTTGCCTGAGGCCTCGGGGACCTGGGGGCGTGATCTTGAGCCCAGATGGCTCCATGACTTGCAGTGCTGTGATGCAAGGAGACCTTCCCCCGGGGGAGGTGGCTCCATCAGATGGAGGAAGTAGAGTCCAGGGAAGCATTTGGCTCACTCTGCAGGGCATGGTCTGTCACAGGCCCGCACACTGATTTCCCCGCGTCCTTGATGGCCCTAGTTCTCAGCTTGGGGCTCCACAGGGCGTCTCTCATATCTGTATATAGCTATATGTGTCCACGTCTTTCAGCAGTCACAGTGAGTGTACAGTGATCACAGCCTCACAGAGCCTCGGTGACGCTGTTCAGAGGAGAATGGGTTTGGGGCATTGTTTTGAGGACCAGATGGAGTATTAGGAGTGAAAGCTCTTCGCGGAGCCCTGACCCCTGGATTAGTTGAGCAGTTGTAGAATTCAGCCGCCAGGGGGCACTGAGGCCCCAGCTTTGTTTCCACAAAGGCAGCATTTGTCTGCTCTCTCTGTCCAACTCGCTACTCACACCGTCTCCACTAAGATTAATCCTGTGTGCCACTTGGTGCTTCCGGTCAGCACAGAATGTGAGAGCCTACTGTCAACTAAGGGAGGTTCAGCCCTTACCCTTTCTGAGCCCAGACACAGACGGATTTGATGTATGCAACACACAGAGACTAGAGGCTGTGTCTCTGGGATTTTTAGGCTTCTGGGGCATCTGTGGGGGGTTTTGAAGTGTAAATAGGAGTGCAGTGGGTGGACTAAGTTAACTATTCTCCTGAGCTCCTTCAGGGCCTCCTACTCTTTCCCTCCAACCAGGCAGCTGCCCTGGGGGTCTTTTCCAAAATCTGTTTAGGTGGCTCTCCTGCTTAGAGCTCTTCCAGTGGGTCCCCTTACTCTCAGGGTGAAGACTCAACTCCTTCTTGTGCCCTGGGGGGCCCTGCACAGCTGGACCATCCCCTGCATCTCCTGCTCTGGGCTGTAACCTTACTGGCTCCTTGACACCTGTCACACCCACTGAGCCCTCTTTGCTCAGGACCTTTGCACATGCTGTTCCTTCTCCCTGGCGAGTGTCCACTTCCTCGAAGAAGCCTTCCTTCCTCCCCCACCCCAGCCTGCGTCTCATCCCCTGCTGCACCTTCCCCATGACACAGGAAGCACCCTCCACCGTTACAGTGTTACAGTGATTTTTGTTAACGTTCGATCAGCATGTCTGCCCCCTGCGCCACTGGCCCGAGCTATCTGAGAACACAGGTTCTGCTTCCCCTGCATGCCTCCAGTGCCTCGTACTTAGCAGGCATCTGATGAACATTTGGGTGGATGGACCCAGTGTACACAGTATGGTGCTATGAGGTGCCCAGTCAACATGGTCCCAGGCCAAAACAAAATCCTGGGACCTTCTCGTTGTTCTAGGTGGCCTGAAGGTAGAGAATCGGGAATTCTGCTGGCAGTCGGCAGTGGTGACTACACCTTTGGCCCCGCTGATTGCTCCATGACTGGGAACACCAGGTTGGGGACCTAGTTGCATGTTAGTTCACCACCCTGCTCCTCCCTGGCCCAGGCAGGGGACTCCATCTGCAAGCCCTCCTGAGGCACTGGTGTCCCTGCCATCATCTAACGCCGACTTTCTCTCCGCAGGGATCTTCATTGCCCTGCTGCTGCGGTTTGACATCAGGTAAGCTGCAGAGGAGCCTAACCGTTCCGCAGGCCCCACAAGGGAGGGGCCTCCCGGGCGAGGGGTCCTCTGGGCTGCTTCAGCGGCTTTCAGGAGCCCAGACCCTCCACTCCCACAGCAGCCGTAGCCATTCTGATTTTATCTGCATTCAGGGGTTCTAAATGTTCAAAGAGCCTGTGGCAAAAAGAAAAAATTAAAAATCACAGGCCAAGAGAGTTAAACCCAGAAGGTCCTGGTGGTACCCGTAGTGCTTTCTCATCATGTGACCCTGGCAAGTGACCTGACCTTTCTGAGCTAAGGCTTCTCATCCTTCTGTTAGTGATAAACAAGAGCTCCGACCCCAGGATCACTGAGAAAGTCTGCAGAGAGCTGAGCACAGGCTGACCTCAGCAGCTCTGGGAGCAACCCAGCCTCAGGCACAGTTGTCATCATTATCATTGCTTATCAGCCCCGGGGCAGGTCACCCTGTCCCAGCTGCTCCAGCTGTTCCCACCCTCTCCCTACTCAGACTTCCGGTCCATTGTAGAAAGTGAGCACTAGGGAGGGGGAAGGGGGCTAACCTGGGTCACCACTGAGAAAAGGTGGTCCTGAGCTGGGGCACCTGGGCAGGTGGGCCTGCCGCTAGCAGGTGGTGCTCAGTCATCCCAGAGGAGGGCTTGCTGTGTGTGCGCTTCATTTTGAGGTGGTTTTGAACTTTTCTTAATCTCCTTGTACCTAGTAATTGCAAAAACAGTACTAGTGTTGACAGTGGTACTGAGAAACTCAGTGCCAGCGTCACTGGAATCCAGTTTGCATGTGAGACTTTTCCGCACTCACATACATGCGGGTTATTTGGGTAGTGCCACACTGGACCTCATGAGCACGCGGGCTTACAGACGCCTGTGGAAGGGACCTGGCCAGGTTGTAAGCAGAGGCACATCTGTGCCAGCTGCTCTACTCCTGGCTGTCCAGAGGTCAGAGGGAGAGAAACCCACGAGAGTCCCCGGGCCATTTGCTGGAAACACAGATTGAGCTGCCAGCGCCCTGAGGGGCAGAATCTCATTCCTGGCCTGGACTTTTAGGATAAGCAAGCCCTTCAGAGCTGGTTCCAGAATCTGAGCAACATTCCCGAAGGGAGTCAGTTGCACCCCAGGCTTCACCACAAGATAGCTCTCAGTGTACTCAGCTCCAGGCTCAGAAGCAGCCAGGGCCAGGAGAGAAGAGGGTCAGAAGTACTTGTTCATTCCACAGATGTTGCTAGGCACTGTCCCAGGTGCTTGGGACACAGAGGTCATGATCTGGCGTTGTAAAGGGAAGTCCTGTAATGGCAATGCCGGCTCGCCAGTGGTTCAGCTGTTCTGCAGCTGCTCTGGGCTGAGTCTCCTCCAGGAAGCCACTGGCATTGTCTGCGTGTAGTCAGCTTCTCATCAGCGTTTACCACAGGTTGCTGGACTGTTAGGTTGTCCGCACCTAAAAGTAGTAACGCGGTGTTACGGTTTGTGTGTGAGTGTTTCTCAAAGCACGAGCCACCTTAGCAGTTCACCTGAGCCGTTCTTCAGAGTGCAGATTCCCAGACCTTGCAGACCCGTTAGACCAGGCTCCCTGGGAAATGGACCTGGAATTCTGGTGGTTCTTTACCAAGCTTTCCAGGTGACTTTATCCTGGCTGAAGTCTTCCGGCTCCTGTTCTAGGTTACAGCGTTTGCTATTCACCAGCCACCGGGGAGATGGCTCGTGGTTTTCCCATTTTGCAGATGAGTAAACAGGCTGAGAGACAGAAAGTGGCTTGTCCAAAGACACCTAGCTAGTGCGGTAGCAGAGTCCAGGCGCACCTCCAGACTCCTAGCCCAGAGCTGAGAGCTCCCCTCTACGCAGCCTCCAGGCTCTTCCCAGCTCCCACCCTCCGAAGGGCGGCTGCTGCTTCGGTACCTACATCTAATCCTCCTCCTCTTTCTCCCCACACCTTCCCTGAAGCTTGAAGAAGAACACCCACACCTACTTCTACACCAGCTTTGCAGCCTACATCTTCGGCCTGGGTCTTACCATCTTCATCATGCACATCTTCAAGCACGCCCAGGTGAGCAGGACTGTGCTCGGTGTATCAGGAGTGCCTTCACTGCAAGTAACGGGGACTTACCGGGCTCATGTGTCACATACACAAACAATCCAGGGGTGGGTGCTGCCCAGTGGTGACAAAGCAGCACGTCTGTGATTCTCTTGGCCTTTCATCAGAGGTTGTGGCAAGGTGACTGCCTCTGCTTCAGGCAGCACATGCCCGTTAGTGGCAAGAAGGAGGATAAAGGTCACCAGCTGTGCCTGTTGCCTTCATCAGCAAGGCAGTGCCTTTCCTAGGACCCTCTCGGCAGATTTTTGCCCACATTTTATGGGTCAGATCAGTGTCACATGGCTGCAGCTGTGATGTGGCTAGGAAAAAGAGGATGTGGCTTCTCAGCCTCGGTAGTGGTGGCAGACAGAAGTACAGAATTGGAGTGGGTGTTGGGTGTTTCAGCCCAGTACCTGCCCCACCAGGTAAGTGACAGGGTCCTCCCCCCTTCTCCCACTCCCCAGGCAGGCCAGGCTCTGCCTCCTCTTCCCACCAAGATGGGTCCTGAGCTGCCACAAAATGAACCAGAGAGGGGTGGGGGCTAGGAGATGTCAGTGTGGCCTAGAGAAGGGAAGACTGGGAGGGGAGAGCAAGCAGACAGGGTTACTCTCTACTGGAGATAGGAGCACTTCCCATGTGCCAGGCTCTGCTCAGGACTTCCTGAGGGTCTTTGTGAGCACATGAGGGAACTGGATTTGAGGTGCCATATGGCAGGTGTGATGGAGCCAGAATTCAAACCTGCATCACGTGAAAACCAAGCCCAGGCTCTCAACCACCAGCCATGGGAAAGGCGGTGTGGTGTGGAGGCTCAGGGAAACCTGGTGGGGATCCAGACTCCACCATCTGCTAGCCACGGGCCTCTGGGCAGGTTGCTGAAGTTACACTCTGTATTCCTCATTGATTCATAAAAACAGGAAATGAGGATAAATAATAGTAGCCACCGTGGGGTTGTTTGAGGATGAAATGAGTTAATATAAGTAAAGCACTCAGAACCATGTCTGGCCCAGGTAGTATTAGCTGTCATTATTGCTGTCCCCGCTCCATCTTCCTCTCTTCGTCCTCCCCGGGACACCAGCCGCAGAGGAGCCACCTTTGAATTAATCACAAGAGCTGTTTGTTGAGCAGTTACTCTGTTAGAGGCACTGTGCTGAACCCTTTTGTTCATTAACTCGTTTAGTCCTTACAGTATCTCCATATCTACAATATCTATGGAATCAATGCCGGTATTACAGAAGGTCCAAGGTCGCCTAGCCCATAGAGAGAAACCAAGAAGCCACGGGGAGCCACCTCTCATTCACTTCTGCTCCAGACGGCCTCGGGAGCTGTGCAAGCTGAGAGTGGCATGCACTTGGCAAGGAGGTCACAGGAGTGATTGGACCTGATTGAGGGGATCAGCTTAGAGGCCTCTTGGAGGTCTCCCCCCTCAGTCTCCTGTTAGATTCCAAGCCCAGAGCCGTTCCCTCGGCCGCCACCAGATGGCAGGCTTGCCTTCTGCCTGGGCTGGAGTCTGCCCAGGCATCCCGTTGGCAGCTCTGACACAGGCCTGGGTAGAGGCAGGAGAGGTGGTCCTCTCTGTGCAGAAACTCTAACCAGAGAGAAAAAGAGGCTCCCCTTTGTCACACAGCAAGTCAGGCTGGGCCCCAGCGGGAGCCCTGGACTCCTGGCCCCAGGCCTGTGCTACTCCCCAGCAGTAGCCCAGCTGTTCTCCCCAGTCATCCAGGTGGGCATCTCCCTGAAAAGCTTTCTTGGGAAGGGATCCGAGACACCAAGGGAACCTGTTCAATGAGGTCCCGCTCCCTCTGCAAGACACACGCAGTCCCAGTGCCAGCAATTCCCTAGGTAGGGGTCACCTCTGCCTGTGTGGTCTTCAAGCATTTGGCCTCTACCAAAAACCCACTCCAAGCAGGGGCTAGCAGCCTCCTAGAAAGGCGCTTATTGATGATCCTCATTGTACTCATTGTACAGAGAGAGGGGAAAGACCAGAGAGGAAAGCAGTTTATCTGTGGTCACACAGCAAAGCCAAGGCAGGATGGAGAGCCAAGAGTCCTGACCCCCAGCTCACTGCCCCAAGTAGTACATCCCAGCCTCTCCTTAGCACTGACTTTCTTTGGAGAGGTTCCCTGGTGCCTTGAGAGGACAGAAAATCAGAGGCTTGTATCCCTCTGATAATAGTGAACTCATGGGAGCCGGCCCACTGGCACAGCGGTTAAGTGCACGCATTCCTCTTCAGCGGCCCAGGGTTCGGCAGTTTGGATCCCAGGTGTGGACATGGCACCACGTGCCAAGCCATGCTGTGGCTGATATCCCACATAGAAAGTAGAGGAAGATGGGCACGGATGTTAGCTCAGGGCCAGTCTTCCTCAGCAAAAAGAGGAGGATTAGCAGCAGATGTTAGCTCATGGCTAATCTTCCTCAAAAAAAAAAAAGTGAACTCACTGCCTCCCAAAGGACCCCTTCCCATAGGCCCCTGGAACCCCTCAGTGGCCACTGGCCCTCCAGTGAGGCAGGCCATGGGGGGCCAAACTTCTACCCACCCTCCCCGCAGGAAGCCCTCCTTTTTGCCCAGCCTGGCCTTGGTGAAGAAAATACACTGGACTTAGAGAAAGGAACCTGGGTCCACATCCCGACCAACAGTGTGAGTTAGGGCAGATGCTTGTCCCTCTTCTGATCCTCAATCTCTTCATCTAGAAAATGAGAATGAGGAAGTCTGCTTTTCAAAGATTAAATTTTAATGTTCATATTTGTTTAATTTTATATTTCATTAATTTTTGCTTTTGCTTTCATTTTCTTTCTACTTATTGGCTGTTTCTTCTTTTTCTAGCTTCTTGATTTGAAAACTTAGATTATTTATGTCAAGTCTTCTAATAAATGCTCTTAGGATTATAAATTTTCCTCTGAATACTGCTTTGGCTACCTCTTACAAATTTGGGTGTGGACCTTTATCGTTGTGATTTCTGTCACTCTTGGCGCAAAGCCAGCTCATGGCAAAGGCCTGATGCAGTGGAAGAAGCTCAGCTGCCCATGTTCGAATCCCAGCTCAGCCTCTTACACACCCTATCTGACCTTGAGCAAGGCAATTGCCCGTGTCTGAACCTCAGTGGCATCATCTGTAAAACTCAAAGCCCAGTACTTATGGTGTTAGTAGATTCAAGAATAGTATATATGGAGTGAGGGGGTTCACAGCCCACCATGGTCCATGCCCACAAATGGTCGGAAGGTCAGGCTCGGGGGCTGCGGAGCCCTGTTGTCTAGCCAGGCACTGGCTTTGCCTTGGAGTGACGTCTCCTCACCCTCACCCTAGTCATCTCCAGGTCACCCTGTCAACTTTGTGAGCACCATGAAGGAGCCATTCGCGTAGTGTTTACCAGGCCCTCTTAGTGGCAGGAATATAGCAGTGAACAGGACAGCTGTGGAGCCTGCCCTCATGGAGCTCACAGCCCAGCAGGAGAGAGACTCGTCTGTAATGGCACGGGGATGTTTCGTTCCAAATTGCCAGAGAATGCTGTGAAGGATTGCAGGGCCCCAAGTGTGTGCAACAGGAGGACCTGACTCCATGCAAATGAAGGTTTCCCGACGGAAGTAACAGCTGAGCTAAAGTCTGAAGGAGGAGGAAACTAGGCAAAAGGGGGAAGAGCATCCCAGAAACTCTGCAGGCAGGGGTCCTATGGCTGGTGGGGACAAGGACTACCAAAATGAGGCCAGTGTGGCCAGAGTAGCACAGGTCAGGTGAGGTTGGAGAAGAAAGCAAGGGTCACATCTCATGGGGACTTCAGGCCACTGGGAGCATAGGGGGCCATGGAGGGGTGAACAGTAGAGTGACGTTCAACTTTCAGTTGCTGCAAGGAAAAGAATGGCTTTAGAGTCTAGTATGCACAAGGTTCAGTCCACAGTGTACTAGACGTCAGAGGCCTGAGCTGTCCCCTCTCCTCCCGAAGCGTCGGCCTTCCTCCTGTACACAAGGTAGACGGTCATGAGGGATGCAGAGATGGACTGAAACATTCCCTGGGAGGCCTGAGCTCAGGGCACACAGCAGGTGCTCCATGAACAGGGCCTGTTAGTATAATTGTCCTGTCCTTCAAACCTAGCTTCACCAGGAGTCTCACCGTGGGCTCAGCCCAGCCCACCTGGACATGAATCCCGGCAGAGCCAGTGACCAGCTGCATGACCTCAGCACAGGCCACAGCAAGTGCTCCATACCTAGCAGTTAATGTCCTCGTCATCACTGTCTTTATAACAGCATCTCCTGAAATTTGTTAAAAATGCAAACTTCCAGCCCCAGAACTAGGGAAGCATGGTTTCTGGGAATAGGACCAACCCAGGAGGTTGCAGGTTTGACCCTGATGTCCCAGCTGATTCGTACTCTGCCAGCCAGACTCCTGGGGACCCCTAAAGCCCTGCATACTCGAGTTTCTTTGGGTTTCGTGCATTCCCCACCGTGGAGGAGCAGCCCTGGTGTGGGAGTCAGGAGCCCCAGGTTCAGGCCCAGCCACTGACGCTCTGTTAACCTAGGCAGTCACAGTAACTCAGCCATACCCAAGAGAGGGTTGGAGTGATGAGCGTGGCCCTGAGCAGGTGCCCTGCCCAGCATTACCTCACCAGCCTATGTCCTCTCTCAGCCTGCCCTCCTGTACCTGGTCCCTGCCTGCATCGGCTTTCCCATCCTGGTGGCACTGGCCAAAGGAGAAGTGACAGAGATGTTCAGGTAAGAGGGGGCAGGGGGCAGATGCCTGCATAGCACAGGTGCATCTGCAGGCAGCTGGTGGAGCCGGCCGGGGCTGTTTGTACATGTCTCCAGAGGAACAGCCCCACCCCTCACCCTTTCCGCCAACATGTCAGTGCCTGGCCTGTGAGCACCAGGGGGAACACTTTCTGTCCCCTTTCTGTGGGCCAGGAACAGGAGAGGGCAAGGTCTTGGGGCTCTCGAGGCAGCCCCCACACCCAGATGCCAGCTGGGTCTTAAAAAGGGACTGGCTGGTGTAGATTTCCACCTGAGCTGCCCTCCTGTCAGGAGCCTGGGGTTCCCAGCCTGACTCTGCCACCATGTGACTTCAGGCATGTCCTTCCTCTCCCCTGGCCTCAGTTTTCACATGTAAACATTAGGGGGACCCTAGTGTAATCCACAGCTAACTGGTCTTTCTCTGTCTGGGTCACACACATACCCCTTCCCCATAGCCGTGTGCACACCCACCACACCCTGCGCACTGCCCCATCCACACCCTAAGGCCTGCGTGACTCCAACAGGTGTTGCTCCCCAGCCCCGCTGACCCTGCCTCCCAGGACCCAGAAATAACTGCCAGCTGCAATTGAAGCTGCCCACTCAGGGGCCTTCCACCCAGCTCCACCTGCCTGGCCTCCAAGTTGCTCCTCAAGCGCCTGCCAGGGCTTTCTGTGCACCTGGCTGCCTGCAGGGGAGCCTGTGACTCACCCCTCCCCTAGATCTGCCTCTGCCCTCCCTGCCCTGCCTAGAAGCCCCAGGCTCCCAGCCTGCCTGCCCGCATCTCCTGGCCTGGCAAAGCCCAACTGAGGCAAGGCTGAGGGGGCGAACTTGGGGCAGACCTGGGGGAGCTTTAGGGGCAGGGATGGGACCTGATGCCTGCCCTCAGCACCGCCCCTCACCCTCCTCTGACTCTCATCCACTCTCACCCCCAGCCCCCTACCCCTTGGGGTGACCTCCCCAGGTCCAGGCCTGTTAGGTCCTCATGGGTCAGCTCTGAACACCTCCAGCCAGGGCAGAGGGTGGCCCCCACCCACTTGCTGCATGGTTTCCCTAAACGTTCTGCCATATGGGCACTGTGCCCTCCTTTCTGCCCCACCCCTCAGCAGGGTCTGAGGTGGGGGCGAAAAAGCAGGTGATCTCTCTTCTCTTTCTGTCCATCTTTCTCCCTAATCCTCAACCTTGCCCTTTCTTTACTTTTCCCCTTGTTGGCACTCCCCTTTTTTTTTCATTTCAAAGTTCCACAGCTACGAGAGGGAGAACCCCTTCACACCCCAGCCACCCTACAGACGCCAGCTCGGTCACACACATTCAAAGACATCTTTGCACCTCAGAGCAAATGCGTGTGTGCGGGATCTTGCACAGATGGTGGCATTCTCAGAGCATTCTGCGTCTTGATTTTTCACACAACAGTGTGTCTTAGAGGTGTTTCTGCAGCAGCACATATACATCTAGAACGTCCTCGTTCTTTCTCACAGCTGCATAGTGTCCCCTATGTAGGTTCATCTTTTCTTTTTTATTCTCCAAGTAATACCGGCTCCTTTCCACAGAGTCGGAAAGTGCAGAGATAGAGAAAAATAGGTCACAGTTCTGCTCCCTGCTCCTTGGAAGGGAAGTCTCTGTCCTCCCTCGGTCTTTTCCTCTCCATCTCTTTTTTCTGTCTCTCTGTCTGTCTCTCACACAGCTACGAGTCCTCGGCGGAAATCCTGCCTCATACCCCGAGGCTCACCCACTTCCCCACAGTCTCGGGCTCCCCAGCCAGCCTGGCCGACTCCATGCAGCAGAAGCTAGCTGGCCCTCGCCGCCGGCGCCCGCAGAATCCCAGCGCCATGTAATGCCCAGCGGGTGCCCACCTGCCCGCTTCCCCCACTGCCCCGGGGCCCAAGGTAGGGCAGACTCCCCAGCCCCAGTGTACGGGCCAGGGCGCATTGCCAGGGGCTGGCGGCACGAGGCAGCTCCTCCACAACCTCCAGGCAGTCCGTGCGCCCAGCCCAGGGACAAGCAGCAGGGCAACCCCTCACCTCCATGTCCTCGCCAGTAACGCGGGGGCTCACGCGAGAGAGTGGCTGTCGACAGCCCTTGTCAAAACAGTGGTAGTACTGTTACCGCTCGCTGTATATATATAAGCTTGGGCAAATCACTTTCCTCGTTTGGAGCCTCACTTTGTTCATCTGTAAGTGGGCACCTTCCTGCCTCACAGGTTGACCTGGTGAGGAAATGTGGGTATTGTCCTTGGCGTGATCTCAGCTGCTCAGGAGTAGAGCCTGTAGTAAGCTAAGCCAGGGTATATGCCCTCAAGGTGGCACCTTGCCACTTGCCAGTAGAGCAACCCCCTGCCTGCCCACACCCCTGGGGCCAAGCTGTGTGACTCCTGCCATGTGCCCTGGGAGGCCACCCCTCTCCCATAGCCTCATCCTGGCTGCCCTTTTTTCCCCCATTCTCTCCAGCAGAAGGTCCAAGAAGCTTAAAATTGCTCCGCACAAGCCCAAGCCCAGCCTCGTCCATTTGCCGCTGTCCTTGCCGCCCCTGGCCCCATGGGCACAGAGAAAGCAGAGCAGCCTGTCTGAGGAGGGCACACAGTGGGCCAGGGCCAAGTGCTGGGAGATGCTGGGCTGTGGGTGCGGGGCTGATGTTCCTCGTGAGCCCAGGGGTTTCTTGGGATGGTGGGGAGGCGGGGCACAAAGATTCTCCTCTCACCCTCCTCTAAATGTGGTGTTTTTATTGTTTTGTTTCTTGGTCAGTTATGAGGAGTCAAGCCCTAAGGATCCAGCGGCAGTGACAGAATCCAAAGAGGGAACAGAGGCCTCAGCATCAAAGGGGCTGGAGAAGAAGGAGAAATGATGCGGCTGGTGCCTGACCCTCTGAGGGCCAGACCAGACAGGCAGGGATGGACCAGCACAGGCCTGCACAGGCAGAGGCCCCAGGAGGCCCAGCAGCTCCAGCAGAGGGGCGCATGTGGCAGGATCCCTCCAGCAGGGCCTCTGGGGCCTGCCTCCCTCTCCCCCTTCTCTGGCCTCCCTCTGCCCTCCCCATCCCCTGCAGGCAAAGGAAGCCCCCAACTTCGCCCACCCCCAGGTGCCAGGTGGGAAATGTGGGTCTGATTTTTAGATTTTTGTATTGTGGACTGACTTTGCCTCACATTAAAACTCATCCCCTTGCTCAGGCAGGCCACTGCGCTCCTGGAAGGGTTCTGCACCCAGCATCTTGCATTGGGTTTACGATCTCCCCCCCAGAAACTTTACTGTAAGCCCATTCCTGGGGACTTCCTGGTGGACCATCACAACTCGGCTCGAGGGAGGCCCTGACCTCTGGGCCCCTCCATCCTCCTGGATGCCCACCCAGTGGCCAGGGTGCCAGCTCAGTACCCCAAGGCACCCCCTGGCCAGCAGAGGGGGCCCATGAGCCCTCCTCTCCCCCCAGCCATCCAGTTTTCCTCACTACCTTTCTCCCAACACTTGGAGGCAGTGAGGGTGTTGGACCGGTGCTGGTTGTTGAAAGGTGGGGTGGGTGGGTGTCAAGTGGCTGACCTGACTCAGCAAGGGGACCAGTATCTGAAAGCCACAGAAATGGGCAGGGCCTCATGGGTCCCAGGCTGACTGGAGCCAGCTTCCCTGGTCCCGATGTCCATATGGCTCCAGCTGGAGAATGCTGGACTCTAGGTCGCTCTTGAGATCAAGGCCCCATGGCTCCCATTCTGCCCATTCTCGAGGTTCTTCCAAAATGACTACCGCAAGGCCAGAAGGATCCTTCTTCTAGGAGCCACCCCTCTCCCCACAGCAAGGCCAGTCACAGCACAAGGGTCCGGGCTCCCAGAGACGCTGGAATGGGAAGGGATTAGGCCCAGTGCTTCTGAGGGGCCATCTAGGCCTGAGAGCTCGAGGTCCCAGAGCCAGAGTTTCTGCAAGGTTTGCGGAAGACAGCGGCCCTGGCCTGCAGGAGAGCCCCCTGTGGACCAGGCGAGCAGTAGGTACAGCACTCATCCACCTGCCTGGTACAGGGTCACTGGATGGAGAAACAGGCGGGAGGGGGTGGCCACTGGCCTGAGATGGGCCTTCAGCTCCCAGCCCAGGGCTCTCCCTTGCCCAAGCCGCAGGTTCAACAGCTGGAAATAACAGTCGCTTCCAGACAATTTGGAGGTAGCTGAAGGATAAGTATGAGCAGAGAATCAGAAGTACTGTTGCAATGCTCGCACCCGGTACTGAGTGTTACATGTACCGAGCACCTCAATACAGGATTTCGCTGAATTCTCAGTCTTGGGCTGTAGCTGCCAGTATTCGCTCCGTTGTGCAAATGAGAGAATCGAGGCAGCTTGCGCGTAGACATGGAGTCCATCTCAAGCAATCTGAGTGGAATTCAAGAGTTCCTAAGGACTATGCAACTTCTTTCCAAACCCCTGGGCCTGAGTCATGGTGGCTGGTGTGCTGGGCACCTTTGAGCCAGCCACCCAACTTCTCTGGGCCTACGAGTCTACAGAAAGGAAAGTAGCATAGGGAATCTCAGGCTTCTCTCGGCCAGGGGAGGTCCCTTTCAGGGGCTTCTCGGATCCCTGCCGACTCCAGCCGCCTCCAGAGGGGAGGCCGTGTGGTCCTGGAACAAGGCCTCTCTGAGGGCAGCAGATGGGGCAGGCAGCCCAAGCACACAGCGCGGTTGGCTCTGCGGCCCAGAGCCCACAAAGGCCTCATTGAGTCACCGCCGGCCCCCGGCTGAGGCTGAGGTGGCAGTGGCGCCGGGCGCCTGCCACCTAATGACCGTCCTGGCCTGGCCAGATGTTCCACAGACCTCGGCAGCGGCCATCCAGGGCCCGCCCGGCCAGCCGGCACCGCAGAGGCCACTCTAATTCCAATTAACCAGCTTCAGCTGAGCAAACAGCGGGCAGCACGGCCCAGCCCGGGCGGTAGGCCCGGCCCGCAGAGCCTCCGAGTCTAGACTCCAGATGTGAACCGCCACCGCCAGAGTCCCATGGAAAAATGGCAGCAGGCCGGGCACGGATTGGGCCTGCACGCCGTGGAGAGGCGGGGGTGGGTGGCTGGCCAGGGCCCTGGGTGGGCCTACTGCCAGCCTCACCCCAGGGTGGGGGTGCGTTCTTGGGAAGCTGCTGCAGCGCTCCCGAGTTCTGCCCCTGATTTGTCAGGTGTCCCTCTTTGTGGCCTCAGTCTCCCTTGACTACAGCGGAGGGGAGGGGGCTTCAGGGGGAAGGCCAGCCCTGCTGGGAGTCCCTCTCAGGGTGAATAGACACTCCGTCTCATTTGTGTCTAACGTGTCTAGCATCCTGCTATGTATGTTAGAAATATTTATGTAATCGTTACAACAACCCTGTGAGGTAGGTACCATCATTTTTACAGATCAAGGAAACTGAAGCAGAGAGACATTAAGTGCCCCGGCGGGAGGGGGGTGTTGAAACAGGGTGCCTGGCTTCCAGGACCTTGATGTTCATCAGAGGTGCTGTTTGACATACATCAGGACACTAGATTGCGGTTCCCTTTCTTGGGGGCGGCGTTGGAGAAGTTCAGCGTCTGAGGGAGAACTGGCTGCACAAGGCGACTGGGGCAGGCCTGCCCACTCTGTCCTGTTTCCTTAGCTGTGAAATGGGTAAGACTCCCTTCCAAGCGGGGCTCCAACTTTGGGGGGTAAAGCCTTGAGATGCCCTTTCAGACCTCAGCCCCAGGTATGAGGTGGGCTTAGCACAGCGAGGAGCACAAGCCAAGCGCCCGCCCCGGAGCTGAAGCTGTGATCGGGGAGACAGACTTGAAATGGCTGAATAAACGGATAAGGTAAAGTCAACGATAATGTCAAGACCTAAGGCAGGAGAGGTGTATATGGCTCCCGCAGCCCTGTCTGGGTGAGACCCAAGGAGGTCAGAGTCCTGCTGTCCTGCCACAAGTGGGGAAACAGAGTTCACCCCAAAAAGGGCAAGACTAGCCCGGGGGTCTCCTCAGGAGTGGATACCAGAGATGGGGCTGCTGCGCCCTGCCCGCCCCGCTCTCCCGCGGCTAGGCTTCCCGCCGCGATTGCAGGCCGGGTCGCGGGAGGCGGAGGCTGCGGAGGGGGCGGGAGGAGGCTGCATCCTGCCCGGGTGCGTCAGGAAGGGCCGAGCGGGAAGGAAGGCCCCACCCCCACCCCCGGCGCGGCCACACCTGGGCTCTCCGGGCAGGCAGGGGGGCCCAGGCCGGCGCCTGGCTCCAGCGAGTCTGGGCCGCCTCCCCGCGCCGCCCCGTGGGGCCGCCAGATGGGCCTGCCGCCCGCCCAGCGACGCAGGCAGGAAACGGCCGCCGGGGCTGCCAGGAACGCGGCCGCGCGGGGCGGGGCGGGGCGGAGCCACGTGGACACGCCCCCGGGGAAGGGCCGGGCGACCGGGGACCTGGAATCCCGGGTCTGCCGCCTGCTAGCTCGGTTTCCTTCGGCAAATCACCTCTCTGTGCCCCAGTTTTCACAGCATAAAACGGAGCTGCTTATCCCAGCTCGTTTCTTGGCTTTTTTTTTTTTTAAAGATTTTATTTTTTTCCTTTTTCTCCCCAAAGCCCCCCGGTACATAGTTGTATATTCTTAGTTGTGGGTCCTTCTAGTTGTGGCATGTGGGACGCTGCCTCAGCGTGGTTTGATGAGCTGTGCCATGTCCGCGCCCAGGATTCGAACCAACGAAACACTGGGCCGCCTGCAGCGGAGCGCAGGAACTTAACCACTCGGCCACGGGGCCAGCCCCTCCCAGATCTTTTCTTATCACTGTGATCGCAGGGTAGTTTCTTTGCCTCTGTTCCTTCGTTTTCTTACCTGGAAAGTGAGGCAACAGCGATGGGCAGTCTCCACTGGGATATAAACTCTGGGAGGGCGGGGCCTTTATTCCCACGCACCCGGTGGTAGCCCCAGCTCCTGCCCCAGCGCCGGAAAGATGACGGCTCTCAGTATTTGTTGAATGACCGGTTGAGTGTCCCATGTCTGGGCCAATCTTGGGGCCTGGGACATAGCAGGCGCTTGGTAAATGGACACGCTCACGTTATCTTGGGTCTACTGCTTACCAACGGTGTGGCTTCTCCTCTCTGAGCCTCAGTTTCCTCGTCGACCTCATGGGTGGCTGTAAGGATTGAATGAAACAATCCATGGAGAACATATGGCAGGTCCTCAGATGATATTTATGGAAGCATCTACAAGATGTGTAAAAAGATATTTGAATAAACGTGTGGGCAAGGAATATACAAAGGAGCGGGGTGGCTTGAAGGAAATTTTTCCTGTATGTGTAATCTTTTGTATATCTTGTGTTTTTAAATTTTTGAGCCAAGTGAACGTATTTTTCAAAAACAGATAGAGTTGAAAATAAAAATAAATCCAAAAAGAAAGATTAACTATTATCTCCATCTGGCAAAGGAGGCATCTAAAACTCAGAGACAGTCCTTTCTAGGTCACAAAGAACTAGAAAATGGCAAAGATGAGATTTGAATGCAAATTTGTTGGACTTCAAATTAAATACAAAGAAGAGAAGAGGAAGCTCCCTGCCCTCATTGACCCTTCGTCACCACTTCCGGGAGGGGGTCCCAGTCTGAGCAGAGAGAAAAGGCCAGCAGAGTGAAGAAAAGAAAGGAGAGAGGAGGAAAGGGGAGCAGATCCCACCAGCCCAGGCCAGGGAGCGGAGGCTTTATCCTGAAGGCAGTGGGGAGCCAAGGAAGGATTCTCAGCAGAGGGTGACATAGTTCTTCCTCAGCTTTACAAATGGAGAAGGCCAGGAAGTCATGGAGGGGACTCCAAGCCAGTGATGATGATGATGATGCTCTGAGTGATAAACAGGCAAGGACCCACTGGGTGCATGCACGGGAGAGACCGAGGACTCAAAGCGGGACAGAGGATAGACCCAGGGTCATCCAGATGTCCCTCTGCAGCATGGCAGGACCACAAACCCAGGAGTCTCGGCTCTACTTAGCAATTTCCTCTTTCTTAGAGGTTATTCAGTCTGCACCACTCCCACCCTTCAAATGTCCTAAGACCCCCTCCAGGTCCCTGGGTCCGGTCAGGTACCAGGAAGAAGCCTAAATTCCCAGCATCCCTGAGCTGAAGGGACCAGAGGGCTGAGAGTGCCAGGGATAGAGGACTGAGGTTGAAACAGAATGTCCCATGCTCCAGTGTTCTCAGAGCCAAGATCCTGTGATCCTGTTTGCACACACTTGTGTATGTGCCTGATGCCCCCACACGAGTGCAATGCGCCTCATGCAATGTACACACTTTGGGTGTGCACAAGGCACACATATGTGCCTGGGCAGACCTATATGTGTGTGAATCTGCACATGAGCCAGCCTAGGGGACTCATGCACACCCACCCCTCCTGGTGGAGGAGTCCAGTCTCTACCGGGCAGTGTAAACAGCCTTCTCGGAAGAGTGGCAGCAGCCACCATCACTGAGCATTTACTGTGCGCCGCCCCGCTCCAAGCGTTTCCATGCATTACATCCTTACCGCTCACGTCCCCCTCCACGTGGTGAGTCTCCATCAACAGATGAGGAAGTAAAGGCACAGAGAAGGACCTGCCCACACGGCAATAAGGAGCCTTCCCGAGCTCTGGGCTCCCAGGAGGCCACCACCACCTTGTCATTTTTCCTGTCATTAAATACTCATTTATAAAACCTTTTATTATCCAGAAGCTGCATACACATACCTTGTAGAAAATTACAGTATACGTAAAAAAATGAAAAACTAAAACAGCATAACCCTGCCATCCAGAGGTCACTGCCATTAACACCTTAACTTAGATTTCAGACTTTTTTTCTGTTTATTATGTATTTTTTAACACAAATCATATCTGCAGTGCATACTATTTTGACATCTCTTTTCTTTCCACAGTTAACAACCTCCCCCTCCCCATTTTGGTCAGTTGTCATCATCTCATCAGGTACCCAGACAGCATCCAACCTCTTTGTCATTTTAAGACAGACCCAGTGAGACAAACAGCCCATCTGCATGTGAAGGCAGACCCCCCCGCATGGTGCCGGATGAGGCTCGCTGGGGTCTGCAAGGGGCCGTCCTCCCCTCTGCGCCCTGCCCTCCTCAAAGCTGTGGAGTGGCCCGGCCCTGTGCCTGCCTGGGACCAGCCCAGGGGGGAGGGGGCACCCCAGATAAGGCTGAGCCCCTTGGCGCTGCATTTAAGGCCTCCACGTGCCTCTCCCCCGCAGGCAGGTGCCCACCCCATCTCAGGCTACCCCAGGGTCCAGCGGGGGCCCTGGAGTAGGGGAGGGGAGGTGGAGGCAGAGAAGACACACGTGTCACAGATGGTGGGGGAGTGGAGAAAACCCAGGGGGCCAAGGCTGGAGAGCCAGCTGCCGAGGTGTGGGGCTGGGGGAGGGGCCGAGTCGCCTTCTGCTGGCCCCAGGTCCTCTCCGCTTGACAGGTTCTCTCAGCAGCTACCGCTTGTGTGTGAAAGACAGCGTGTATTCTCGTGAGTGTCGGGATGGTCCAAGCGTGTGGGTGAGCGTGGGGATGCTGGAATCCTCTGTGGGATGGTGCTGTAGGTGGGTTTCTACCTGGTTGTGTTTGCTTCTGCATCTGGAACAAACTTGGTGTGTGTAAGTGTGTGTGGTTGTGAGAAGTTTGTGAGCAAGCGCCTGCACTGGTGGGGGTGAGAGAGAGAAGGTGAGAGGGAGGGAGGTTGCGTGCGTGCACTGCGGAAGTGTTCCGGTTGGTAAGATGGTGCTCGCAAAGGCTCTGCTTGTACGAGCTGGGGAACTCGTGCTGTTCGACCTTCTTTCTGCCCACGTGCGCGTGAGCCTGTGTGTTCCAGTGTCGTTCTATGGTCCACGCTCCCCTCTGCCTGGGTCACTCCGAAGCCCCAGTTTTCCCATCTGTAAAATGGGGGTACACAGTCACTGGTTATTGTTGCTGTTATTCCAATTACTATTATTATCTCTCTACCACCTGCCTCCTTTCAAAACACTGTCCAGTCCTTTCTGCTCCAGCCAAGTTGATGACACCTTTGTATCTTAAGCCTAAAACCTGCTTCTCCCAATGTGCCTGGCAACTATTTGCTAATCACCCAGGATTTACCTAACACGTATTTTACATGAATGAAAGAGCCATTCAGGGAGCAGCGCTGGAAAATGCCCGCACAGAGACGCTGATTTGTGCCCGTGCTGTGAAAGGCTCTGACGTTAACTGTTCAGGCCCGAATGTGCAGTGCAATCGGTGGGAAAGTTGCAACTGAGAAGGAAAAAAAGGGTTTTTCTTCCTTTAAAAAAATCTTTTTGTTTTCAATCTGTGTCTCTTTTAAGCCCCACCGGATGGAGATGTCCTAAAATAAGAAATTAAACAAGAGGGGAAATCCCATTATCTGTTTTTGTTAATGGGTCCCTCAGGAATCCACGGGGACCCCCTTCCCAGCTGCTGTGTGGTCCAGGCCTGAGAACACCAAGCCCCTGGCCCCACGGCCCACGCCCACCCACCACCCAGCCTGGGCAGCAGTTTCCCAGGATTCACATGGTAATGAAGGCATCCATCTTCTCCCAGACACACACTGGGCCCTCCGACCCTCCCAGGCCCCGCATAATGGCCCCCAGGGCTGGGGCCCCACCACCTGTTGGATTTTCCCAGGGAAGCGAGGGGGAGGGTGGAGAAGAGCTCCTCGTTCCCAGCCCCCAGCCACATTTGCCCCTGGTCCTGGGAGTCAGACAGTGAGAACGCCCATGTCCTCAACCCCTGTCCATCCTCGTCAGTCTGCGCCCTCAGCTTCCTCACCTGCAGAACTGGAGTCACGGTGTGGCTGGGAGGATACCTTTGGGAATGGTGCTAGGTGACAGGCTCAGGAACTGTGGACTGCGGACAAACGGAGAGTGCGACCAATGATAAACTCTCAGTAACCACCACTGTTCTACTCCAGACCAAGCAGAGCGGAGCATGTGTTGCATCATTGTCACGGTGCACCCCCACCGCAACCTTACCGGGTGGACCCTAAAACCCAGGGAAGATGGACTGTGTGCCCAAAGCCCCGTAGTCCCCAAAGCAGTGGAGCCATGATTTGAGTCCAGTTTGGCCCCCTCCCAGAGCCTGAAATCTTAACCACTCCGTTAGATCATTGCCGTCATTATTATCATCTCAATTATTGAATTAGATAATGATCCTGGAAAAGGCCAGACAAAAGTCCCTAGGGAAGCCAGGAAGGGAAGGAGACATGAATGTTACTGATCTCTCCCTAGGACTTGGCCAGAGCCTGACACACAGTAGGTACTTAATAACTGAGGAATGAAATACACATCTTTATTCTCAGGTCACAGAGGCTGTTTCCTCAACGCTTACAGTCGATCGAGCATCCGCTCTGTGCCAGGCCGGGCCCTGCCTGGTTTCACATTTCACCCACATTGCTTGTTCTATAACTCAGCAGGGCTGGACTTGTTATTCCTCCTTGGTCTATACCCTCCAGAAATCAAAATGCTCATGAATAAATAATTCCCCAAATAAATACTTAATTCCACCTTGTGATAAGTAACAGAGACGGAGGGAGGGGTGTGTGTGGGGGGGGGCATTCACAGCAGGCGTCTGGGACCAGGGGTATTTACCAGTTATGGCAAGTAACAGAAAAATCAAAATCATTGCCTCTTTAGAAGGAATCTGGAAATATCACTGGATCCCCCCCACACACTGCTGTTGCTGCTCCCCAGGCAGAAGATGCCTCTCCTGCCCCTGGTGCAAATCCAGCCCTCCTCTTAAACATTCAGAAGTTTTCTCTCTGCATTTATGAGTTTAGGGATAAGATTGAGGATTTTTTTTTTTTTTTTTGAGGAAGATTAGCCCTGAGCTAACTGCTGCCAATCCTCCTCTTTTTGCTGAGGAAGACTGGCCCTGAGCTAACATCCATGCCCATCTTCCTCTACTTTATATGTGGGACACCTACCACAGCATGGCTTGCCAAGTGGTGCCATGTCTGCACCCGGGATCCGAACCAGCGAACCCTGAGCCGCCGAAGTGGAACGTGGGAACTTAACCGCTGTGCCACCCAGCTGGCCCTGAGGATGATTTTACTTTTGTTTAGAGCTGATCTATATTTCCAAATTCTCTATAATGAATATGTTATCATTTTAAGCAGCTTTAATACAAGAAACACATTTTGATGAAAAAGCAAATCACACAGAAGTACATGCAACAAAAAGGGCAAAGCAAAAAAAAAAATTATACACCAATGTTACCTCAATAAAAAAATAATTAATTCAAAAAAAGGGGAAGTCCACCTTCAATCTGATTTTCCACCCCAACCCCAGAGGTAACCCCCACTACAGCTTGCGGGTGTCCCTGAGTATTTAGAAATTATATTCTAGAGAAACCTTGAAAACGTTATGCTACGTGAAAGGAGCCAGTCACAAAAGATCACATATTGTATTCTTCTATTTATAGGAAATTCCCAGAATAGGCAAATCTATAGAGACAGAAAAGTAGTAGATTAGTGGCTGCTGAGGAGGTTGGGGGAGGCGGGGGGAGATGGGGCGTGACTGCCAACAGGTATGGGATTTCTTTTTGTGTGATGAAAATTTTTAAAATGAATTGTGGTGATAATTGCACAAATCTTTGAATATACTAAAAACCGTTGAGTTGTACACTTTAAGTCAGTGAATTGTATGATATGTGAATTACATCTCAATGTAATAAGATATATATCTCAATATAATAATCATCCCAAAGCTGTTAAATAGAAAAAAAAGTAAATTCTAGAAATGCTCTTGTCTCTGGGCCCCCAGCCCAGTGACAAGGCCTTCACTACCTCCAAATCCCACCCCCGACCTCCCCTCACCCCCACCCCACCCCCCCGCCTTGCAGGTGGCTTTGACTGTGAGCAATCCTCAGGCCCAATCATGGGGCCAGGTGAATTTCTCCCACTCGTTAGTCACAGACGTCTCCAAACCACGCAATCTCAGAGTTGGAGAGAAACCAGGGACATAGCACTCTCCCTTAATCTCTTCTTGGTCCAGACCTCTCCCCTTTACACTTTCATTTCTTTTTTCTATTTTTTTTTTTTTGAGGAAGATTAGCCCTGAGCTAACATCTGCCGCCAATCCTGCTCTTTTTGCTGAGGAAGACTGGCCCTGAGCTAACATCCATGCCCATCTGCCTCTACTTTTTATGTGGGACACCTACCCACAGCATGGCTTGACAAGTGCTGTCATGTTCACACCCGGGATCCAAACCTGAGAGCCCCAGGCCGTCAAAGCAGAACATGGGAACTTAACTGCTGCGCCACCGGGCCAGCCCCCCATTTCATTTTTGATTAAGTAGTACATGCTCATGGCACAAAATTTAAAAAGTACCAGCCTCCCTCTTTTCCCCCTCAGAGGCAGCCACGGTGGCCAGTTTCCTAGTGAGATATAAGCAACACGTATACAATCTGCTTTCTTGTCTGTTTCTTCTTTTGTAAACACAAGGGGTGCAGTCAATGCTTACTGCTCTGCAACGTTTTGGTTTGGTCTTTTCTGGTTAACAATGCACCCTGGAGACCTTAGCGGCTCAGGGTGACAGGGAGCTTCCTCGTTCTGTTCTCTTTAACAGCCGCGTGTGCCCCATTCTATGGAGAGACCACCCTTTATTCAACGAACCCCCAGTGAGGGACATACGGGTCTTCCCAGCTTGCTGTTCCTCCTGTACCTGCAGCATTTCACACATTTGAGTGTATCCTTAGTATAAATGCCTGAGAGCGGGGGCGCTGTCTCATGATCTCCCAGGGCCACGTGGCATTTCATAGTTGACTTAGCCATTCTCCTTTCCACGGGCATTTATGAACAAGGCTGCTAAGAACACTTCCTATCCTTCCACGCTCCTTTGGCAATGTGTTAGATGCTGTGGATCCTTTCCCTCCAAAAAAACACATCAAATTCACCCAACTTTGAAACCCACCCCAGGAGCCTCAAGGTTAGAAACTCTGAACTGAACCAACTGCTGTAATTATACAAATGGAGTAACACGAGCCCTCGAGGGGCAGGGCAGAGCCTCACACACAGTGGGGATAACCACCTTGCAGGGGTTGGATCAGAGTTGTCAAGATTCAGCACGAGTCAGGTCACAATCCTCCTCTGCTCAAAACCCTCCCCTGGTTCCTGTCTCACGCAGAGTAAAAGCCAAAGTCCTCACTGTGGCCTACGTGGGCCTACATGATCCAGCTATGCCCCGTGCCCCAATATCTCCCTGACCTCCCTTCCTAGCACCCTCCTCCTTGCTCACTCAGCTAAAGTCGTATTGACCTCTTGAACTCACCAGGCACACTTCTGCCTCAGGACCTTTGCACTGGTTGTGACTTCTGCCTGGAATATTTTTCCCCTAATAGCTGGAGGAAGTGAGAGAAAAAGTTCTTTACTGAAATATCACCTTCTCAGAGAGGCCTTTGCTGACCACCACCACCCGCATTTAAGATTGAACCCACCCCAACCCCAGCCCTCCCTATCCCTCCTTTCCTGACTTCTTTTTCCACATAATATTTATCACCAGACGAGATAACATATATTGCACTTACGCTGTTCACTGTGTGCTCCCTTCCCCAAATATAAACCACCACCGCCTACCCCCGCCAGGACGGGGACTTCTGTTACTTCTGCTCCCTATGACACCCCAGTGCTGGAGTGCAGCGGTTGCTCCACAAATATTTGCCAACTGAATGAAGGAATGGCGTTTGCAAAGAGCTTAGCACACAGGAAGCCAAAGGAGCTGTGGTCTGTGGGAACCACAGGCTCCAGGATCCTGGACTCCAACCCAGCCCTGCCACATACTTGCTGCGACCTTCGCCGAGTCACCTAGCACTCAGGCCCTCCGTGTTCCTCGCCCCTCCATTGGAGGTGTTACTCAGAGCACCTTGCGCGAGGGTGGCTGTGAGAACAAAATCAGAGAACGGTTGAATAAACGTCAGCCAGCACGCTGCTGCCAGGACGGTGGTGGTGCTGGTGATGCAGCCGGGGCGGGGGGCTGCGCTGACACCTTCGCGTGCAGGACACCGCACTGATACACACGGGGAGGGGCGTTCACACCAGGTTCCTGAGATGTCTTTCTGGTACTTCACAGCAAGACGGTGGGACGGTTGGGGTCGGAGGGTACAGGGGCTCGCTAGTAGTTAAACGCTTCGACCAGAGAAGCCCTCAGTCCCTGTCCCCGGCGGCCCCTGCCCAGTTGCCCCCGGCGATGGCCACACCAGCCGCACCTTGCTCCAGGCCCGCCCCCAGCAGCCACAGGGGAGGGCGGCGGGAAGGCGAGCCGAGTTTTCCCAGGCTCCCCCCTCCCGCGAACATCTGGCCGCAAACATCTGCCCTTAGCCTTTGTCGCCCAGCCCCAGGCCGGCCTCGCACCCATCTGCCGCCGCCCGCGGCCCCCGCCCATCTGCGCCGCTCCCCCGGGGCGGTTCCCGGCGCCCTCGCCCCCGCACGCCGGGCTCGGTTCCCACGGGCCGAGCGCGGGAAGCCGGGGCGGCCCATCTGCCCGGCGCAGCGGGCCCAGCCCCGGGTGGCCCCGCGGCCCCGGGGCCCCACGCCCAGGAATGTCTTTCGGGCGGGTGCGCGTCCCCAAAGCCCGGGGTGCGGGGCCCCGCCAGCTCGGCCCCAAGTCACGGCCAGTGGCTGCGGGAGCAGAGGGCCACCGCGCCGCCCCCGCCTCCTCCCGCAGGGCCCTTGGCCAGCCTGTCCGCCGCCCCCGCCCCCGTCTCTAGCCCCCAGCCTGGACCTGCGCTGACCCTTCTGCCTGGAAATGCCCCTTTCCCTCTTGCTCGCCTGACTTTGTTTTATGAAATGTAAGAACGACCGAGGAATATTCCCAACGCCAGAGCTAACACCCGGGCAGTTGGCTGTATCGCTCCCCTCCCGTCTTCTTTAAAGAACAACGTCACAGACAGTGCTAGCTTCTTGTCACCTGTGCCCCTGCCACCCTTCCACCCCCACCTAGCATCCTGAGTCGGGCCTGTTTCTTATACTTTTACTCACGGAAATCTATTAGTATTGTTTGTGTGTGTGTTTAAATTTTTTTAATTTTTTTTATTTTAAAAAATCCTTCTGCATTTTCCCTAAGCAACATATTTTTTGCATGTATGCAGAAGAATGCACGTAGGTCTCGCTGTGTCCCACGGACTGCCGTGTCCTGCTCCGCCGTCATGGTCTTTCCCTGCTCTCCTGTTGTTGGACAAGCCCGTAGTTTTCAGCGCCTTGCTGCTATCGGGACGGCTGGCACGTCCTTGCGCGCGTCTTTGGCATCCAGGGTGCGGGACTTTCAGGGTATGTCCGTGGGAGGGAATTGCTGGGTCAGAGGGTGTTCCGATGTTCGTTTTTACTCAGTACGGCCACACTGGGCTCCCAAGTGCTCACACCAGTTTACACACTCACCAGCTGTGGATGAGTTGTTTCCCACATCCGCATCACATTTTATGTTATTGAACTTTGAAGTTCTTGCAGTCTGATGTGGCAACTGTGTCCTGAGAAATCCCAGATATGCAAACACCGGGGCTCAGGAGCACCTGCCTCACCCTTGCTCACCTTTTATTCATGTCAGCTGGCTATCACCTCCTCTTATGAGAAGGCCCCCCTGACTTCCCTTAGCTGACTGGAGTCTCTCTCAGGCCACGCCTCCAACAGCCCCTTGTGCTCCCCCATCACAGCACTGGGAGCTGGAGGGGGACTGCCTCTCCCACCAGACCACGAGCTCCCCAAGCAGGGACCATGTCTGCAGGCCAGCGAGCATGTTGCGAGGAGTACGAAGGTGGCTTCATCTACTTAGAATAAGGGGCTTCTCTTTCTAATGCCTACAGAGTGCCCCCTTGGGATGGCAGCCGCCCATCTATGGATGGCATCTGGGTCCCCAGCGTGGGGACACAGCAGCCAGGAACCAACCACCTGGCCAGGGTTGTTTGTTCCATTTGGTTACTCCCAACTGAACACAGCTTGCCAAAAGCACGAACCTGTGCCTCGTCCTTTCACTGCGGGGCTCGGCGCAGTCGGTGTGCAGTGATCGTTCCAGGAATGACCAGCCCGCGTTTCCTGATTCTAAAGTCCCGTAAGTCTGTGGAGCAGCATCCACCTGATTACTTAACAGGGGTTACGGCTCGGACAGGTGGAACGGTCACAGCCACAATAATAACTAGTGTCTGCTGAAGGCTGACTCTGCCAGGCACTGATCTAAGCGCTCTGTGCCTGACCTCAGTCCTCAAAGAGATGGGAACTCATACCATCCCCACTTTGACAGGTGGGGAAACTGAGACACGAGAAAGTGAAGTGGAGTGGGCCGGGATGGGAGGCCAGGGCTCTTGGGCTCTCTGAGGGCCCTCACTCTGCTGTCTTCCAGCAAAGTGTCCCTTCCTTCCATGTTTCTGAGACGTCAACTTCCTTTTAGTCAGAACAGCTCTGCTTTTGCGTCAGCAAAAAAATAACGCTTTTTAAAAGACTTAAGAGATTGTCATGAGTCACCGTTTCTGAGGCATATAGCCACGCCCGTGACCTGAGGCAAGGGTGCAGCTGGAGGTGCCACCCCTGGTGACAGGGTCCTTAGGGTTGGGGTGAGCAGAGAGGGTGGGGACTGCTCCAGGCTCTGCAGGGTGGGCAGGGAGCTGGGCAGGCCCTGAGAGACGCGCCCTTAGCTGTTTCCTGGTTCCGGGCCCCAGGGCAGGACGGGGAGCCAGGTGTACGGAGGCAGGTGAGTCAAGGGAGGGCTGGGCTGGGCACCCGGCAGGGGAGGGGGTTCTGCTTCTGCTCAGGGGGCCTCTTGCACCTCTGTCCATCCCCCAGTGCACATATGGGGAGACCACCACAGCCTCCAACAGACGCCTCTTGCCCAGCCTCCCTCGTTCCACCTTAAGGGTCCTGTTGAGGGGAGTCTTGAAACAGGGGCTCTACAGTGGGTATGGCTGGTTGGCCTCGGGGCTCCTGCCCGGTGGCATCAGCTTCTGTGGCTGGCGGAGTCAGACCAGCCCGCACACCTCTGCCCTGACCGGGGCCCAGACCCAAGTTCTGTTCCTTGGTATGAGTTCCCAGGGTCTGGGTGGGTGTGGTTGAGTGGTTGTGTGTCTTTGGGGCTTGTGCAGGATTCTGAATTGTGTGTGTGTGTGTTGGGGGTTGTGTCTACATCTAAAAAGGCTTTGCGGGTAGTAGGTGGCAGAATGGGGTCTTTGAACTGGTGAAGATGGATGTTGGTTGGGTATGTGCAATGTGGGGAGGGGGTGCATGGGGGAAGCCGGCTTGATTTGCATTTGGTCATTTTCTGGAAGGATGTGGGCAGTGTGTCGCCATCGTGGTGTGAGCAATACTGATATGGGTGTAAGCATATGTTGTGTTTGGTGAATGTGTGTGTGTCGTGGTGTAGGGTGCATCTATCTGTGTGTTGTGTTTGTTGAGGGTGTGTGGTGTGTTGCTTTTGCGTGGTTGTTGGGTGTTTGGCTGTGCTGCCTCCCTGATCTCTGTTTTTTTGTTGGTGTGTTGGTTGTGCAGATTTCCGTTTTGGTTGTGTGCCTTGAGGTCGGTGTGTTGACTGCATGGGATGGTGTCCTGCTGTGTTGTGCGTTTCAGCAGGCTGCTCTGGCGGCTGCGTGTTGAGGTGTTGCTGTCCGTCGGATGTGTCAGTTGTGTCAGTTTACATGCATCTGCTGTGTTGGTTGTGTAGGTGTGTGCATTCGTGTCACTGTGGGTGTGCACAGCAGTGTGTTTGTGTAGCCCTGCAGATTTGGCCCACGCTGAGTGACCTAAGATGGCAGCCCCCGGGGCCCTGACTCTGCCCTTCCCTTTGGCCCCTGAGACGCCAGGGCAGCAGTGGTCCTTTGTCAGGTTGCAGGAAGGCCCCACCCCTGCATCTGCAGGGACCCAGGGAGGGGCGCAGACTGGCAGGCTCCTGCGGCCCTGTCCATTGTTCTGGGGCGTCTTTGGAAACAGGATGGGAGCCAAAAGGTGGACAGAAGCCTGGACCCCTCCACTCCCCGAAATGACCCAGGAGCCCAGCACAGAACCCTTAGGAGGGAGGGCCAGTGACACTCCCCATTTTGCAGATGGGGAAACTGAGGACCAGAACGGGAAAGGGAGTTAGCAGAGTTCCCATGGCCTGTTAAGGACAGAGAGCTTGAAGCCTCCACACCCCTCATGAGGGAATCCACAGCCTCCGGCTGGCCTGGGGGGATGGAAAAATGAGACCCCTGGAAGGACACAAAACATGTCCGTTCTGCTTCCCATTTCTGAGTGCTTTGCATGTGCTAAGTACTGAAGTGGTGTAACTCTGTGGATTATGTTCAAATTTGCCTCCATTTTGCACATGAGGAAACTGAGGACGCTAAGGTAACAATTTATTAATTCAACAGTTACTCTGAACATTTCTCTATTCTAAGTACTACGCTGTGTGACGTTGAGCAAGCTGCTTACCCTCTCTGGGCCAGCCTGTGCTCAGCTCTAGGGACACAGCAGTGACCAAAGGAGCCAGGGTTCCTGTCCTCAAGGCCTGGGGCCCGGGGGTGGGGGTTGTGGTGGTGGTGGTGGGGTGGAGGGCGGCCTGTCTTGGGGGTGGATATGGAGGATGGACAATACAAGAAAACAAAGACCATTTCAGATGGTAATAAATTCTATGAATAATTAAGAGCAGAGGAATGTGAAAGAAAGTGAATAGCCAAAGGAGGTTCTAAGGAGGCCTGCCAGGAGGTGACATTTGACCTGAGACTTGAAGAACGAGAAGTCTTGTAAAGATGTGGATGAGAGTTCTGGGCAGAGGGAAGAGCAAGGGCAAGGGCCCTGACATAGGCCCACGCTGGTTTAGTAAAGGACGCCATGTGGCTGGCGAGAGACAGGGAGGGGCAGGAGATGTGGTCCGTGGTGGTGGCAGGGCCACAGGCTGGGGAGGAGTTTGGCTTTTGTTCTCAGTATGACGGGCAGAGAGGCAGTGTTGGCTGAGCTCAGGGTTCTGGGGGCAGAGTGTGGAGGGGGCGCCTGTGGTCTCCTGTTACAAGGAGGGGCGGGGACAGCCAGAGCCAAAGGTCTCTCCCCCGCAGCTCCAGCAGTCCCAGCCCAGAGGCGCCGGCCTGGCGGCTGGAAGACCGCGCTGTGGGCACATCTGGGGAGCAGCTGCCGGGCCAGGGCCAGAGCAGGTCACGTGGCCCAGGGCAGGCCTGCCCCGGAGCCTACAAGGCCAGCGCTCCGGGAGGGGCAGTGGGGAACATGCTGGACGTGAGCACGCGTCAACAGGGATGCACGCTGCAATGCAGACACGCATGCACATAAGTCCCTCCGCCCTGCGCAGCCATGGCCTCAGAGCCAGATGGCCCAGGCTCAATGCCACATCCCAGCTGTGTGATCTGAAGCAAGTCACTCAACTTCTCTGGACCTCAGTGGCCTCAGCTGTAAAGGGGACATAATCTTACTACCTGTATCACGTGTTGCTTTTTTTTTCTCATTCAACAAATATTCATGGAACGCCTCCTGTGCGCAGGCCTGCGCGCTCGGCCCCAGGTGACAGCAGGGAAGAGCACAGCTTGATCCCTGCCCTCCTGAGGTCACCACGCCTGACACAGAGTAAGCACTTAGAAAACGTGAGCCATTTGCCTTGAGCCCTGGACACTAGAGGCGGGATCTCAAAGGCCGAAAGGCAGATGTGTGACAGAGATGCTAGTGAAAAGGCCTTCCCATCCATCACCAGAGGCTGCGGTCACCTCAGGGCATCTCTTATTTCATGCTCACAACCACTCCATGAGGAGGAATAGGCATTAGCTCCAGTGGAAACTGAGGCACAGCTTGTCAATGGGAGATCCAGGATTTGAAGGCGCGATGGGCTGGCCCCTTTTCCTCTCTGGGCCCCAGTATTTCCATCCGTGAAATGGCGCATTATAATAATCCAGCTGCCACGAGCCCCAGGGAGCAGCTGTGAAAATCAAGCAGTGCAGGTGTGGGGACAGGGCTTCCTACGACACTTCTGGCAGGAACCCTGGGTTGCGACCATGGGGCTTCACTGAATGAGCCCACCCAACTCCCCAGCCACCAAAGAGGCGTCTGCTCTCCTGAGCCGACCTGGTCACAGACTGGAGGCACCTGCTCACTCAGGTCACACTCCCAAGGAGAGGGCCAGAGAAGCGCCCGGTGACAACGAGAGAGACAGGCAGTCTGTGTTGAAACTCCTTGACAGGCCTTAAAACCGTAAGAGAGAAAACCAGCATCTGGGAGTCCTGGACATTTTCTGGAATGAAAGGAAGCCAACTTCCCCCACAGGCCTGGGGGGTGTGTGGAGGGGCTGCCATTATTTCAATCGGGAAGCCTGAAGGTGGCACAGTGAAGGGAATGTTCCAGGGGGTCTGTAAGCCCATCTCACTGAAAACCCCCGGAACCAAAATTGCCACCAAATGGGTCCCGGGTGCCTGGCCTGGAAGACGCAATTATCATCTGCTGTTTAGTGAGCACCTACTATATACCAAGAGCATGGTAGGTGCTTTGTGAGGTTAATCTCAATGACTCCTTGACGTCACCTTGGGAGGGAGGAACTTCTGTCATTTTCCAATGAGGAAGCAGAGGCTCAGAGAGGTGAAGAGTGTTGCTTCAGTCACACAGCATAACAAAGATTTGAATCCTGAACTGTTGGACCCAGAGCCCCAGACCTTTCAGTTATTCCACAGCCAACTGTTTCTGCTCAAGTTGTCAAAGCTTTACATTTGTTCAGACACTGGTATCCCCCATGCGTCTTCATTCAGGCTGTTTCTCCTTGTGCCTTTACCACACAGAATACCCAGAGGATAAGTCGCCTCCTCTAGGAAGCCTCCCTGATTTCCTCCAATGTAGAACTCATCCTTTCTTTGTGTTGCTGAGGCACCTAGCAGGAAATTTTCATAATATAGTCTTGATGTGAGAATAATTCCTTCCAGTGGCCCTGTGCCTAACACAGGACCTGGCGGGACCTGGACACTCGTGAATACTAAGGGCACTTAACTATTGGGGTCCTAACAGTCCCCCAACTTACTTTCCTATTTGTCCATAAAGTGTCTTTGACATTCTACCTCCTCCTGACCAGCAGTCAGACCAGAGGCAGGTATACGAAACATTAAGAGTTGGCTTTTTATTACACAAGGTAGTACATGAATACATTTCTATTTTAAAATATATCCAAGAAATACCCATGTGTAATGGATCATAGACCCAAATGTAAAACCTAAAACTATAAAACTTCTAGAAAATATAGGAGAAAATCTTTAAGATTTTGAGTTAGGCAGGAATTTCTTAGATATGACACGAAAAACACAATCCTTAAAAAATGGATAAATTGGACTTCATCAAAATTTAAAACTTCTGCTCTTCAAAAGATACTGTTAAGGGGATGCAAAGACTAGACACAGACTAGAGAAAATACTTGTAAATCATATATCTAGCGATTTCTATTCGAAACATATAAAGAACTCTCAAAACTCACTGATAAGAAAACAAACAACCAAATTAAAAGAAATGGGCAACTGACGGGCTAGAGGTTAAAGTTCAGCGCTCTGCTTCAGCGGCCTGGGTTTGGTTCCTGGGTGTGGAACACACCACTCATCTGTGAGAAACCACGCTATGGCAGCAGCTCACACAGAAGAACTAGAAGGACCTACAGCTAGATTATACAACTAAGTACTGGGGCTTTGGGGAGGAAAAAGAAGAGATGGGCAAAAGATTAAAGTGGAGCAAGAGGGATCCGTGTGGATCCGATGGAACTGTTCTGTGTCTTCATGATGGTGCTGGCGACGTGAACCTACACGTGTGATAAAATTGTGTAGAACTAAACACACACACACGCACACACACAAGGAGTGCATGTAAATCTAGTGAAATCTGAATTTCACCAAAAATCAGGTGAAATCTGATTGTGATACTGTCCTGTAGTGACGCAAGATGCCACCATCCGGGAAACTGGGGGAAGGATATGAGGGATCTCTCTGTATTATCTCTTACGACTGCATGTGAATCTACAATTATCTAAAATAATCTTGTTAAACGAGCAAAAGAAATGAATGACACTTCACCAAAGAAGATATATGGATGGTACATAAACATGTGAAAAGATGCTCAACATCTTTGCTCGTTAGGAGAACACAAATTAAACCCACAGTGAGACACCACAACTCATCTATTCGAACGGCTGAAAAAGACTGAGCGGAACAACCGTGAGAGAGCACGTGGAGGAACCGGGCTCTCAACACTGCTGCTGGAATGTAAAGGGGACACTCACTTTGGAAAACAGTTTAGCCATTGCTTATAAAGTTAAATAAATACCTTCTATGTGACCCAGTCACTTCACTACCATTTGCCTAAGAGAAATGAAAGCAGAAATTCATATAAACACTTGTATACAAGTGTTCATAGCAGCTTTATTTATACTAACCAAAAACTATAAACAGCCCAAATGTCCACCAACAAACTGTGAATGGGTAAACAAATTGTGGTGATGCATACGCTACTACTCAGCAATAGAAAGGAACCAATACGGAGGAATCTCGAAATAATTACGCTGAGTTAAAGAAACTAGGCTGAAAAGCTATGAAAAAGAGTATATAATGTATAATATAACATTATATACACTGTATCTACTGTATACCGTTTATATAAAGTTCTAGAAAATGAAAACTAATCGAAAGAGAAAACAGGTGAGTGTTGCCTGGGCACTAGGCAGAAGAGGGGGACGGGAGAGATTACAAAAAACAGAAGGAGTGGGGGCCGGCCCCGTGGCCGAGTGGTTAAGTTCACGCGCTCTGCTTTGGTGGCCCAGGGTTTGGCCGGTTCTGATCCTGGGTGCAGACATGGACATCAGGCCATGGGCGTTAGGCCACGAGGAGGCGGCGTCCCCCATGCCACAACTAGAAGGAACCACAACTGAAAATACACAACTAGGTACCTGGGGGCTTTGGGGAGAAAAAGGGAAAATAAAATCTTAAAAGAAAAAAAAAACAGGAGTGATGAAGTATATGTTAATTTTCTTGATTGTGGTGATGGTTCATGGGTATATATGTACGTCAAAAGATATCAAATCAGGGGGCGGCCTGGTGACGCAGCCGTTCAGTTCACACGTTCCGATTCTTGGCAGCCCAGGGTTCGCCGGTTCCGTTCCCAGCTGTGGACATGGCACCGCTTGGCAGAAGCTATGCTGTGGTAGGCGTCCCACGTATAAAGTAGAGGAAGATGGGCACCGATGTTAGCTCAGGGCCAGTCTTCCTCAGCAAAAAGAGGAGGATTGGCAGTAGTTAGCTCACGGCTAATCTTCCTAAAAAAAAAAGTTATCAAATTATACACTGTAAATATATGCTGTTTGTGTATGTCAATTACACTTCAATAACACTGTTTAAGGAAAAAAAACAAGACTCAGATACTTATGTGAAGATGAAAGCGAAATTCTTATTTCACATTGCTCTCCTTCCCCTCACTCCGCTTCACAGTGGTGGCATTAATAATTTGGTTAGTACTTCTTTTTTTTTCTTTTTGCTTTCTGATATTTTTTATTGAGGTGCAATTTAAATACAACGAAATGCACCAAAGTGTATAATTCAATGTATTTTAACTAATTCATACACTGTGTAACCCACACCTCTTCAAGATATGGAACGTTTCCATCGCTCCAGAAAGTTCCTCATGCCCCTTGCCTGGAAACTCCCACCTTCCACTCCCAGAGACAACCACCATCCTGGTTTCTTCCATCATACATTACTTGTGCCTGTTCTAGAACTTCATGCGAGAGGAATCACACAGTATTGTGTTTGAAATTTTTTCCGCAGCATAATTTCCTCTCATTTTAAATTCCAGATACACGTGTCCTTGTGAGCAATATGTTGGCTTTTTCACATCCAAGAGTTCCTCCCTTGACCTCCGGACTACCACCGGCATTGTCCGCGGACAGTAGGACCCAGATCTCTCAGAAGCGTGTTTCCCACCTGCTGCATAGCCAGTCCGCAGCATTGAAGTTCCATTCATAGTCCATACAGTGTCACTGTTGATAGACGTTAGGTCATTTCAACTTCCCCTCTTGCAAATAGCACCTCAGTGAACATCCTTGAGCTGATATCTTTGTGCCCAGTGTGTAGGTTTCTCTGGAATTGATTCAGCAAGTAGAATTGCTGGGTCAATTCATAATACTTGGTAATGAATTAGTATTCTAATTTCCTCTGGTGGGTCATTGTCCTTCTAATTCTTTAGCAATTCTTTTGCACAGCAAAACGGTCCCTCTAATCATTAGAGGATTGCTAAACAAGCCTTAGGGAGATCGGAGAGTTTGGGGGTGTGGCAAGGGGCTGAGGAGACGAGTTAATTAATTAATGATATCTCTCTCCTTTGAAGCTGGTCTCGCTGATCAGTTTTCCTCGTGTTCTGACGGGGAGGCAGGGGGCTGGTTTACTGGCCCATCTCCCAGACTTTTGTGGGAACTGCTAACACCCAGGGAATTGATTGCTCGGGGGAGGAGGGGCCGTAATATCACTCTCTCCTATGTGAGCACAAAATTTTAGCCCTGCTAACGCTGCGTGGCCGTGGGTGGCTATTCTAAGCCTCAGTTTCCCCAGCCTCTGGCCGATCTAGGGCTCTCGAGGCAGACTGGCTGCGCTGGCAGGAAGGGACAGCGTTATAATAAAGCGCCCGTGTGATAACAGTGCAAGCCCTCCCTCTTGGGAGGCTTTTTGAGCCTCAGTTTCCTCCTCTGTATAAAGAAACCAAACAGCCCCTGTCTTTAGAGCTTTACAGAAGACGATGAAGGCAAAGCTCTTCACACAGTGCCTGGCACGAAGTAAGAACGCAATAAATCATCACGTTTGTTATTATTATCGAAATACCACGCAGATATTAGGGCTCAGAGAGGGCTCGAGACTCAAATAAATTCACCCAGCAGCAAAGTTGGAATTGGATCTCTTTCCCTAGGAGGGAGGGGGGAGGTAGGGGTGGGGAGGGTGGAAGCGGGCGAAGAAACCTCCCACGCGGTCCAGGCTGGGAGCCTGGTAAGGAGATTCCCAGGTGTGGGGCGGGGAGGTAAGGTGACCCCTGCCCAGCGACCGCGCACGCGAGGAGCGCATTCCCAGGCCTGCGGCCGGAGGTCCGCAGGTGACTGGCAGGGCGGGGGGTAGCCGCGGAGCGCTGCAGCCGGGTTTCCCGTCTCCATGGCGACCGCCCGCGCGGCGCCAGCCTGACAGCCCGTCCGAGTTTTATGAATGGGTGACGTCACAGGCCTGGCGTCTAACGGTCTGAGCAGCTTGTTCAGACGCTGACACAGACCAGCCCGGGAAGGCGGGGGGGAGACTCGAGCTCCGCAGCTGCCGCGCCGTGGGAGGGAGACCCTGATCCAAGGTCTTTAGGAAAAAAAAAAAAAAAAACCAGCCAAAAAAAGAAAAATTTTAAAATTACTAGCTGATGCAGATATGGGGAATTTTTGCAAGGGGCTGCAAATACAGGGTAGAATCATGGGATAGAGCCCCCCTTTGGGCGCCTTCTATCTAGTTCAGTTCCCAAGGCCCAGCCCCCAATCACAGAGGAAGACTTTCCCGAATTGCTTCTACTCCGAGGGGCCTGGGTAAGCCCCCCGCCTGGTCCCAGGAAGATTAACTAACAATATTATCTGGGAATTGAGAAAGGGAGACCAGCCCAGGGGAGCAGAGTGTAGAGGGCTCATCAAATTCCGGCCCAAGTATTCGGGAGACCAGGGTCTCAGAGGTAATCTTCCAATAGGGTCCAGAAGCCCAGGCTCTAGTACTGGGCTCTCTGGGCAACCCAGAGCCAGCCGCTTCTCCATCCGGGCCTCAGTTTCTCTCATCTGTGAAATGGGGCTGGAGAGGCGGAAAAATGAAGCTGGGAAAACTGATTCTTGAAGTCTTTTTGTTATTGGCAATACTAGTCCAGCCTCCCTGCCTCGTCCCGAGGGGCCCAAGGCAGCGCTCACTTCCACTAGCAACCCAGTCCCGTGTCCTCGCACTTTTTCGGTTCTTGAGACTAAGGTCGCCTTTCCACGCCAGCCAGGGTGCACTAATAGAGCGGGAGGCGGGACCCAAAGACGCTCAAGGCCACGCCTCCAGCCTCCCATTGGCTTCTTTTGAACGCCTGGGCCCGCCCCTCGGGGGGGTGGTCCGCGGAGTCCTTATAAAAGTCGGGCTGGCGGGCTCGGGCCTCGCGTTCTACAACCGCGTTTTTGCAGCTCTAGCCTCTCCCTGCACGCCCCGCCACCGCCGCCTCTGTCCGCCTTGCCTTCTCTGCTCTTACCCGACGCCAGAATCATGAAGGTCGCCAGTGGCAGCGCCGCGGCCGCCGCGGGCCCCAGCTGCGCGCTGAAGGCCGGCAAGACGGCGGGCGGCGCGGGCGAGGTGATGCGCTGCCTGTCGGAGCAGAGCGTGGCCATCTCGCGCTGCGCCGGCGGCCCCGGGGCGCGCCTCCCCGCCCTGCTCGACGAGCAGCAGGTGAACGTGCTGCTCTACGACATGAACGGCTGCTACTCGCGCCTCAAGGAGCTGGTGCCCACCCTGCCCCAGAACCGCAAGGTGAGCAGGGTGGAGATCCTCCAGCACGTCATCGACTACATCTGGGACCTGGAGTTGGAGCTGAACTCGGAATCCCAAGTCGGGACCCCGGGGGGCCGGGGGCTCCCCGCCCGGGCCCCGCTCAGCACCCTCAACGGCGAGATCAGCGCCCTGGCGGCCGAGGTGAGGTCCCACCTGGAGCACGAGATCATTTTTCTTCTACAGATGGGGAAACTGAGGCCCGAAGGGGGAGGGGAGTCTTGGCCCTATGTCTGCCCCATTCTTTCGGGCACCTGGCTAGGCAAGAATGCCCAAGAAGAGAGGGAAAAGCGCTCCCTTGTCGTGTCTGCTGGGGAAGGGTGGCTTCCAGCCTTGTCACCTGCAATCCGCCGGTCTCACCTCTTCTTTCTCTCGTTTCACAGGCAGCATGTGTTCCAGCGGACGATCGCATCTTGTGTCGCTGAAGCGCCGCCCTCAAGGACCGGCAGACCCCGGCCCTCCAGGGGACGAGAGGAATAAGTGCTCTCTGGTCCTCAAGCGCCTCGCTGGAGCTCGGGAGGAACAAGACTGCGATCCGGAGGCCATGGGGCGCTTGCGGGATCCAGCCCAGGGCTGGGGAACTGAGGAGGGCAGGCCGGCCCTCCCTCCGCACCTACCGGCCACCAGAGACTTGGGGGGGGAGATTTTTTCCCCGTGTGTTTCTATTTTTTGAAAAGCAGACATTTTAAAAAATGGTCACGTTTGGTGCTTCTCAGATTTCTGAGGAAATTAATTGCTTTGTATTGTATATTACAATGATCACCGACTGAGAATATTGTTTTACAATAGTTCTGTGGGGTGTTTTTGTTGTTGTTATTAAACAAATACTTTAGATGGTAAAGTTGCAATGACTTTTTGGATGGAGGGGAGGGGCCTGGGCTGGGGGGTGACCCTTGACCCTCTTTGCAGCTGGTGCTGGGGGGGAGGGGGCTGGAGAGCCACATCTGGACTGTCGCTTTTACCGACCTGAAATGAGTGTTTCCGGTGTCTTTAAAGTCGATTCTTTCCCCCTATTCCTGGCCATTTCCGTGCTCCCCAGTGTCATAAAATTCAATCCTCTAGATCTCTAGGGTTTCTCAAAGTGGTCATTGGGCCATCTGGGTCACCTGGGGAGGTTGTTAACATGCAGATCAACCTGCAAGGCCTCCTCTGGGTTGGGGAGGGTTCAACAAGCCATTAAAGTTGGCGAACCGGTGTCTGGACCACCTGCATCTTTGCCAAGGTGGGGGAAGCGAGACCCAGAGGAAAGGGGCTTGCCCAGAGCCTCAGCCAGTCTGAAGCAGGACTTCTGTCACCCCATTCCCCAGTAGGAGGTGCCTCCCGAGATGGGCTGCTTAGCTCTGGATCCCAGCAGGATGCCTTGGGGCTCCCAGCTTGTCCAAGTGGGTGAGCAAGTTGGCAGGGCCAGCCTGGGCACAGCTGCCGTGCCACCTGCTCTGCGTCCGGACTCGGCCCCCTCACGCTGGCCTGGCTATGCCAGCAGCTCGCAGGAACCTCCTGTCTCTCCCCCAGGGCTCTTGCGTGGGCTCTGAGGAGGAGTGGGCCAGTCAGTCCCCAGCTTCTGAGCAGGAAAAAGGTGTCACTGGCAAGAGCCTATCTGCCTGGACATGTGTGTGAGTTTGTACTCATGGCGGAGTGCGTGAGTGTCTGGGCCTGTGCATGTGACATGAGTGAACTGGCAGTTACCCCGTGGGGCTGGGTCGTCTGTTGGTGTCCAGGTCTGGGGGTGTGCATGAGGATATGCATGGGGGTGTATGCAGAAGAGCAAATGTGAGCACATGTGTTCTGCAGAAAAGTGTGCAACCTCCAGCTGTTTGGGCTTGTATGTTCTGTCTAAATGCACTGTGGGCATCTCTGCATGGGTTTGGCTTGATGGATGGGTTTGTGTTTCTAGGGGCTGCAGAACCACACTGTGGGTTTCTGAGTGTGTAATTGTTCTGTAGATTGGCTGGCTTTCCGGGGTCTCTGCTGGTCTGGGAGGGAGGCGGGGGCAGCTGTGTTCAGGCAAACCCTTCCTCCAAAGTCCCCCCCACCCCACCCCGGGGATACCACCCCTGGAGTCTCCCCACCAGGTCAGCTCCCATGTCCCGAGTCACCGGGAGGGCAAAGAATGTGTCCCAGAGAGGGTGAGGACTGTTAATACATTTTGTCAATAAATAAAATAGAATAAATAGTACCTAGCACCATGAGCGTACTGACTGTATGCTCAACCCTCTACAGAAAGGATTTCGTGGATCGCTGTGGGGCCAAAGGCAGGATTCGGATCCCAGGTTTACAACAGAAGAAACTGAGGCACAGGGGGGATGAACAACTGCAAAATGATCATCTATTGAGTACTGCATTAAGCCGGGTTCCGCCCCCTCCCCCAGCACACTGTTCGATGGAAGAACACAACACGGGGAGGTAAACGACGCGCTTGGCTCCCCCCGACTGCACTCCCCACCCCGCGGCTGTTTTATAGCACTAACTTCACAGAACTGTCGTAGAGAAGAAATGAAATAGAGCGCTTAGCACGTAGTCAGTGTTTGATCATGATAAATTATCATTATTAATTGCCCATGTGTCCTTGGAGTGTCCTCAGAGGCACACGTGTGCACCCGCGTGTGGGCCCCCGCCTGAGAGCCCACCCACAGGGACGTGGGCGTGTCCCCGCGTGTACTCCCCCACGGCAGGGCCCTTTTCCAGGGGAGGAAGGGGCTGCGGCGGGGCCCGGGCCACCTCCCCCGCCGCTCAGGCACACTGTGGCTTCCACGTTTCCCTCTTTTCCCCTTTGGCCCGGGCCCAGCCCATCTGGAAGCCGGCTCGGCGGCGGCCTGGGAGCGTTTCCATCAGCTGGGCCCGAGGAATGCGGAGCTATTTAACCTGAGCATCCCCAGGTGTACGGAGGCGCCTGGCTGTCTGGGGCCCGCCGCCTTTGGCACGGCCGCGCTAGACAAACAGCGCGCCGCCCCCGCCCTGCCCCTCCGCCCGCAGCTGCAGCCGGGCCTGGGAACGCGCGGGCGCCGGCGGCTTGCACAAGAGGCCCGGGCCTCGCGGAGGGCGGGGGGAGGGACAGAGGCCGCCCGGGGGGTGTGAGAGCGAGAGACGCTGTGTGTGTGCGTGTGTGTGTGTGTGTGTGTGTGCGCGCGCGCGCGCGCGCAACACGCAAAACCCTGCTCCTTCCAGCCGCTGCCTGGGAAATCATTACCTCCGTCGCCCCTCCCGGACAGGGCGGACGGGGCGCGGCGAGGAGCCGGGACAAGGCCGCAGGGAGACACCGGGACGAAGTTCCTCCGGCACTGGACCCTGCCTCCCCACGGCTGTGGGCCCGAAACCAGAAGTATTGTTTGTTTTATTTAACAAACGCTTACAGAGTGATTATGGTGTGCTAGGTACTATACTAAGTTCTTTTGAAAAAGTAATTCATTTAATCTTTCTGACAGCCGTATGGGGGCAGTGCTCTCATAGGCTCATTTTAATAACAACAACAACAGTAATAATACGTTAACATTTTAGTAGGGCGGCTGGTAGAAGACAGCCTCTGAATCTTCACTTCACTTGTCTGGGCCTCCATTTTTTCATCTGGAAGATGGGCTCCAGAACCTCGCCCTCAAGGCCCAACTGAACTCATGCACATAAAGAGCTTAGCACTGTGACTGGCTCCGAGTGCACACTTAGTATATGTTGGTGTCAAACGTTTTGAGCCCTTTAGAAGGGATTGTCTCGCCAGCGCTATCAGGGGTGTGGGCCCACTGCTATTCCTACTTTTCAGATGAGGAAAAAGGAGGCATCAGAGAGGCGGGATGACCCACCCAAGGCTACACTGGATGCTGACTTGGAGGATTTTCCAGAAATCAGGCTGGTCCAAAGCAGGCTTATGAGGTGCTTCGTTTTCCCACAGGACATCCAGTTTAGACTTTCCATCTTATTTCCAACTGAATCATAGCTGGTCATTATATATTTTTGTTTTAAACACGCAAACTGGAAAAATGCAAGGCATAAGACATATCACAATTTTTGCAACCCACGTTTTGGCATTTCTTAATTTAAAAACTCTAACTACAGCCTTCAAAGATGGAAATGGTCCCGGCTCTCTGACCTCGAAGAGGTCCTGGTGACACCTGGTTCTGAGAGGACAGCTCACACAGTGGGCACAGGTCTTGAACCAGCTCGTGACCAAGCAAGCTGTGGAAATGTCTGTTTCTGTCCTGGAGGCTAAGGGATCACTAGGCCCTGACCCCTGGATGCCCACTTCGCCCTCCACGGGGGTCAAGAGTGCCTCACACGCCAACGCCAACCTTACATCTGCCAATCTGAGTCATCCCAGACCTAAGTCGGTCTAATAGGGAGGTGCCCCTGGAGCCCCCCACATTTTGTCTCCTGAGACTCAGGCGCAGGGGTAGAACCCTTCTTCACACCAGCTACTCTTATTTAGCTCCAGGAATTGCTGGCCAGAGAGGGCTCCCCGATGCCCAAGGTCACATGCAGCAAGGCTTTCCAGTGACAAGCGGGCCTGAGATCGCAGGCTGGCTGCCAGAGGGAAAGGAGATGAGTCACGGCCAGGCCAGGGTCCGGGCGCCGCCTTCCGGGAAAGGGAAGGGAAGGGAAGAGAGGAAATCAGAAGGCCTGGAGGCACACACGGGGGCGGGGGCGCCCTTATCTTCTTGGGACCTGCCCTGGCTGGTGCTTCCTGCCCCAACTCTTGCAAAAGCTTTTCCCCAGCACTGCCCCCACGAGGGGCACCCTGGGGCCAGTACAAGGTTGCATCAAGGCCTTGTGCAAGGGCTGGGGTGGGGGGTGGGGGGTGGGGGGGCCGTGGCTGCAGGCCAAGAGGAGGCAAAGGAAGGCAGACTTGGGTTCTAGGCCCAGCGCCACTTCTGACCGGGCACTTGCTTCATCTCCCTGGCCCTCGGCATCCTCAGCCTTCAAATAGGTGTTAGAGTCACTGTTCCGAGGTTTCAGTGACATCATCCCCATCCCAACCACTCCTCAAGCCCCAGGCCAGGCCATTGTCATCTCTACTTGGAAAACCGTACCAACTCCAGCTGGTTCATTCAACAAATAGTTATATTTGCTAGGATGTGCTAGGAAGGAGGCTTCAGGAGCTAACAATTTAGGTAAAAATCCTTGCCTTCTTGGAACTGACATTCTAGTGGAAGAAGACAGACAGTAAATAAATATGCATGTGTACAATCAGAGGTGGATTTATCCTGAAATTACTGGAGCTTAAACTTCAAGTCTTCTCATCTAGAAAGAGCCCTAGCAATGTGTTCACGTTTTTTCTGTGTTTTTGTAAATTTTGCAAAATGCTGTGCCTAGATTACAGAAATCTAGGCCCCTCGAAACCTAGGTTCTCCCCTCCATATGCAGAGCGGGCGCAGCAGGATGCAAACTTGAAGGCACGGCTGCAGGAGGTGGAGCAGAACCGTGTCCTCGGGTGCCCCTCATTTCTTCAGCTTGGGACCCCGAGATCGCTGAGCGGCAGCGAAGGGCTGAGTAGAGCAGCGCGCTCCAGCGCAGCTGAACTCGCTCATGCATCAGCAAACGTGGGCGCCGTGCCCGCTCCGGCCTTCCTCGGACCGCTGGCACCCCCTCCCGGGAAAAGCCGGAGATGCGCCTGCGCAGGCGAGAACCGAGGCCGGTTTCGGCGGGCGGCGAAGGCTGGTGCCTTGGCGGCCTCTAGCGGACAATGTGGGAGCTGCAGTCAGAGCTGTGCACTTATTGGGAGAGTATTTTTGTGTGTCTGGTGAGTGTGTGTCTGTATACATGTACACAGCTGGCGACGCATCCATCCTTGCTGTGTGACAGCCCCCTCTGAGAACTCATTACCTCATCCAGGAGAGAAGATCTTAGGCAGGTTTTTGAAAACTAAAAACAAAATTGTGGGGCCGGCCCGTGGCCGAGTGGTTAAGTTCACGCGCTCCGCTTTGGGGGCCCAGGGTTTCGCCAGTTCGGATTTTGGGCGCGGACATGGAGCCACTCATCAAGCCATGCTGAGGTGGCATCCCACATGCCACAACTAGAAGGACCCACAACTAAAAATACACAACTATGTACTGGGGGGCTTTGGGAGAAAAAGGAAAAATAAAATCTTAAAAAAAAAATTGTGAAATGTGTTGTATATACAAAAGAGTAGATAATATGAATGTATACAGTTTTCTAAAAAATCATTTTTTTAAAGATTGGCACCTGAGCTAACATCTGTTGCCAATCTTCTTTTTTTCTTCTTCTTCTTCTCCCCAAAGCCCCCCAATACATAGCTGTATATTCTAGTTGTAGGTCCTTCTAGTTGTGGCATGTGGGACGCCGCCTCAGCATGGCTTGATGAGCGGTGCTAGGCACGCCCAGGATCCAAACTAGAGAAACCCTGGGCGGCTGAAGTGGAGCACACAAACTTAACCACTCAGCCCCAGGCCGGCCAAGTGTATATAGTTTAAAGACAATAACAAAACAAACACGTAAGTACCAGCCACCCTGCTTAAGAAAGGAGTATTAATTCTTTTGAAGTCTTTGTATGACCCACCCTCCCTGCAGGACGTTGCCACTATTCAGAACTTTGTGCTAATCAATCATTTATTCTTTTGTTTTTCCCATATATGTACCAGTATGCATCCTTAAATAATCTATTGCTTAATTTTACTTGGTTTTGCCTTTTACATAAATAGTATCATACTGTGTGCAATTTTCTGTCAATTTGCTTTCTCATGCAATATGAATTACATGAGAGTCACCCATACTGATGTGTGTGGCCTTAGTTCACTCATTTTCATGTTGTGATTTATTTACCCAGGCTCCTGTTGATGGCCCTTTGGCTTGTTTCATGGTTTTGCTACTCTCAATGGCGCTACTCTGAAAGTCCTTGGACCTGTCTCCCAGTGAGCATGCGTGAGAAGGAGTGAGATGGCTCCATCACAAGGCATGCACAGGTTAAATGCTACTGGGTGGACTAGAGTTTATTTTGATTAAACAGAAGAGTCAGAACTGGGAGGTCCCTTACATACCACTTAACCCAACACACTCATTGCAGAAATAAGAAAAGGAAAACCCAGAGAGGTTAAGTGACTTGCCCAGAGTCCCCCAGTCTTGTCCTCCTGGGCTAAGGTCAGAGCCCCAGAAGTAATTTTAGGTGTAGGGAATGAGAACATATTTCCCATCTTGAGGATGAGCAAGACTATTTTCCCTTTAAAATTGTCTTCTGGGCTGGTTTAGAATTCTGGACAAAGTAGAAACACAGGATACTCCTTAAAAACCGTCTCATAGGGGCCGGCCCCATGGCTGAGTGGTTAAGTTCACGTGCTCTGCTTCGGTGGCCCAGGGTTTCGTCAGTTCGAGTCCTGGGCACGGACACAGCACTGCTCATCAAGCCATGCTGAGCTGGCGTCCCACATGCCACAACTAGAAGGACCCATAACTAAAAATACACAACTATGTACCAGGGGGCTTTGGGGAGAAAAAGAAAAAATAAAATCTTAAAAAAAAAAAGAACCATCCCATAGGGGCCGGCCTGGTGGTCTAGTGGTTAAGTTCAGTGCACTTGGCTTCAGCAGCCTGGGGTTGGATCCAGGCACCAACCTACACTTCTCGTCAGCGGCCATGTTGTGGCAGCAACCCACATACAAAACAGAGGAAGATTGGCACAGATGTTAGCTCAGGGCGAATCTGCTTCAGCAAAAAAAAAAGTCTCACAGACAAACACACACCCACATTCACTCCATCTCCAAGGTCAGCCAGTTTTAGCCCTTTGTATGTATCCTGAATCCACACATTTCTGCCCATCCCCACGGCCATCGCCCTGGTTTCCATAATCTCTCACCTGGACATTGCAGGAGGCTCCTTATTGGTCTCCCTGCTTTTACCACTGCCCCCACGTTCTCCACACGGGAGCCAGAGGGATCCTTCTAAAATGTAGGCACATCACATCACTTGCTTGCTTGCCTGTTTCCTGTGGCTTGCAGTTGCTCTTAGAAGAAAACCCTAATTCTTTACTGTGGCTCACGAGGCACAGTAAAGTCTGGTTCCTGCCTGAGTCCTCACCCTTCTCCCGCACTTTCCCTCCATCCCTGCGCTCCAGGCACTCAGTCTCCTTCCGGTTACTCTTCCTGACTGGAGAGCCTTTGCATATGCTGTGACTGCTGCCTGAAATTCTCGCCCCACAAATCTTCTTGTCATTCAAGTCTCAGCCCAAACATCACCTCCTCAGAGAGGTCTTCCCTGACCACACCATCTCCCTTCATTCTCTGCCATTCACCCTGGTTTTTGTTTCCTTCTTAGCATCATTCACATCTGTAATTGTCCTTGGGGAAAGTTGCTTAACTTCTCTGTGCACTTTGAATGGTTTATGATGCTCCTGGCGGTGTTTTTTACTTTTGAATTTTTCATATGAATTTTTTTTTTTTTTGAGGAAAACTAGCCCTGAGCTAACATCTGCTGCCAATCCTCCTCTTTTTGCTGAGGAGGATTGGCCCTGAGCTAACATCCCTGCCCATCTTCCTCTGCTTTATATGTGGGACGCCCGCCACGGCATAGCTTGATGAGCAGTGCGTAAGTCTGCACCAGGGATCCGAACGGGCGAACCAGGCCGCTGAAGCGGAGTGCACAGACTTAACTGCTGTACCACCTGGCTGGTCCCTGGCAGTGTTTTTTAAATGGCCACAAATTCCTTGACATTCCTCCCATGGAAAGGCGGGTCTATGTCCCCTCCCCATGAAACTGGATGGGCTTTGGTGACTGCTTTGACCAATAGATTATGGCATAAGTGATGCTACGTGACTTCCCAGGCTACATCGTGAAGGCCATTCAGCTGTTGCCTGGTTTTCCTGGGCGCTCCCTCTGGAGGAGGTGGGCGCCGTGTCAGCCTGCCGTGAGACCATCATGCGGCAAGGCCGTGGGTGGGCCTGCCGATGACACTTGTGCCTGAGCTCAGCCTTCCAGTCACTCATGTCTGGGCAAAGTTATCTTAGATCCTCCAGACCAGGCTTTCGGTCAGCTGAGTCCCACTAAGGGACCCCAGTTGATGCCACGGGGAGCAGAGGAATCGCCAACCCAGTGCTCCCTGAGTTCCTGCCCCATAGGATCTGTGAGATGTCATGAAATGGCTGTCGCTTTAAGCCACTAAGTTTTGGGGTAGTTGGTTATAGAACATAACCAGAACAATCGCGTTTGTTTCCTTGTTTATCGTGTCTCCTTTCTCTAGAATGGGCGCTCCCTAAGCTGCTCTGTTCTCTGCTGTATGCCCACTGCCTAGCACAGAGCCTGACACACAGTTGGTGCTCAGTAAATACTTGCTGAATAAATGAGACAGTGGGTGAAGAGATGTATGCACACCACACTCTAGGGTCCAGCTCCCTTCGCCCTGCTGGGTGGGGTTTCTGGGACAATCCTACAGACACTTTGGCATTGGGAAGAGGGGCACCCAGCCTCCTGCCATCCCCTAGCAGCCCAGTTGCTAGCCCTGGAAGAGGGGACTGAGAGTGTCTTTGGTCACCAAGGCCCACTGTGGCATCAGGGTCTCTCCAGTAAGTGCTCACCTGCCATGGCCTCTCTTCTGGGTCCCAGCCTCCAGATTTTGCATAAGTTCCTCCCAATGATGTCTTCCAAGGCTGCTTTATCTGTAGTCATCTCATCCAGAAAGCTGGTAGACCTTGGGAAGTTTTCCAAGCTCTCTTCCCAACCTCCGGCAACGACACCCCCTCTGCAGCTTCTTGATCATTTTCCAGATCAATTGCAAGGATTCCTCTAAGATCGTTCCCACCCAGTGCCTTCAGAGCGCCTCCTTGCCCCATATTGCCACCTCCCAACCTGCACACAGAGCCGTCTCTCCCACAGTTCAGTCCTCTAACAATGACGGCCCATCCCGAGATGCCTACTGTGTGTCAGGCCCTGTGCTGGGTGTTTTGCAGCCAGTACCTCATTTCAACACCTCCACAACCCAGGGAGGTCAGATCCATAATTACCCCACTTCTGCATGAGAAAGCTGAGGCTCCAAGAGGAAAAGCTAGTTCCAGGTCATGGCTGGCAAGTACTCGTGTGGGATCCAGTTTATCATAGTCATCGTCATCATGACTGTAACTTATTACGTGCTGACTGTAAACATAATGATCCACCCCAGGATGCTGAATTCAATGGGTTAAACCTGAAGCAGAAACAGGATGTTCGCATAGTTTCAAAGTATCTCCCTTAATACACTTAATAATTACAAAGGGTGAAATAGTAGTTTTACAGTAGAGAAATCCAGCAGAGACTACTTTAGACAAGTGATCAAAGTTAACATCACCTGTTACACATGTCAACATCACGTACCCCTGGTAGGATGCACTGAGACAGGCCATGACATCACTGCTGTCATATTTTTCCCAATAATGCATAACCTTGATTGGATCATGAGAAAGCCTCAGACAAACCCACATTAACAGACATTCCACGGAATAGCGGCTGGTACTCTTCAAAGTGTCAAGGTCACGAAAAGGAAGGAAAGACTGAGGAGCGGCCACAGACTGAAGGAGACTGAGAAGACACAACAACTAAATGTGATGTGGGATCCTAGATTGGATTCTAGAACCGAAAAAGAACATTAGCAGGCCAACGGATGAAATCCCAATAACTCTTGTCCTTTACTTAGTAGTAACGTACCAAGTTAATTTCTTAGTCTTGATCAGGATTCTGTCGTTTTGTAAGATGTCGACAAAAGGGAAAGCTGAGCAAAGGGCATACAGGAACCCTCTGTACTATTTTTGCAACGTCTGTAAGTCTAAAATTATCTCAAAAGGAAAAAAGACACTAAAATAAAAGAGAGAGAGATAATTCAGGCTAAGCTGGAGTAAGCCTCCTACCCATCTCTCCCACTGATTACAACCAAAAACTCTGGACAAATACAAAAGGCAACTACTTAAGGAAGAGCTCTGTAGAATAAGTAATAGAGAGCAGATTGGGGTTGAAAAGTCAAAATGTGAATAATAACCAGTATGGCAGTGGTGAGTTTGCTGGTAAATTTTCTTTCCTTTTTTTTTTAAAAGATTTTATTTTTCCTTTTTCTCCCCAAGAGCCCTGGTACATAGTTGCATATTCTTAGTTGTGGGTCTTTCTAGTTGTGGCGTGTGGGACGCTGCCTCAGTGTGGCTTAACAAGCGGTGCCATGTCCGCGCCCAGGATTCCATCAGCGAAACCCTGGGCTGCCCAAGCAGAGTGTGTGATTTTAGCCACTGCGCCACGGGGCCACCCTGCTGGTTAATTTTCTTCTTCTATCTTCTTGCTTCAGGCCAGGGTGCTCTGAATCAGGACACTGCACAGTTGACACGGGCAGCAAAAACTCCAATGGAAAAGCCTAATATTCTGGCCAGAGAACCAGGAAAATGGGCCCCCCGTGAGCCAGAGAGTGCAAGGAGAATCCTCGTTAGCAGTTTTATTTAACCTTTGCTCTCGCTGGCCCTGAGCCACGGCAGCCCCAGTCTGCTCTGCAGTTCTAGTCCTGTTGAGAGAGAAACCCACCCTCTGGAGAAAAGAACTTGGAGATGGAGCCCCTATCGTGTGAACACAGTGGGACGAATCCTCACTTTTTCTCTTTTCTCTTGCTGCTTTGCCCCGAGGACAGGCCCAGTAGCGAGGGGCCGGTGGTTAGAACTCTGAGAGAATTTCATATTTCTGACCAGGGACCAGGAAAAGGGGTGCCTGGGAGCCAGAGAATGTAGAGGAAATCCTGGAGCGGGAAAGGGGAATAAAGGGAACCCTCTAATTCTGCACATGAACCAATGCGAGTCCGGGGCTCAACCCCACGCTGTGCGTGTGTGGAACACACCCTAAAAAGGAGAGCAAAGACTTTGAGTCCTGAACGACCAGAAAAACACTGCCCAAGCCCTGACTAACCCCACACCAGGCAGACCGCAACAGCAAAGCACAGCTTTGAGCATAAAACAGATATTAGCACCATTGCCCACAGAAGGTGGCATAGAACATGTGGTCTGAACCTAACCAGATTTGCCTGCTAAAAAAAAGTTCTGCAGAGGCTTTTAACAGTACCCAGAGTCTCACGAGATACTATTTAAAATGTCCAGGATCCAATGCAAAGTTACTCATCAAGGAACATCCGACCAATCCTCAGACAGAAAGATGATCACTGGATGCCAAGCATGAAAAGACCCAGATGTTGGAACTGTCAGACGAAGACCTCAAAGCAGGTGTTATAACCCTCCTCCATGAGGGGAAGATGAACACTTCAGAAATGAATGGAAAAACAGACGTTCTCAGCAGAGAAACAGAAATGATTAAAAAAAGAACCAAAAAGTGAGGAGCTGTCGGTCAAAAGGTACAACGTCTCAGTATACAAGACAAATAAGTTCTGGAGATCTACTATACGACATAGGGCCTGTAGTTAACAATATGCATCATGTACTTAAAAAGTTGCTGAGAGAGTAGATCTTATGTTAAGCGCTCTAACCACAAAAGGGAAATCAATATTAAAAAAAGGGGAGGCGGGAGGAAACTTCTGGAGGTGATGGATAAATTTATGGCCTTGATTGTCGTGAGAGTGTCACAACTGTATACTTATCTCCAACCTCATCAAGTTGTATACATTAAATGTCTACAGCCTTTTGTATGTCAGTTACACCTTAATAAAATGATTAAAGAAGAAGAAGAATCACGGGGTTATACTAAGGGAAAAAAAAGAGTGAAATGACCAGATGAAAATTTTAGAACTGAAGAAATACGATATCTCAGATCTTAAAAATTCACTGGGTAGTCTCATTAGCAGAGGGGAGGCGACGAAGGACTCAGTGAACCTGAAGCTAGATCAATAGAGGTGATCCAATCTAAAGAACAGAGAAAAAATATTTAAAAAACTGAACAGACTTAGGGACATGTGGGACAATATCACAAATCAAATATTCATGTCACGGGAGTCCTATATTGGTGCAGGAAAACATTTTTAAATGATGACTGAAATTTTCCCAGATTTGGTGAAAAATGTAAATTTACAGATTCAAGAAGCTCAGCGAACTCCAAACAGGATAAACTCAAAGACAGCTATGCCCAGACACCTCAAAATCAAACTGCCAAAAACCAGCAAAAAGGAAAAAAAATCTTGAAAGCAGCCAGAGGAAAACTGACACTTACATATAGGGGAACAATCATTCAAATGACTACAGATTTCTCATCGAACCATGGAGGTGAGAAGACAGCAGAAGAGCATCTTTAAAGTGCTGGAAGAAAAAGAGCTGTCGAGCCAGAATTCAACATCGAGCAAAAACATCCTTCAGGAATGAAAGCAAAATAAAGACATTCTCAGCAACGGAAACTAGGAGAATTTAGCATCCGTAGTCCTGTTCTAAAAGAATGCTAAAGAAAGTTCTTCAGGCTGAAAGGATATGATCCCAGAGAGAAACTTGGAACTTCAGGAAATAAGAAGAGCAACAAAAAGGTAAATATATGAGTACATATAATAGATTATTTTCCCCTGTCAAGTTCTTTAAAATATATGCCTCGAAAGCAAAAATCATAACATTTTCTGGGGTATTTAGATGCAATACATATGACGGCTATAACATAAAGGAAGTAGGGAAAGGCACCTGAGGGTTGAAAAGGTTCTATGTTTTACTTGAAGTGGTAAATTATTAACACTAAATAGACCATCAAAAGTTAAGTATGTATATTGTAATCCCTAGGGAAACCATAGACCCTAGAGAAAATTAATACAAGCATAGATAGCCAAAAGGCCAATAAATAAATTAAAACAGAATACTAAGGGTACTCAAATAATCTAAAAGAAGGCAGGAGAGGAGGAACAGAGAGGGGGAAAGAGGAGACAATCAAAAAAATAATAAAATAGTAGATCTAAATTCGCTCTTATCAAAAAAGAAAAAAACGGGGGGGCCAGCCCCATGGCCGAATGGTTAAGTTCGCACGCTGTGCTTCGGTGGCCCAGGGTTTTGCCCGTTCGGATCCTGGGTGCGGACATGGCACCGCTCGTCAGGCCACACTGAGGCGGTGTCCCACATGCCACAATTAAAAAAAGAAAGTTGGAGTGGCTACATTAATAACAGACAAAGTAGAATTCAGATCAAGAAAAATCACCAGGGATAAAGAGAAACATTATATAATGATTAAAGGTAATTCACCAGAAAACATGACAATCCTAAGCGTGGATGTGTTTATCAACAAAGCTTCTAAATATATAAAGCAAAAACTGATGGATCTGAAAGGAGAAATGACATCACAATTATACTTGTGGATGTCAACATTCTTCTTTCAGTAACTGATAAAACAGAAATTCAGCAAGGATATGAAACACCCGAATAATCCTATCAACCAACTTGACATAACTGACATTTATAGAGACCTCTACATAGCAGTAGCACAGAACACATTCTTTTCAAGTGCACATGGAACATTCACCAAGACAGACCATATTTTGGGCCTTTTACATTGAACAAACGTTTAAAAATTTAAATGATACAAAGTATGTTCTCTGATCATAGAGAATTAAAATAGAAATCAAGAACTGAAAGATATCTGGAAACCCCCCAAATATTTGGAAACTGAACAACAAAATTTTTTTTTCTTTTGGTGCAGGGGAAGATTAGCTCTGAGCTAACATCTGCTGCCAATCCTCCTCTTTTTGCTGAGGAAGATTGGCCCTGAGCTAACATCCATGCCCATCTTCCTCTAGTTTATATGTGGGATGCCCACCACAGCATGGCTTGACAAGTGGTGCGTAGGTTCACACGGGGATCCGAACCGGTGAACCCCAGGCTGCTGAAGCGGAACGTGCGAACTTAACAGCTGTCCTACCAGGCTGGCCCCAGAATAATGCATTTCTAAACAACCCATGGGTCAGAGAAGAAGTCTCATGAGAAATTAGAAAATATTTTGAACGGAATTAAAATGAAAATACAACATATCAAAACTTGTGAGATACAGCTAAAACAGAGCTAAGAGCAAATTTTATGACATTAAATGCTTATACGAGGAAAGAAGAAAGGTCTCAACTCAATAATACAAGCTTCCACCTTGAGAAACTAGAAAAAGGAAAAGCAAATTAAGCCCAAACCAAGTAGAAAGAAATAAAGAGCAAAAATCAATGACATTGGACACAGTAAAACAATGAAACCAAAAGCTGATTCTTTGAAAAGATCACTATGACTGGTCTCCTTATAAAAAGGGGAAATTTGGACACAGAGACACTCAGAGAGAGATGACACTGTCAAGAGACACGGGGAGAGGACAGCTGTCTGTGAGCCAAGGAGAGTGGCCTGGAATAGATTCTTCCCTCACAGCCCTTAGACGGAACCGACCCTGCAGACACCTTGATTTTGGACGTCTAGCTTCTAGAACTGGGAGAGAATAAATTTCTGCTGCTTAAGTCGCCCAGCCTGCAGCACTTTATAACTGCAGCCCTAGCAAAGTAACACAACTCATAAATGAATTTAGCAGGTCACAGGATGTAAGGTCAATATACAAAAATCAATTGCACTTCTCTATGAGAGCAATGAACAACTAAGAGCTGTCAAGCCAGCTCTTTTGATACCGTAGGTTGAATGGCTTGTAAACAACAGGAATTTATTTCTCACGGTTCTAGAAGCCAGAAGGCCAAGATCAAGGTGCTGGCAGATGCCATATCTGGTGAGAGTTGGCTTCCTGGTTCATAGACAGCCGTCTTCTCGTTGTAACCTCACATGGCACAAGGGGCGAGGGAACTCCCTGGGGTCTCTTTAGAAGGGTCCTAATCCCATTCCTGAGGGCTCCACCCTCAGGACCTAATCACCTCCCAAAGGCCCACCTCCTAATGCCATCACCTTGGGAATTAGGTTCCACATATGACTTTCAAGGGGACACAAACATCCAGTCCATTGCACAGCCAGATCCCACTTCATCCCAGTCTGGAGGTGGAGGCACCTGAGTGAACAGGCCTGGCGTGTACAGCATGCAGGCCACCAAGGCTGTGGGTTTCCACGTGCGTAATTTTGGAAAATGAAAAGTGCTGGGAAGATAATACATCTAGACTGATTAGGGAGGGCGCTTTCCACAGGGGCCGGGGAAAGTCTCTCTGAGGAGATGACATTCGAGCTGAAATTTGAAGGACAAGGGTGCGGTTTTAGGTGTCAATACCTAACACCCCCTTTCTTGCCCAAGTTCTGAAGCAACTGAGTCAAATGCGGAGTCAGGTCTATTGAAATCAACATCCGACTGCTGTTCCAGTTACTACTGCTGGATAACAAACCATCTGAAAACTTAGTGTGCAACACAGCTGTGTGATGGAGACGGATCCCGTGCGTCAGGAACTCAGGAAGGGCGCAGCAGGGATGACACGTCTCTGCTCCACCATGTCTGGGGCCTCAGCTGAGAAGACTCGATGGCTGAGGGGCCTTGATGGCCAGGGGCTGGGGTCATCTGGAGATGTACATGTCTAGAAGTTGAGGCTGGCTGTTGGCTGGCACCGCAGCTGGGCTGCCAGCCAGAACACTACATATAACCTCTCTCTATGTTCTCTCCACATAGACTAGTTAGGCTTCCTCACAACATGGTGGCTGGGTTCTAAGAGAGAGAGTGTCCCAAGAGAGTAGTACATTTCATTTTTATGATCCAGCTTTGGAATTCACATAGCGTCACTATCACTGTGTTCAATGTTTAAGGCTGTCACAGAGATACACCCAGGTACAAGAAATGGGGACATAGATCCCACAACTGGATGGCAGGAGTGTCAAGGTCACATTGTAAAAAGAGCATGTGGGATTGGAGATGTTCTTGAGGCCACAGTTACTGATAAAGTGGTTTTTAGGACATAGCCTAGGTCTAGGGGTCAGAAGAGGTATGTGGCTTCAGTAAAGCTTTCTCACATGGAAACAACGAAGTGGGAATAAATGAGACTTGCTCTTGAGAGAAGAGCATTTCAGCAGAGGGAAGATCGGTCGCAAAGGCCCTGCCATGGGCAAGAGTGGAGTGTGCTCCAAGAACTGGAGGCTAGCATGTAGCAGAGGAGGCAGTAGCAGAGGAGGAGAGGTTGATGGGGGAGCTGCATTTGGAGAGTCTGGCAGGCAGGACCTTGAATGCCAGGCTAAGGAGTTTATTGGGAGGCAAGTGGGTGCTGATAAAGGCTCAAGGATTCCATCAGGCTGTTCCCACAAAGACCCGGGCCACCTCAGGGCACCATATCCCCATATCCAGGAGCCAGTTGTGTCCCAGAGAAAACAAGGGACTGGACCTTGAGACTTGGCCAGTGTCCTTCACATCCTACCCTGTGCACGCCCCTGTTTGGCCTGTGGTGCAGAAGGCCCCTGGGAGACCTGAAGCAGAAGCTGCAGACCATTCCAGGTTAGTGTGGAGCCCCAGAGTGGGATCTGAAGGGACCAGGGCTTACCCCAGGGGTGACGACCTCCTGCACCCCCAGGATCCCACCACCCTCAGCCCTTTGCCAAATCGGACTATTCCCTGGGGGTGATGCTGCTGGTCAGAGCAGAGCATTGGGCTGGACCTCAAGGTGATGCCCACTCCACTCATAGCCTCATCCATGGCTTGGCTGATATGTCGCTGTTGTGGGTGCCTCCCGGAGAATCCCCGCTCAGACCATCGCATTCACCCTCACAGCTCCCAAGCACAGCTTGAGTGCGACTGGCATTACAGAGATGCGGAAACCGAGGCCATGGGAGAACCGGGGAGGAGGGACTGAAACCAGCAGAGGATGGAGCGGGGACTAGAACCTCAGACGGGGGCCTCCCAGCGGCCCAGCTTCACCCCTCCCGCCCCATATTCGCTAGGGGGTCGTCTGCACGTCGTTTGTATACATCTGTCCAGGCGAGGGGTGGTGATGAGGACCCAGGCTCCTGGCCCTGGGACTCGACTGCTGCTGAAACCCCCACCGCCGCGCCCTTCCTGGTGACTTCCGATACCCATCGGGACGCTCGGCGCCCTTGCGGCGGTCAGAACTCGCGGGACGCTCGGTCCTCCCCCGCCTGGGGAACGCCGATGACTAGGGGGCTCCGGCCTGCACCCTCCCGGACCGCCTGGTAGGGGCGGGACCAGAGCGGGCCGGAGAGGGCGGGGCCCGGGTGGCTGGTGGGGCGGGGCCTGCGAGACAGTCGGGCGAGGCTGGGGCGGGCGCGAGCCTGAGAGGAGTGACGGACAGGGCAGGACCGCGGGGCGGGGCTTGGTTGACTGACAGGGTGGGGCGCGGCTGGGGCGTGCGGTGGCGAGCTGGACTACAGCGAAGGCAGGGCTAGAGAGGGGCGGCGGTCCCCGTGCGGGGGCGGGACCAGAGATGACCGCAAGAGCAAGGTGGGGCCAGGGCGAGGGAGGGTCTAGCGTGGCTTATGAAGGCACTGCCTGAGTGACGGACAGGACCAGGGCGGGCCCGGGGCTGAGCGACCGGGGAGGAGCCTTTCAGGTAGGGGCGAGGCCGGCGCCGGGCTAAGCTAGGACAGGGACACGAGCTGGGCGGGACCAGGGATAACTGACAGGACAAGGTAGGGCTGGAGATGGCCGGACGCTGGACTACCAGCTGGAGCCCAGCGGGAAGCGGGCACAATGACTGTTCAAGGGGCCAGGGAGGAATGACTGGCAGCTCGAGGAAGGGAAGGAGGGAGGAGAAGCGGGGACGTAGGTGACGTAGTACGAGTGACAAGGCAGGTGGCGGACCTGGAATAAGGCCCGCTTGTGGGTGGTGAGGGCGGGGCTCAGGGGCCATGAGTGACAGCTAGAGGGGTCAGCCTCAAACATCGTCCCTCCTGCTCTGCAAGGAATTCCCTTTCCGGCTGAACACCGCGAGCTTCCCACATTTTTCGTGCCCTAGGTGAGGGACGGCTCGCCGTTGCTGCCTGGGCTGCCACCAGCCGGCTCCATCTCTCCGCCCGAGTGCGTCTGCCCTAGGCGAGGGCGTTGCAGAGGAGATCAGACCCGCGAAGGAGGTTTCCATCTTCCGGGTTTCCATCTCGTCACTGGTCCCATCTCAGTGAAAGCCAGCCAAGGGCGTCCACCTACCCCTGATCTCGCCACGGGATCGGTCCCAGGGCCAGGAAATTCGCCTTTAGCGGCGGTCCCCGTGGCAGCCCTGGTTCGGCGTTGGTTTTGACCCGGCCCTCCTGTCCACTGTTGCAGAAACGCTTTCAGGAGTGGCCCCTGGGGCTGCGGGTCTTCTTGCGATTCCTCCGAGACTCGCGGAGATTCCTCCGAGTCTGCGCTTCCGCCCGGGCGCCCTCATGCTGGCGCCGCCCGTCACCCTGCAGGCCTCAGGGTCCCGGAATCACGGCACCCGCACCGAGCCTGCGCCGTAGCCCTCGTTACTGCTGCGGAGCGGAAGGCCTCGCTCCCCATTCCTGGCCACGCCCCCTCTGTTCACCGGCCCCGCCTTACGCCCAACTGGCCCCACCCCCTTGGTGCCTCCGTTTCCCTGCTGTTCCCTGACCCCACCCTTACAGTGCAGTCCCCGCCCCTAAGGTTAAGCCCCGCCCACGTCTACCTTTTCCCCGCCGCTCTATCCCAGGCCCCATCCACCCTCCATCTCCGGCCCCGCCCTGCAGTCATTGGTCCCGCCCCTCCTTACCACACCTCCTCCCCCTGTTCAAGGGGCTCCTGAGGGGCTGAGAGTCTAGGTGTGCGACGCTTGGTCCAACACCTCTGCTTGCTTTCGCTCTCGGGTCCTGCGTGAAGCCGAGAGCCTGAATGGGGATCGTCCCGGCAGGGTAGCTCAGGTATGTGGCTCAGGTTTGCGTATCTCGGCAGAATCTCGGGGGCTTCTTGGATCTGATCAGGTGAATGCGGGCTGCCCCTTTCTGTAGCGGCTCCCACTGGCGGGTCGGAACCTCGGGACCTGCGGAAAGGGACAGATCCCTCTCACCTCCTAGCTCTGCTCTTTCCGCAATCTCAGCCTGCAGTCACACGTAGGGCCCTCACATCGCGGTGAGTGGCCTGTAATGCCCCGTCCAGAGGTCCCTCCCGTCTTGTGCCCACCAAGGTTTCCGGGGGAAGACTCCTACTCCTCGGCCCCGGGACCCCTGAGTGACCTACCTCATGGGAGAGTCTATCTCTTCCCAGGTTCCAGACCACCAGACGCTGCTCTGCATCGCCCCACAGGCAGTGGTGCTGCCCTGTACTAACCTTGAGCAGCCCAGGGCCTTCTTCCATCCCATAGCGCTCAGCTCTGGGGGCGGGCTTCCCCAACAGATGTTCCTTATCACAGCATCGCCCCACATCTGGGGCCTGGAGTTCCCACAGAGGCGGGGGTGGGAGAGGGCAGGGCAGAACAGAGGGCTGTGTTCTCCAAATGCCTTCCCTTGGGAGGCCCTGTGAGGCTTGGGGAAACTGAGGCCCAGAAATGGCGCTGCTTGGCGACCAGCATGGCAGCAGTAGAGGCTACACATCAGCCACTCCCTCTGGGCAGCCAGCACCTGCCTGCCCCCAGAAAGATCTGACAAGACTCAAAGCATGTTCTCCCCAGGTTGCCTGAAGGAGGATCTTCCCTTGTCCTCTGGCTATGGGGCTACTCTTTAGAACACCCTAGTCCGCATCCTTGAGGTAAAGTGGTCCTCTTGCGGTCTCTAAATTCCCTTGGTCATGGGGAAGGGGGAGGAGCAGCTCCCAAGAGTAATCATAGCTAGTCCTGGGAGTTGGGGGTCTCCTGGAGATCCAGGAGCCTCCCACGCTGCCTTCTCGCAGCTTTATATCTGTGGCCGCTAAAGTCCTGAATGGAGGTGACGTGCGTCCTGCCCACTCTAGAGTCTCTCTAGCACCTTCCACTGAGTCCTTGCCCTTCTAGGCTCGTCTGCCCCCCAGGGACTAAGCCCCTCCAGACACTGGCTGGAGTGGGTCCCTATCGCCTCACTGGGCTACAGGAACCCTGATGGATGGGTGGGCACTGGGCACACCTCATGGAGGCAGGGCCAGGAGACCTAGAAAGCTCTGGTTCCAGGGCACAGAAGGGACCCACAGCCTTTACCCATCAGTCCACCCCCCATCAGTATTCCAACACTTCCAGGCCACATTACTGAAGTCATGCTCTGCTCCATTTAACCACATCACTCCCCTTACCATTGGGGGCGCCCCATCTTTAAAATAAAATCCAAGATCCACACCATGGCCTATGAGGCTCTGCTTGGTGGTCCAGCCTCTCTCCAACTCTCCCTTTTGCCCATTACACTCTGGCCAAGATGGCTTCTCTCTGTTCTTTGAACACACCCGTGTTTTTTTTCCTCTGGGCCTTTGCACAGGTCTTTCTCTCTGCTTGGAACTGGATTGTAAGCCCTATAAGAGTGGGGACTGTGTTTGGTTTTATTTGACTCTGTATCCCCAAGCATTTAACCTAGTAAATAATAGACACTCAATAAATGCCAGCTGTAATAGGTCTTAATAAATAATTCTTGAATCAACGTGCCTGATGCTTTTCTACTGATTTGTTCAATCTTTACCACAGCCCTGTGAGGTAGGAGCTATCATTAGCTCCCTCTTATAGAAAAAAAAACCCCAGGAACTCAGCTAAGATTTGAACCCCAGAAGGAGGGTTTTTTTCACCTCTCATTGAGTATAGGGCCGTGAGAGTGAGGTGGTACACCACAGGCCAGCTCCTAGATTCTAGATGCTTGTAGGCTTCCTCGAGCAGGAGGTATCGGGTCTGGGCTGGAAAGCTGGCAAGACTTGGGTCTGCAAAGGCCCTAAGAGAGCATTCCAGGTAGAAGGAACAGCAATGAGCAAGGTAGGGAGGCAGGAAGATGTAGATCTTGGGACCTCCCAACTCAGGGCTGGGCCAACCCAGGACACACAGCCAGCTGGGTCCCAGGGCGCTGTGGGCTGGGGGTCTCCAGAGGCAGGACCCCCACTGGCGGGTGTTGTGGCCGGGCGTCACTCTGCAGTCCCTCTCTCCAGGCTGTGGGCTGGGGCGCCCCCAGGGACGCTGGCTGGGCGCTCCCACGCCCCGTCGAGGCAGGACGTTCCCACGAGGGGGCGGCCCTGGAAAAGGCTGTGGGGCGGGCCTGGCGGGCGCCAGGGCTCTGGTCCCTCGGCAGCAGCGCATTCTCCGTTACTGGCCTGGCAGACCCGGGTCGCGCTGCCGCTGCCGCGAGCCGCGAGGTGAGTGAGTGGGTGGGCGAGCCCCAGCTGGGGAGGGTGGGGATGCGGCTTGGACTCCGGCTTTCACCACCCGGTCGGTGCTCTTGTGGTCCCCCCATAGAAGAGGGTCGGGAGTCTTCTGGCAGCTGAGAGTTGAGACTCCTGGGGAATTATCCTCTGTCTGCATATGGGGCACCATCTCTTTCCCCGAATGTAGATTACCCCTTCCCTCTCCCCGTATGTGGCGCGCCCCCACCTACTTATCACTGATGGGGAGCCCTTCCTTCCCAGATGTGGGGGCCCCCTCCCACTTACCACGTATGGTATACCCCCTCCCTCTCTCTACTTATGGGGTGTCCCTCTCTCTCCCCAGATATGAGGAGCCCTTTCTCTTTCCAGAACTGGGATACCCCCTTCCTGTCCCCACATGTGTGCTCCTCTTCCTCCCTCTCACCCAGTTTGGTCCTTGTCCTCTTCTAAAGCCACCTCCATGGGATGCGAGACCCTGGGACTTCCCTGGGGGAGAGGGGGGTTGGGCTTGGGCTCCGTCTGTCCCCCTCCCCCACCAGTTCTAGCAGAGCAGGCTCTCCGTGCACGTAGGCAGCCAATTAGGGGGGAAGGGGTGGGGGCCAGACCATCTGTGCAGAGATCTTGGCAGATGGCCCTGTAGGGAAGAGAGGTAGCCCCAGGACCAGCTCCCTCCCTACCTGGCCTCCCACCCACTTTCGTCTAGGGGCAAACAACTGAAGGAGGTTTCCCAACCTGGCCAGGCTGAGCTGGGGCTGGAACCAGAACCTAGGCTTCCAGCCCCAAACTGTTCAGATCCTGCCTTAAGAGTCAGGCCTCCTCCCACTTCTCAGATGGGAATTGAGGTTCCAGGAGAGGGTTCCAACTGTCTCCGATCCCCATCTACCCCCAAAGGGATATCAGGCAAAATTAGAAGGGTCATGGGCATGCAGGTGACCTTGAAATCCTGCCCTCTTCCCACAACTCCTGAGAAAGGGTTTCTCTGTCTGGGCCCTGAGGAGTAGGGCAGAGGGCACTGTGGGGGCAGGACTCATCCACCCCACCCCCAGATGTTCTTCAGAGCTGCCTGGAGCTTGGTGCTGAGGAGAGGAGGACTCGGATCGCGAGGGATCCACAGCCCAGGAGACACCGGTGAGACCTGGACATCTGCCTCCCTTGCCTAGCTCTGAGGCTAGGGGCAGGAGTCCTCTGCCGGCTGCCCCTGTCCTTTCATGGTGCCCTGGGCCTAGCCCAGAGCCATTGCCCGCAATCCTGCTCCTTGGTCCTGGGCCACGTTCCTCCAAGAAATGGAGCTCACAGGGTGAGCAGACAGCAGCTCCGTCCATTCCAAGCTTGCTCAGGGCCCAAACCCCAAACCTCAGGCCCCTGAGGGCTTTGTGTCCTGAGGTGGAGGGTGCTGACAGAAACTTGGACCTCCTTTCCAGACCCTGGTGTCAGTGCTAGTTAGAAGAAAGAGGCCTAAAGCAGGAGAGACTTCAGCCAGATAGCAGAAGGGCCGTCCTGACCCTCGGGGGAATAATAACAGATAACGTTTATTGAGCCCTGACTGTGCACCCCAAGCTACAATAAACATTTTATACAGATTAACACATTTAGACTTCACAACAACCATGTGAGGTGGATGTTGTGCTGTTATCTCCATTTCTCAGATGAACAAACTGAGGCCCGAAGACCTAGATATTAAAAGAGCCAGGACTCCTCGCTCAAAGCAGTTCCAATGCTATCCTGGTAAGGTGGTACCAATGCCCTCCTTGTGGGCATCTCTGGTGACAATAAACAGAAGAAGCTTTGTTGAGACCCTCCTAGTGCCCAGCCTTGTTCTGGACACCCACACGGAGCCCTCCAGGGCTTGGCCATCAGGGAAAGCTTCCAGGAATGGGAGCCAGTAGTGAAACCAACCTCGATTGATCAGTGTCATCTACAGAGCAGCTACTGTGTGCTAAGCCTTTGGAGTGTATTATTTTGGAGCTCCCACAACAGTGTGAGGTAGGTTCTCCTATCAGCCCCGCTTCCCAGGTGAGGACCTTGAAGCACAGGGAGGTAAAGGGGCTGTTGAACTGGGGCTCAAACCCAGCTGACTCCAAAGCCGTACCGTTGACCACTCACCAAAGGCAGATGGACAGCGCTTTGTAGCGTGCAGAGCAGTTTCACATCGGACTCTCAGGCTCCTCTCACTGAGCCTGCGCCCGCCCATTGCCTCTGCCTGACATGCCCTCGTCAGCTCAGATCTCCCTGGAGAGCAGGGGAGTTGAAGCCAGAGGGGCTGAACTGCAGCCCTGGCCCGGCTCCTTATTACTCTGTGGATTTCAGCAAGTCACCTACCTGCTCAGTTTCTTCATCTGTGAAGTGGAGATGCCAGTGTTGCCTGGCTCAGAGTGATGCGGAGTACATAAGTCAACTCATCTAAAGGCCTTAGAATGGCTCCTGGCACACAGGAAGTGCTCAATAAATGCAGCCCTCTTTATTAATATTATGGGTAGTGCTGGGATGTCCCAGGGGCAGCCTGAACTCAGCTCTTCCCTTGTGCCCACAGCCCATAGCAAGGGGAAGATGCCCCCCTACACCAACTACCACGCCCAGCGCTCCTACCCCATGCCAGACGAGCCCTTCTGCACAGAGCTCAATGCGGAGCAGCGGGCCCTGAAGGAGAAGGAGAAGGGCAGCTGGACCGAGCTGAGCCACGCCGACAAGGTGGCCTGTAGGTCTAGGGTGGGGCTGGCGGGGGAGAGTGGGCTGGGGGTGACTTTGAAAAGAAGCGTCTGTCAGGGAGCAGTGGGCAGGAAGACCCCCCCAAGACAGCCAGAACCCCCCCAAATACTGAATGCACATCTGAGGGGGGAAGCACATTCCTTGTTCATGCATCTTTTATTCACTCAACTCTTTGTGCACAGCCTCATGCTGGGCGATCCTGGGGACATAAAAGTGAATCACCTGGGTGGTTCTTGCCCTCAGGGTGCTCCCAGTCCAGTGGGGGAACCAACACAAGCCCAGATAACTGTAATATAGGATATGTGGCGAGGGTGAAGTGTGTTCAAGGGGCTGTGAGGACCCAAAGGAGAGAGAGATGAAATCCTGGTGGGCCTTCCAGAGGAGGGCACGTTCTAGTTGACCTTGAATGGTGAGGCTGAGGGTGCTGCCAGGTGGTGGGAACAGCATGGGTAAGGGTATGGGAGCGGAAGAGCATGGAGGGTCCTAGGCATCAGTAAGTGCTGTAGGGGAAGGAACAGAGAGAGGCGGTGAGGTGGCCAGGAAAGAAGGGGGCCTGACCCTGGGGAGCAGGAGGGATGTGTGACTCCAATTCCTGCCCACCAGAAGTGCCCCAGGCTGACTCCGATATTTGGAGCCTTGTCACTAGCTCCTGGCCATGCTTTGCATAGAGTAGATGCTCCGTAAGAATTTGCTGACTGCACAGCATCTGCTTCAGGGAGGGGGAGGCTGAACTCCCTGAGGCCAAGAGTTGGCCCAGGGTCCTTGGAATGGATGCACCTGCCACCCCTACTTCCCCGCCCCCACCTGCCTCCAGTGTACCGGCTCCAGTTCCACGAGACCTTTGCGGAGATGAATCGCCGCTCCAATGAGTGGAAGACAGTGATGGGCTGTGTCTTCTTCTTCTGTGGATTCACAGCTCTGCTGATTTGGTGGCAGCGGGTCTATGGTGAGTGGCAATGCCTCACCCGGCTGCAGCCCTGGGCCATGCCTTTGTGGCCACAGCCACCAGCCAAGCTCTTATAAGGGAACTATGTTGGCACTCCTCTGAAGATTTTTGAAAAGTCCCCCAGGGAGGTGTAGGGAGACGGGCAGAGCACAGCTGCTAGGTTGGAATGTAGGGCCTTTACCTCTCTGGGCCTCCATTCCCTCATCTGTAAAATGGGAATGATAGTGCCTACATCTTAGGGTTCTTGTGAGGATTTCATGAGGGAGCTGCAGGCCAGTGCCTGGCACATAGTCATGAATGGTGGTGTTACTGATTGCTGTTATTAACCGTGAGCTTTTCAGTATATTGTTTCAGCTGGTCTAACAAAGAGTCCCCAACATACAAGAGCTTAAACAAGATGGAAGTTTTATTCCTCTCTCACAAAAAACGCCAGGGAAAGTAGGGGGACTCCACAATGTCCGGCTCCTTCTGTCTTGTTGCTCTGCTGTCTTTAACATGCAGCTTCCTTCTTGACATACAAAATGGCTGCTCCAGCTCCAGCCATAAAGCCTACATTCCAGTCAAGAAGAGGAAAAGGGAGGACGCATTCGTCGCTAAGGTCCAAAAATTTCATGCGCCTGCTTCTGCTCACATCCTATTGGCTAAAAATGATCACATGACTATAGCTACAAGGGAAGCTGGGCAATGTAGTCTTTAGCTAGGTGGTCACATACCCAGCTGACCATTTATTACCACAGAAGAGTGATTCTCAAAGTGTGGTCCCTGGACCAACAGCTTCACTTGGCTCCTAGTTAGAAACGCAAATTCTCAGCCCTCCTCTGAGTCTACTGTCAGTCACTCGAAACGTGGGGCCCAGCAGTGTGTGTTTTAACAGACCTCCAGGTGATTCTGATGCCCACTCAGGTCTGAGAAGCACTGCTCTGGAAGAAGGGAGAGGAGACCAGGAAGAGCTGGCAGTCTCTGCCTTAAGTGACTTCACCTGATCTTGTTTCTTCTTCTGCAAAACTGTGATGGGAATTCCTACCTTGCGTGAGGATGAAACGAGAGCCTTTGGGAAAACTCTAGGCTAGCCTAATGTGTGGTACTAACAGGTGCCCATAAAGACATTTTCTCTCTTGCCCACCCGCTGGGATAGAAAGTACCAGGGAAGGAGGTCAGGCTGAGTGAGCCTCAGGGGCAGAGGGACCAGGAAGTAGGATGTGAGTGGTGTTGCAGGCTCCGGCCCCCAGGCCTTCCCTGATCCACAGTCAAGGCTCCTAAAATGCCTCCGTGAGTGCTTCAGCCTCTGGGTTGAGTGTTCTCTGCCCAGATTTGTAAAGCGAACACCCCTACCCCACCTCCTACTCCCAACCCCTCAGCAAGCGAAAGAAACGCTCTCATCCTGGCCCCTCCCCGATAAGTGGGAGCGCACTCAGTAATTATGGTAGCGCTCATGGATTAGGGGCTTGACATCTGTCCCACACTGTGCCAGCTGCTTTGTAAGTACTAACTCATTCAAGCCCACAACCCTGGTGGATGGGACCTGTTTTTGACAGGTAAGGAAACTGAGGCTCAGAGATATGAAGTGACTTGTTCAAGGTCACAAACCGATGGAGTGGTGGAGCTGGGATGTGGATTAGACAGACTTTAAACCAGTGCTCCTACTGCCAGTGGGCCCCAGAGTAGGTGAGGAAACGGAGGCTCAGAATGGGGAAGGGCCTTGGCCCAGTTCCCACAGGGGATCTAAGGCAGAGCTGGGATCAGAACCCTGAGGGCCCTGGAGTGACACTTCAGAAAGGAGTGTGGTAGGCAGGGCCGGACAGGGTGGAGGGAGCTCCTGAGCGCAGGACACCCGAGCCCTGTGACTGGAGAGCCTGCTCCGCGGGAGGCGGCAGGCCTGGCAGGGTGCTGAGCCACCTGTCCCTGCCACATGCCTTCCTGGCAGTGTTCCCTAAGAAGCCCATCACCCTGACGGCTGAGTGGAAGGCCCAGCAGCTCCAGCGCATCCTGGATATGAAGGGCAACCCCGTGCAAGGCCTGGCCTCCCAGTGGGACTATGAGAAGAAGCAGTGGAAGAAGTGACAGGCCTCCCAGGCTCCTCCTGCAGCCTCACCCCAGCCCGGAGCTGTGGAGGCCCCTCCCCTCTCCTGAACCCCAATAAAGCTGACCTGTTGTCTCCTGCCTTTCATCTCCGCCTCAGTCTTTACCTCCCGTAAAGCCTACAGGACACCTAAAATTAGGCGGTACAGCAGGTGAGGGGCAAGAATAAGCCACTTTCCGGGGGCTCAGAGCCCAGCTTGTCAGGGAGGGCTTCCTGGAGGAGGAGTGGCTGGGGATGAGTCTTAAAGGATAGGGGGGATTAGGAAAGGCAGGAAGGAGAAGGGAAGGCATTTCAGGCAGAGGGAATGGCTTGAAGAAAGGCAAGGACACTCCTTTATTCAGTCAATTAACAAATATTCATTGAGCACCTACTGTGTGCCAGGTACTAATCCAGGCCCTGGGGATGCAGTGGTGAACAGGACAGACCAAGTCTCTGGCCTCATGGAGGAGACACCTCCCTCGCTGCGGGAGACAGAAAAATGAATCAGTAAGTGTATTATCCAGCATGTTGCATGGTAATAAGTACTATGACGAAAGAAAACAAAGCAGGATAAAGGAACAGAATTCAAGGGGGTTTTGGGGGTGGTTGGGGAAGGCCTCTTGGAGGAGGTGGCATTTGAGAAGAGGTCTGAATGAAACGAGGGAACAAGCCTTGTATCAAAGAACAGCAAGTGCAAAGACCCTGAGGTGGGATTCTGGTTTGCATGTGCAGGAACATCAAGCAGGCCACAGTGACTCCATTCGACTGGAGTGACTGGAGTAGAGTGGCTTGGAGAGAAGAAGGAAAGTGGCTGTGGTGTAGAGGGTTGGTCTTGGGGTGGAAAGCAGATTATACAGGCCTCATGGGATTTTATTCTGAGCATGATGAGAAGTTGCGTCAGTTTGGGTCTCCAAGAAGCTAATGCCAAGAAGGAATTAAAGATGTGAACTGATTTGTGGGGAGTAAAGCCTGTGAAGGCTAAAGAAGAGCAGGGGCAGGAGCAGGTGGTGAGAACCTTCTGGCGGTGACGCAGGCCTGGCCCCTGTGGGAGGAGAGAAGGGAGGAAGCAGGACTGGATAGGAAGAGCCCTGGGCTTCAGCACGCTTTATGGTCTGCATCCAGCCAGGAGACAGAAACCATAGGGTGACGTAAACGGGCTGTTTAACGTAAAGAATTATTAACCTTGGGGCTGGCCCCGTGGCCGAGTGGTTAAGTTCGTGCGCTCCGCTGCAGGCAGCCCAGTGTTTCGTTGGTTCGAATCCTGGGCGCGGACATGGCACTGCTCATCAAACCACGCTGAGGCAGCATCCCACATACCACAACTAGAAGGACCCACAATGAAGAATATACAACTACGTACCGGGGGGCTTTGGGGAGAAAAAGGAAAAAAATAAAATCTTTAAAAAAAAAAAGAATTATTAACCTTACCCAGGAGAGTAACTACACAGATGGAGAGAGAACTTTAAAGGGTATCCTAGGGAGCATGCCCAGTGAAGGATAACCTTGGACGGGGGTGCCTTCCCCAAGCTGGGGTTCAGACCTCATTGAGAAGGTGTGGCTGAAACCCACTGGATGGTGGGCAGTTTGCTGCACTGCTTGGGCCGGAGCTGTGGGTCACTGGGCAAGAAGGAAGCAACTCTCAGAGGCTTAAGGGAGCTGAGGCTGGCGGGTGGGATGGGGCACCCCTGCAGGTGTGAGGCCTAGAGGGTGTGGTCCCCGCAGTAGGAGGGTTGCAAGATGATGGTCCCCAGGCTGAGGGGCTGCAAGGGCGCTGATAGGCTGTGAACACCGGGCTCCTGGCTGCAGCGCAAGTCCACCAGGTGTCCTCACACGCTGCTGACCAACCGCACAGCAGGAGCAAGAACACATACATGTCCCAGAACCAGAAAGAGAAGCCAGCTTTCCTCCTGAACTGTCCCCTCCAACACCCTCTACTGGCAAAGCTTAGCGTCTCACTGGAAGGGAGGCTGGGCTCAGAGTCCAGTTCATTATCGTAGGGCAGGCACTGAAGGGCGAATTTGGAGCTGAGAGGCAGCAAATTGAGAGCTGGCACCGCGTCTTTAAGGAAGTCTTGGCCAGGCCAATGGGCAGCCCCAGAGCAAAAGATGCCCATCAGAGGAATCCTGTACTGGGCAAAACTGACCCATCCCCCAAACCCTGCTGTGCTCAGCTCTTGGCTGGGAGCAGCCCAGGAGGACGGTGGCCTCAGCGTGGACACGGCAGCTGATCTGAAAGTGCAGCAGCTGGAGGTGGTCACACAACTCCCCTCGTCATAGCATAGCCTCCTCAAGGTTCTCCTGAAGACAAGTCCGGGCAGCACACCTCCACTGACACCCCGGATGCCAGTGGAAGGATTCAGCAGAGCAGCTGGGACACGATATTCAGTCAATCAACCAATATTTATTGTGCCTCCACTGTGTACTTGGCTCTGGGAACAGAGGGACTGAGACCTCATTCCAGTCCTCATGAATCTGAAAGGCAGGAATGGGGAGCAGACATTAATCAGAAGGTCAAGCCCAATGAATTCTAGGACAAATGAGTGCCAGGAAGGGGAGCTACATGGTACTTGGGCTGACCTACAGGGGGAACTGACCTAATCTACAGAAGTTAGGGAGGGCTTCCCTGAGGAAGTGTCCTCAGACTTGAGATATGAAGGATGACCAGGTGTAAACTAGTGAAAGGGGTAGTAGAACAGCACTATAGGCAGAGAAAAGCATGTGCAAAGGCCATGTGGTAGTGAGGACCATGGCATGAGAGAGGAAATAAAGGGATGTCAGAGGAGAAGGAAGAGATAGACAAGGAAGGCGGGGAGGTAGGAGCCTCTCAGGGCCTTGGAGACTTTGCTGCTTCTACTGAAGAGACAAGTCTGGAAGAAAGCAGGGAAAGATGGAGATGCGGAGTACGAGGGGCCAGAGTCTGAGGAGCCTTGAACATCCATTTAATTTTTATCTGACCAACCACACGGCAGGAACAAGAACACACACACACACACACACACACACACACACATTCCAGAACCAGAAAAAGCAGCCGGCTTTCCTCCTGAAACAGCCTCTCCAGCCCCCTCTACTGGCAGCTGCCTGCAGCTGCCTTGACCCCAGGCTCTCTCTAACCTGAGGGATCCATGCATCAGTCGCTGCCTTAGCGTGAGAGACGCGGGGGATCCAGACATGGAGCAAACAGGGGCCTGCCCCCAGGTCTCCCAGCCTGTTGGGCAGGACTGGCATGGGCACAGTCGCACAAATTCCAGTTATAACATAAATAAGTACTCGGGATGTAACGTACAACATGATGACTGTAGCTAACGCTGCTGTCGGACATATGGAAAAGTTGTGAAGAGAGTAAATCTTCAGCTCTCATGACAAGGAGAAATTTTTTTCCCTTTTCCTTTTCTTTTTTTTAATCTACATGAGAGGATGGCTGTCAGCTGAACCTATTGTGGTAATCATTTCACAATATATGCAGATCAAACATAATGCTGTTCACCTTAAACTTATTCAGTGATGTATGTCAATTATTTCTCAATAAAACTGGAAAATAATGAAATATCCCATAACATGCTTGGACTCCATTGTTTTGACCCAGACTCTGATGTTTTGCTGGCAGCAGGAGCCATTGGGACATAACTGAAGATGTCAAAATACATGGACAGTCAAATTTGTTTGGATTAATAAATTGCTAAGGAATCGTGTTGCAGATAACAAAGAAAATTGTCAGAACTGGCCCAGGAAAAATTACATGTTGTACTAGTCAATTTTTCCCCTACAATAATGCTGTGTAAGAAACAACCCCAGAACTTGGCGGCTTACAACATTGGGCCTTTGTTTCTATCCTTCATGGGCCTGTGGGTTGGCTGAGGCTCTACTGGGATCCACTGGCTTTGGTTCCGGGCTGCAGGTTGGCATTTCGGTTGCTAGGGCTTCCAGAACAAAAGCCCACAGCCTGGAGCTTAAAACACAGAAACGCACTTTCTCACGGTTCTGGAGGTACAAGTCCAAGATCGGGGTGGCGGAGGATTGGTTTCTTTGGATGCCTCTCCCCTTGGCTTGTGGACAGCTGCCTTCTTGCTGTGTCTTCATATGGTCTTTCCTCTGTGTGTGTGTGTGTGTCCCTGGCGTCTCTCTGTGTGTCCAGATTTCCTCTTCTAATAAGGATACCGGTCAGATTGGGTTAGGGCTTTCCCCAACGACCTCGTGTTAACTTCATCACCTCTTTAAAGGCCCTGACTCCAAATACTGTCACATTCTGAGGTGTTGGGGTTAGGACTTATACGCGTTTGCAGGGGACACAGTTCAGCTCATAATAGTTGAGTTCAGGATTATTCCATCAGTCTCCTTGTTCTGGGACCAGGGGCACCTGGGGCACAGTCTTTGCATGGCAGATGAGTCAGAGACTCCTGGGGGGCAGACAGACAATGAGGACACATGGGGACACTCCTAACTAGGGCACACAGAACCAGCACCACATTCTATTGGCCAAAGCGGGTCCCATGGTGTTTCAGTTACTCTTTTTTTTCAGATTTTATTTTTTTCCTTTTTCTCCCCAAAGCCCCCTGGTACATTGTGTATTCCTAGTTGTGGGTCCTTCTAGTTGTGGCATGTGGGACGCCGCCTCAGCGTGTCTTGATGAGCCGTGCCATGTCCGCGCCCAGGATTCAAACCAGCGAAACCTCGGGCCGCTGAAGTGGAGCGCGCGAACTTAACCACTCAGCCACAGGGTTGGCCCCATGTTTCAGTTACTCTTGCTGCATTACAAACCACCCCAAAACTTAGAGGCATCACACAACCATTTTATTATGCTCACCGATTCTGCTGGTCAGGAATTCAGGCAGGGCACAGTGGGAACTGCTTGCCTCTGCTCTAGAACATCTGGAGCCTCGGCTGGAAACACTCAAAGGCCGTGGCCAGAACCTTCTGGAGGTGTTTTCACTCACACATCTGGTGGTTGATGCTGGCTATCTGCTGGGACCTCAGCAGGAGCTGTCACCTGGAACACCTCTCTGTGGCATCCGCAGGTGCTCTCTCTGTGCAGGCTAGTTTGGGCTCCCTCAAAGCACGGTGGGTGGATCCCAAGAGCAAGTGTTCCAAGAGAGCAAGTGGGAAGTGTATTGCATTTTTATCATCTAGCCTCAGAAGACACATAGCATCACTTCTGTCAAACCCCATTGGTCAAGGCACTCACACTTTCACCCAGGTTCAAGGTGGAAAGGACATAAACTTCGCTACACGATGGGAGGACATCAAGAGCACAGTGGAAGACGTGAGAAGCACATGAGATGGGAAATATTGTCGTGGCCATCTTTGGAAAATATAGTCTGCCATCCACAGTCAAGCCCAGCATCAATGGGTAGAGGCAAGGGAAAGTAGAATTGTGAGCAAATAATACAACCTACCACAGATGTGTAGAAATACCAACACAGAATCAAGGTGACAGAAACTCAAACCACATTGAATCAGATGTTGACTAAGATCCCAACAGAAAATAAAATTATGACATTTAGAGAATCAAATTTGACCTGAAAAAATTGGACCAATTAGAAATAATGGACACAGTAGACAACACACAATGGCAGGAAACCAGTGAAATCAGATGTGGACTAAAAATGACTGAGAGAAGAATTAAATCTTCATGGCGGCATTTACTCTATGAAACCAAGTGATTGTCATGGAAAACTCATTTTGGAAAATTAAATTCAAAATAGGAGACATTAGAAAGAATTTAACTTTGGTCATAAAATAACGGATCAAGGAATTAAATTGGCTTCATGCAGCTTGCTCAAGAAAACTCTTTCTTGATGTATTAAGATTAGTGTAATTCTGATAAAAATATTTGGATTCAAAACTCAAAATAGTCAAAATAGTCCTGGGGTAAATATATCTACGGGGTCAAAACATTTGGGCCAAAATATCCAGTAATATTAAAATTTTCTGTAAAAAAAGAGAAAGATACTCAAAAGACAAATAAGAAACTAAGAAGTATTTATGTGTATGAGTGATAAAGGGCTGATTTCCTTAACACGTTTTTAAAAAAGAAGTCTGACAAATCAGTAAGAAAAAACAAGAATGCAATAGAAAGTGTTACAAAAGTCATGACCAGGAAGATTATAAAAAAAGAAAACAAGTGGCCTAAAAAGTTCATATGGAAAATTTTAAACATACAGAGAAGAATAGTCTAACAACCTCCATGTGCCTCCCTGGGGTCCACAAATATCTGCTCATGGTCCCCTGACTTCCCCATCCCCAGCCCTGAATGATTTTAAATACATCCCAGGTGTCACATTATTTCATCCGTAAATATTTCAGTATGTGTCTCTAAACAATAAGGACTATTTTAATATACACAACCAAAATAGTATTAATGTACATAAAAAGTCTTAATATTTTCTTAACATTTAGTCAGTACGCAAATTTCCCTGATTGCCTTATAAAAACATTTTCTTGATTTGAATTTTCTTAGAATGAGAATCCATCTTAACTCTAAAGATTGCAGTCGGTTCCTCTGAATCTTTGGTTTTGGTATCAAGGTAATCGCTTCCCTCCTCTTCTATTTTCTGGAAGCGATTGTGCATAAACAGTGTTAATTCTTCTTTTAAACATTTAGTGGAATTCTCCAATGGAATCATCTGAGCCTAGAGATTTTTGGAAGGGGGAAGTTTTTAAACTACAAAATCAATTTCCTTAACTGTTACAGGGCCATTCAAATGATCTATTTCATATCGGGTGAATTATGGTAGTTTGTACTTTTCGAGTAATAAGTTGCATTTACTGCTATAAATGTCCCTCTGAGCACGACTTTTACTGCTTCCCATAAGTTTTTGGTCCTTTGTCTCTAAGTATTTTCTAATTTCCTCTGTGATTTCTTCTTTGATTCATTGGTTATTTAACAGTTTGTTGTTTAATTTCTACAAATTTGTGCATTTCCCAGTTTTCCTCCTGTTATTGATTTCTAGCATACATTACATGATTTCAGTGTTTTAAATTTGTTGAGACTTGTCCTCTGGTTTAACGTACTGTCTATCCTGGAGCACATTTCATGTGCACTACAGAATGTGTATTTTGCTGTTCTACAGATGTTTGTTAGGTCTAATTGGTTTACACTGTTGCAAGTCCTCCATTTCTTCTCATTTCCTTTGGTGTATATTTTTAGGATATTTTCTTGATGGTCACCACAGGGATTACAATTAACATCTTAAATTTATAACAATTTAGTTTGAATTCATACCAAATTAACTCCTATAATAGACAAAAACTGCTCCTACACAGCTCCATGCTGCCCCCTTTATATTATTTTTGTCACAAGTTATATCTTTATATATTGTATGTCCATTAACATAGATTTCTAATTTTTTTGCATTTGTGTTTTATTTTTATTTACTTATTTTTTGGTATGGAAGATTGGCCCCGAGGTAACATCTGTTGCCAATCTTCCTCTTTTTGCTTGAGGAAGATTGTCACTGAGCTAACATCTGTGGCTGCCTTCCTCTATTTTGTATGTGAGATGCCACCACAGCATGGCTTGATGAGTGGTGGGTAGGTCCACACCCAGGATCTGAACCTGTGAACCCTGGACTGCCAAAGCAGAGCATGCAAACTTAACCACTACACCACCAGGCTGGCACCCTGCATTTGTGTTTAAAATCATGTAGAAATAAAGAGAGTTACAAACCAAAAATACAATACATTCCTTTTATATTTACCTATGTAGTTCCCTTTATCAGAGTTCTTTATTTCTTTGGATGTCTTGAGATTTCACTGATTTCTGCTCTGATCTTGATTATTTCCTTCTGTTGTTTTGAGTTTACTTTTGTGAGTTCTGCTTTTTCTAGTTTCTTGAGGTAGAAGCTTAGACCATTGAGTTGAGACTTTTTCTCATTTCTAATGTATGCATTTATTGCATAAATTTCCCTCTTGGCACTGCTTTAACCACATCCCACAAATTTTAATATGTTGTATTTTCATTTCACTCAGTTCAATGTATTTTTTATTTCCCTTGAGACATCCTCTTTGACCCATGAATTATTTAGAAATGTGTTGTTTAGTTTCTAAGTGTTGGAGATTTTCATGTTATCTTTCTGTTATTGATTTCTAGTTTTGAGTTCATTGTGGTAAGAGAACGTACTTTGTATGATTTCAATTCTTTTAAATTTGTTGAGGTTTGTTTTATTGCCCAGAATATGGCCGATCTTGGTTTATGTGCTGTGGGCACTTGGAAAGAATGTGTGTTCTGCTGCTGTTGTTAATGTCAATTGGATCCTGTTGGTGGCTGGTGGTGTTGAGTTCTCCTATGTCATTGGGGACTTTTCTGTCTAGTTGTTCTGTCAGTTGTTGAGAGAAGGGTATTGATTGCGGATTTGTCTGTTTCTCCTTTTAGTTCTATCAAGTTTTGCTGTTTTCCTTTGATTAGTGTTTGCAAGATATATCTTTTTTATCCTTTTTCTTTCAACCTGCCTATATATTTGAAGTGAGTCTCCTACAAACAATATATAGTTGATTTCTCAAATTTGCTCTGCCAATATCTGTCTTTTAATTGGTATATTCAGACATTTACATTTAATATAATTATTGGTATGCTAAGATATATCTGTCAAGTTTTGTTTTTTTTTTATTTTCGGTGCGTTCTTTCTGTTATTCATTTCCCTGTTTTCTTTTTTCTGCCTTCCTGTGGGTTATTTGAACATTTTTTTTCCAATTCCATTTGAATTTATCTATAGTTTTTGAGTGAGTCTCTTTGCATACATTTTTTAGTGATTGCACTAGGTATTACATTATTTATACATAATTTAACACAGTCTACTGGTGTCATCATTTTACCAGGTTGAGTGAAGTGTAGGACTTTACCTTCTTTTATGTCCCTTTACCCACTTGCATTATCGCCAGGTGGGGGAGGAATTCTGGGGTCCCAGTGTGGTCTTCCTTGACATTTCAGGGAAAGGGGGCGGCAGGAGAGGGCTCATTCCTGGCCAGCACAGATGACAGTTTTGGTTCCCTTGACCTTATCTCACAATGCCCCACATTGGTGGGGGTGTTGGGGAACCTTGACTCGTGAAGGTGGAAGTCTGGGCTCCCCACTCAGCCTTGGCTGATGCCATAGTCTTTTCAGTGGTATTTGGCTGGAGTAGAGCTATTATTGTCTAAGAATTTTCTGTTTTGCTAGGTTGTTCCTTTCCTAATCCTTTGACTAGAGTGTGCAGGCTTTGCTGGGGCTGTTTTTTGTTTTCTCTGACCGTGGGCTTTTTTGGGTAGCCAGCTCTTGCCTCTTCAGCTGTGAGTCTAGGATCTCTGAGGCAGAAAGAATGCCCAGAGAACTCGCTGCCATGTCGTTCCTCAGGTTCTGAGGTGCATGGTGGGTGTGCTTCCTCTCCACCTTTCAGAGCTTTCTTAGGTTTGCTTTGTATACATCGTCCAGGGTTGTTAGTTCTACTTAGCAGTAGAGAAAGGGAAAAGTACATCTGCTCCATCTTCCCGGAAGTGGAAGTGCAGAAGTGCGGTTACGTGTCCTGAGAAGTTGCCTCCAGCCTGCATTTTACTGATTACATTCCCATGGATCATTTATTATGTCCCTCTGTCCCCTGTATTTTCCATCAATGGTGGTTACATTTAGAGGCTTTCGTCAAATTCAGATTTGACTTTTGGGGCAAGAATATTTCATGGACGTGCTGTGTTCCTTTGCCAGGAAGCACACGAGGCCTGTCTTTTTGCGCTATCTCCAGCCTTCGTTGGTCATTGTGTAGATCCATTAACTTATTAGGGGTACAGATGGCTTTCAAACTATTAAAAGATGCCGACCTCAATTAGAGTTTGGAAAATGAAAATTTAAAGTATGGGATACTATTTTTTCATCGACCAGATTGACAAAGATCAAAGAGTATTAGCACGGATGTTGGCAAGGGTGCAGGAGACAGGCAGTGTCACAGGAGGCCGGTTCTGGCTGTCTCCATCAAAATGACACAGGAACATATCCTTTGGTCCAGCAATTCTACTTATACTAATATCCTGTGGATACACTCGCACGTGTGCAAAACGATGGATATATGAGGTTGTTTATTGCAGTATCACTTGGATTAGCAAAATTTGACAACTATCAAATTGTTCCTCCCTCAAGCAGTTTACCACCTGGTGTGCCACAAAGTTTCACAGGTTGTGGCAGACGTGTTGGTGCCCCACAATGTGCCCTCAGACCACCCTCAGAGGTCATGTGCAGCTTTGGTGGACAGTTCTCATTCAAGGGAACAGGCACCTGTGTCTCTGACATAGGTTTATGCTTGACCCAAGCACAAGGCAGGCCGGAAGTGCCCAATGCCGAGGAGAAATAACCCAGGAGCAGCCTTCAGCTGATGAGGCATGGGACTTGGTGGATAAGTACCTCGGTGTTCTTGCCCCTAGAATGTTTCAGGGTCTTTCAAAGGATCCCTTGGGAAGGAGCCCCATTGCCTGAAGTGGCAACTTACCCGTCATTGGGTGCTGTATTGTCTTCCTGTCCTTCCCGGCCTCACCGCCCTGGGATCACCACTTAAACTGCTTACACCCGAATCCTTATTTTAAGCCTTGCTCTTGGGGGATATCCATATCAAGGTTAGAGCTTGGGACAGTTGGAGTCCCCAGACCAGTCCCCTCAGTGGTCCTTAGAGCAGTGGTGGTGAGGGGTGTGGGGTCTGATAGCATAGCCTGGTAAAATTTATATAGTATTTATGCTGCCAGATGCATTCTTAGGCACTGTTTATAAGCATAAAATCTGCATAACCACCCCATTAGGAATTATCATCCCTATTTTACAGGTGAAGAAACTCAGGCACAGAGAAGTTAAGTCACTTGTCCAAGAGCACCCAGCTCCCCTAGTCAACCTGGTTTCAGAATTCTGCTCTAACCACTACACAGCCTGTCTCTCCTCTGGCGCCTGCTGCTCCCCCAAGATGAACTGAGCGCAGCCAAGGTTGGGCTCTTCCTTGTTAGACATCTGCAGCAGCGGTCAGCCACAGAGCACATGGCCACCCATCTGGGAGGGCCACCACCCTCCCCAAGGACCCTCCACCACGTCCGTGGAGCCACTGGAGGAACTTGTTTCCCAGGTGCCCAGGGAGCTTGCCATAAAACCCAGGTGAGATTCATGTGCCTAAGATGGACGGCCAACCAGCTGTGGAGACATGCTCCACCACGTAAATGCTTTGCAAACAGGGGCCTTATCACTATTTTCGTTTTTTGTTATTATTTTTATAACACAATAGGACACAGCACATTGTTTTGTTTTGCTTGGCAGGTGGGGGCCATTTTTTACATCGGTGCAATTTGAGTCAAGCCTTTCTGATGTGGCGTCTGGTGGTTTCCCACTCAGCAACAAATTCACAAACGACCTTGTTGGCTAGGCCGCTACATTATGTTTATGTTCTTTTTTATTTTTGGAAGACCTTTTTCTTCCTTTATGTCCATATTCTCTGTACCTTAGTGTTTCAAGAATGACTCCCTCAAATTTTAAGATTGACATTAAAACTTTGTAGTAAGACCATTTAGATTTCCTAAGAATTCATAAGGCTCTTTATCATGGAATTATTCAAGCTAATTATTCACGTGTGAACCTACCGAAATGGGATGGTTTAAATAATTCAGGAGGGAATTAATGCTTCATATGCCCAGAATTCTAACATCGGTGCATGGATATTCATTAAAAATCAAAGACAGGGCCGCCCCGTGGCTGAATGGTTAAGTTCGAGCAATCCGCTTCGGCGGCCCCAGGTTTCGCTGGTTCGAATCCTGGGCTCGGACATGGCGCCGCTCATGAGGCCATACTGGGGAGGCGTCCCACATGCCACAACTAGAAGGACCCACAACTAAAAATGCACAACTATGTACCGGGGAGCTTTGGGGAGAAAAAGGAAAAAAAAATAAAATAAATAAAAATCTTAAAAAAAATCAAAGATGACAAATTTATAGAGATCATATATGTTCATTTCTATTATTTTCTATATATTAAAAAAAGTTCTTGTTATTTTTGTCTCATGACAAAGGCTGTGATGGTGGAGATAGAAAAATGGAGAGCTGGACATTATGTAATGAACTTGATCATGATGTAAGTGGCTGATTTTTCTGCATGACTTAATTTTTTAAAATTGCACAAGCAATGCACACAATCATTGTCTTAAACTCTTATAGAATTAGAAGAGTATGAAAAAGTGAAAGCTAACTTTCAATCCTTAGCTTGCTAAAATTTTTTTTTTTTTTTTTGAGGAAGATTAGCCCTGAGCTAACTGCTGCCAATCCTCCTCTTTTCGATGAGGAAGATTGGCCCTGAGCTAACATCTGTGCCCATCTTCCTCTACTTTATACGTGGGATGCCTACCACAGCATGGCTTTTGCCAAGCAGTACCATGTCCGCACCCGGGATCTGAACCTGCGAACCCTGGGCCGCTGAGAAGGGAACGTGCGAACTTAACCGCTGCGCCACTGGGCCAGCCCCTAAAATATTTTTCTTTAAATCATGAATAGATGTTGAATTTCACAAAACACTATTTTGATATCTACTGAAATGCTATAAGGATTTTGTTAATGTTTCAATATAATGAATTATGTTGAAAGATTTCATATATTGACTCAATCTTATTTTCCTGGAATAAACCCTACTAGGTCATGACGTATTATTCTCTTCATATGTTGTTAGATTCTATTTGTTAATATTATAATCAGAACTTCAGCTTGCATGTTCCAAAGTAAACTGGCCTAGAATTCCCTTTCCTTCCCTTCCTTCCTTCCTCTCCTCCCTCTCTCTCTCTTCCTTTGTGCTATACAGTGTTGCCCAGTTTTAATAAGTTATAATTTTCTCAAAAAAAAAAAAAAAGAATTTGAAAGCTTTCCATCATCTCCTATGTTCTGGAACTCATCATTAGTTTAAAATGCCCCAAATGACAAAGATCATTGGGATTTGAAATCCATTTGATTACATTATATTTGTCAACGAGGGGAAGAGCTAGCGGAGCATTAAATACAGTTTCAACTGTAAGCTTTGGAATGGTTTACAATTTTCTTTTATCCCCTACTTGAGGTTACAAAGTTTCTTGCGGACGCTGACTACCAGGAGTTTGAAGAGAGCCTCATTAATAAGCCTTGATCAGGAACTGTGTAAACAGCTTCAATCATAAAACCTCACAGAAAAACGTTGTGTTCACAGGAACGAGATCAAGTCTCTCAAGAAATAAATTTTTAAATAATGTATTTGGATGTTTTAATCAATGTTAATACCTCATATCTTCTCTGTGAAATGTGTTGTATTTCATTTCTCTTATCATAAAAATACATATATAGAAATGGAATTAATTTTTCCCCAGGACCCACATAGACAGTCCCAAACTCCTTCTGGCTCTCCCGCAGAGTGCAATTCCAATATGTTACGTGTGTGCCATGGCATGCTTCAGGCTGAGAATCACTGAGTTAGAGGTCTGGTTAAAAAATTTGTGGAACGCTACAGCTGGAAAAAAAGAATGAAGCTGCCACGAGTTGTTAACCGTTCAAATTGCATGATGAGTACACGGGAATTCATGTATGAATGTGGAAACTTCTAGAGGATACGTTACTTAGGTGGCAAAAGCAAGGGACAGTGTGTTACTATTTGCATACAAAAAAGAGGGAGGATCAAAATGTATTTATATCTATGTATTTGGCCGTGTGTGAAAAGACGTTTCTAGAAGGATATCAAGAATCTGGGGAGGGGACTTGAGTGGCTAGGGTAAGGGCCAGGGGCCAGGGATGCACCTTGGGCATAGGAGTGGGTGCGGGGCTGGAGGCTTTGGTCTTGAACTAGGGAGAATGGTGACTGTGAGCCCCGGGAGAGCTGTGGCAAGCTCTGAATTCGGTACCCGAGGATTAGAAGTGTAGACGTCCTCTGGTGAGCAGGGCAGAGGATAGAGGACACCGGGGAAAGCTGGCCAGGCGGGAGACAGAGGTCGTGGGCACTGCGCCAGGGCATCTTGGGGTGGGAGCGGCCGTCAGGTCGCATCCCTCGGCCACCAGGGGGCAGTGGAGCTCGCCCCTGAAAGCGGGCGGGACAGAGCACCCAACGCAGGCCCCGCCTCCAGGCCCGCCCCCCAGCTGGACTTCTTGTCCCTGGAGTCCTTGCTGGCTTTCCCAGACCCCTCTCGACCTCTGGCCGCAGTCACGTGGAACTCCGTGAGGAGCATCTCCTCCCTCTTCCGAGGGAGCCTGCCTAAAGGCTCCCTTTTGACATCCAGTCCTCCCCGAAGCTCTGTTGGGTTACCTTGTTCAATCTTGACCACAATCGTGTGAGATGGTACTGCCATCACACCCATTTCATGGAAGAGAAAGTTGAAACTTAGAGAGGTTGGGTAACTTGCCCAAAGACCAGGAATGGTGACCCAAGACACACACCTGGCCTGTCCACCCTCAGAAATGGATCGTTAACCAAACCGTGCCTTCTTCCCTCTGCTCTCTTTCCAGAGCCTTCTTGACAGAGCAGCCAGAGGGCACTTTAGGAGCTCTAAGGGGCCATGTCACTCCCTGACTTACAACCCTCGTCTGGCTCTCACTGCCCTCAGGATCAAGTTTGGTCCCCTCACCCCACCTCTCAGGCATCATCTCGATGCAGGAGGTCCCTCCCGATTCCAGACACACCAGTTTTCCTTTGGCCTGAAGAAAGCTCTCGTTCATCCTGTGCATTTGTGTATATAACTCTTACACACTTATGGCAACTTATTCACTCTTCAGGCCCTGGCTCTGAGGTCACTTCCTCCAGGCAGCCCTCGCTGACTCCTGACTCCCAGTCAAGCTCAGGTGCCACATTAAGTGCTGTTGGAAAACTCATGATGAGCCTCTTGGGTTGCTTCAGACATGTGCTTCATTTTGTAATTATAATGGCGTGCCTCACTATTCCAAAAACTCGAATCATCCTTAATTCCTCTTTCTCTCTAGAGTTCTCTAATCCATCAGCCAGTCTTGTGGAATCTACCTTTAAAACGTTGTCTGAAGGCTGACCCCTTCTTACCTCCTTGCCCATCAGGTTATTCAGGTCTTGCCGTGCTTCTTATGGTCATCCTCTTACCACCTTTGCCCTGGCCCAGCCAGGGTCATCCTTCTATTTGTCTGCCTGACTCCCCGACCAGAATGGAAGCTCCATGAAGAACAATGGTTATTCACCGCAGAACTCCCAGTGCCTGGAGCTGTCTGTGCAGAGCAGAGCTCAGTAAATACTTGCCAAGTGGCTACTGGGCTGTTTCTTCCACTAGAAAGTCAGCTCGAGGGCAGGGACTGTGTCTGTCCTGTTCACACACAGCCCCAGTGCTCAGCACACAGCAGGTGCTCAATAAAAACCCCCTCAATGTATAGGTGGAGAAATTCAGGCCCCGAGTGAGGAAGGGGCTTACCCAAGGTCCTCCCCGGAGGGCAGCAGAGGCAGCATAGTCCCCGGCCGTCCTGCGGCCTCTCTGGCAGCCGCCACGCCATTCCCATCCTGGAGCACACAAGAGCCCAGGCCCTGCGTTCACTGAATCAACACAGTTTATTACTGAACTGCACTTTCACCTTCACACAGACTATTTCAAAGAGCTGGAACAAGTGTGGGGTGGGGATTGGGGGAGGGACAGGTGTCCCTCAGGAGCCAGGACCCCCGGCTGGCTTCCCCGGACCAGGGCAGGGGAGGGAGCATCAGGCTGTTCAATCTCCGGGCACCAGCTCTCCACGTGCACACGCACAGCAAGCCAGCAGCTCCTCACACATAAATACAGACACGCTTAACAAAAATAGTATATCATCTTCACAAGGAATAAAAACTAGTCTCGAATATGTACAGCAGAGAGCCCGGGGTGGCCAGTGCTAGGCTGGGACCCCAGGGATGAGACAGGCCATGGGTGGAGCAGAGGAGACAGGGAGGCCTGAAGAGCTCCTGGCCAGGCTACTCTGACCTTGGCAGCCCGGCTGCCCAGGCTAAACAGGGGTAGGGCACGAATCTGTGTGGCCAGGCAGGACTGGCCTCTCTAGCCAGCCCCACCTCCACCCCGTGCACCAGGCTCTCCTTCCTGCCCTTCCTGCCTGAGGTAGGGAAGACCCTAGGGCTCCCACAGTTGCTCCCTGTAGCTCCCCTTCACCTCTGGCCAAGGTCCCTGAACCCCTGGACCCCATAGGCAGCAGCCCAAGGTAAAGGTGCCACAGGCTTGATCTCCTTGCCGGAAGTGAGGCAGCTGAGGCCCTAACAGCTCTGGGGCACCTGTCTTGGGCCCCGTTGGTCCCTCAGTCGTGGTCATGGGAGCCAGGGGAGAAGGAGGGGGAGGGAACTGGGGTGGTGCTAAACTGCAAGGGCCACCCTAGCTTTGGCATGGGGTGCTTCCTGCAGCTACAGCCCACTCCCTGCCGGGTAGGGCTGGCCTCTAGCCAGAGGCCTCTGGAGGACACTGGGACTGGGGGCAGGGACTTTGGCCAGGCCAGAGGTGGGGAAGGGGTCCTGGTCCTTGTTTCTTTATCCCAAGCAGCCTGAATCCCTAATTAGTCAGAAGTTGCCCCTAAGTGGCTCTTGGAGGGTGGAGATGAAAGGAAGGGAAGCCCAGGTCCTGGGGCTAGATAGGAAATGATCAATTCTGAGGCCACAAACATCAAAACAAAGGCAATCTAGTCTTTCTGGGGAAAAGCGTCAGAAAACTGTCCAGCTCCCTGGCAGGAAAGCATTCTCAGGAGGCTAAGGGGTAAGGGGGTCCACCAATCAGGCAGGGCCCTCCAGCCCCCAGCCACAAACCCCCCACACCTGCCAGCTTCCACGGGGCAGATTTTGTGGGAAACTGTGGGATCTGAGGTCAGGAGAACTGAGGTGTGAGGGAAGGTGGCTCTCACAGAAGCATGGTAGATTCTAGAAAACTAATTGCAGGGGACCAGGTCTAGGCCCAACCCTGTGATGGGTAGGTGGCCATGGGCTGCATGTAGTGGTTCTCCTGGTGGCAATGGTGGCTAGATGGAGGGATATGGTGGCGTCAGGATGGGGGTGGGAGGGTGAGTGGGTGGTCAGTGTCTGGTCACTTCCGACTGAAGAGTGAGCCCAGCAGAACCACACCAGCCACAGTCATGCCCGTCAGGAACCAGCGGTTGAAGCGCTCCTGGCCCTTCCGGCTTTCGGCTGCCGCGTTGTTCCCGTAGAGTTCCACAAAGGTGTCCTGCAGGGAGAGAGAAGAGAAGGGAAGGTGCTGTTTGAGTCCTCAAAGAGTAATGGGGGTAGGTGGAAGGGAGCCATCTGTGTGCAATGGCCTTGTGATTTGAAAAACCATAGCCCTCCATGCCACTTTGGGCCAGATAAAGGGTTGAGGGCCGCCCTCCTTCCTGAGCCCCAGCTGGGGATGACCAACCCATTTTCTTACAGAGAGAACAGGTGCAAAGTGGAGAAAGAGCTTTGTCCAAGGTCAGACAGTAGGAAGTGGTACCAGAGAACCTGAGGTGGGAAAGAGATGGGCAGGGTCCGGGAACTGAAAGGAGGCCAGGTGGCTGGAGCAGAGTAGGGGAAAGAAGAGGACAGGGGAGATGAGGGTGCAGGGATGAGTAAGAGCTGAACCACGTGTGCTCTGGAAGCACGGGGGAGCTTGGAGTGAGTCTGAAGTAGTGAGGAACCACCAGGCCTCAGCCTTACCGCTGCTACAATGGGGAGGGAAGGAGAGGAAACGGACAGGGCTAAATCCCCAGAGTGATTCAGGGGAAGAGCAGGTCTGGGGACTCTGGAGGGAGCCTCTGAGGCCCTGGCCCTGTCCCCCACCCCAGGGGGGCATGACTCTGAGCCCTGGAGGAGGTGAGCTACAGCCCTCTGCCCTGAAGCTAGTCAGGAGGGAAGCACATGATCGGGAAGGAGGGGCTGTGGGTTGAATTACCCAGCCCAGGGCGGAGCCAGCGTTGGGGCGGGGAGAGGGGAGTGTGGAGTACCCTTTAATGAGTGAGCTTCGCACCCCATCTGTCCTTTAATCCTCCCAACAATGCTGCAATACGGGCTGTCTTTCCCCACTTACAGACCAGGCAGCTGAGTTTCTCAGGGCCCAGGGACTTATCAGGTCACCCAGCTTTGTCAGTAGTGGAACCAGAGTCCAAAGCTGGTGTTTAGCACCTAGAAGTAAGTGCGCTGTGTGTGTCTAGGGAGGGAGTGGGTCACTGTCTGGTTCCAGAGCCCATGTTCTTGCCTCTCCACCAAGGGCTCACGCCTGGGCCCACATTTCCACCTGGTCCCAACTGGCTGAGCAGTGGCTGCTCCCTCAGACAGCATCTGCCAACTCCAGTTGGCCCCAGGTGCCTCCTGGCCAGTTTGCTCACTGTGATACCTGCCTAGCCCCACTTCTAGTCTTGACGACCCCCCTCAGTCCATGCTCCACACAGAGAAGATTTTTAAAAATGTAGACCAGATCATGGCATGCCTGTGCTTAAAGTCGTCCAACAGCTTTCCCTCACACTTAGAAAGCCAGTGTCATTTCTGTTCACATCCCTGGTACCTAGCAGAGCGCCACGTGCACTGAGCTGCTAACTGGACTCAAAGAATCCTCCACATTTATTAAGCCATTAGGGAGGTAGCAGTGATGCATAAGTCAGAGGCCCTCCCAGACAGCTTACCATGTCCTGGGGAAAAGGCACTGGGGAGAGCAGGCAGCCCCTCCGTTCAGACCAGGTCACTCCACGCTCTCACTCTTCCCAAGGCTTCCCATCACGCCTGGAATAAAGTCCTTACCATGGCCAGCAAGGTCTAGTGGGAGCTGGCCCCTCCCCACTGCCCGCTCTGCTCCGAGTGCACTGGCCTCCTTGCTGTTCCTTGCACATCTGCTGAGCTCGGAGCTGCCTGGGGCACTTGACCCCATGTCATCATCACCCGCCTCCCTCATTTCAGTCTTGACTCCACTCTAACATCATCTCCTCAGAGAGGCCTTCCCTGGCCACCTTGTCTAAAATGGTAGCCACTGCCACCTCTCTCTACCTCTCCCCTCACCCTGCTTTATTTTTCTTCTCAGCACTTTTCATAACCAAAGTCGACACTTTGCTTTTGTTTTGATTTGTTTCCTGTACTAGATGTGGCTGATGAGGTAGAGACCCTGCCTTGTTTCTATACACTCAGTGCCTGGAACAGCGTCTGGCACATAGCTGGTGCTCAAAGTACACACAAGTAGAACGAGGGTACTGCATGCCTACTAAGTGCCAGGCATTGCTATCCTATTTCACCTCATCAGAATCCCCAGAGGTAGAGATTTGAGCCCCATTTCACAGACGAGACACTGAGGTTTAGGACAGGAAAGACCTCGCCTGGGCTCACCCAGCTAACAGGTGGCAGAGCCAGACCAGGGCCCAGGACTGCCAGCTCCAAAGGGAGTGCTGCTACAGCAGGACACTGCCCTGTGTGAGGGGCCAGGGAGGACCTATCCTGTCACTAGTGCTGAATGGATCCCAAGGAACAGGGATGTAGGGGTGGGGCTGAGCTGGAGCCTGAGGTCTGGGGAGAGAAGGGCAGTGGCGGCAGCAGCCTCTGAACTCTGGCCTCCCTGCGGCCCAGGCATGGCTGGCGTGGATATGTTTCCCTGTCTCTCTGCCTTCATCCTGGCTAGCTTCCATTGCGGTCAGCGGACAAGAAAACTGTTACAGGATTTTCTCCTCCCAAGCGAAGCAGGCCCAGGTGGAGCCACAAAAAAGTTTGATCTGTGATGGGGGACACTCCTGGGGTGTGGGGAACTTGGGAGAAGTGAGGCCATGGCCAGGTGGCCCTAGTTATCCCAAGGGGCCAAATGTCCCACAAGAAACCAGGGACACTGGGGTTGCAGCCAAAATGGGAGAGGCCTGGCTCCCTTGATGGGAACTTTCCTGAAGCAGAGGGTTGGCAGCCACAGGAAATTTTCGGCTCTGGGGCTGGGTTGGAGTAAACAGGCCCTGTCCTTGCAAGGGCACAAAGCACTCACTGTCCAGGAACAGTCACTCCAGGGTGGAGGGAACATTCTCATCTTGGTGCCATAGAGAACAAGGCTCTGACCCGCCCAGCCCCCCGCGCACGCATTCCTGGCCAGGATGGCCTTCATCTCCATTTCAGGAGCTCCTCTTGGGGAGGGGGGAGTAGGATTTCCAAGGGCCTGGATTCTGGGGATTGCTTTTGCAGAGGGAGCACGAACAAAATGGGGCGTGTTGTTCCAGGGCGGGTGCCGGGGAGGCAGTGGTGTGGGTATATTTATATTTAGCCCATGGTTCACACGACACACTTGGAAACAAACACAGCCATTTTCTCAGTGGGCGGCTGCTCTGGATAAATAAATAGGATTGCAGAGCAGCCCCAGTCTGGAAAAGTAGCGATAAGACCCCACTACTCCTCAGTGGCTCCCACTGGCTTTAGCCAGAGCTGGCATGCTGGGCAAGGGGTGAGATGCAAGAGTGGGCTGCAGGGAGGTCTCTGATGTCACACAGGCTTTCAGGAGACCCAGGCCTGAGAGCCTGTCAGCATCCTCAGGTTGGGTTAGAGCAAAGTGGGAGAAGTTTCCTTTGTAGCTGTGACCACCACCATGGAGATACAGGTGGAGGTTTTGAGGGCCACTGGGGACAGGCAGTGGCTACTCGGCTCCATGGGAGAAGCATGGACTTCCAGCCAGGCAGACCCGGCAAATCAGCAAGGCCAACCCCCGTGCCCAGTCTACAGTTTCACACAGCTGGCTCATGGTGGAGCTTGAACTAGGAATCAGGGGCCCTCCAGACTTGGCATCGGGCCCTCCAGAGGGTGCCCAGGAGAAGCCAAGGCTGGGACCACTGTCAAGGTCCTGCCTCCAACAGTCCTGGTCACACCTGTGGAATGGCCCCACCCCACATACTCCGGAGTGCTTCGTGCCCCTAGCCTTTGCCAACACCGTGTCCTCCCCTAACTGGGCACCCTCCCCACATCTCCCTTCCTCAGTCAGCCACCCCCTACTCAGCTTACAAGACTCTACTTTGGAGTCCTGTCTTCCAAGAGGCCTTCCCTACTTGTCCCTCCTTTAACTCTGGGACGACTGTCTCCTTTGTGCTCCCAGCGTTTTTGGACTTCCATTCACACCATAAATACTTATTGGGCAATGAGCATGCCCCAAGCCCCGCCCTGGAGACAGAGCAGTGAACAGACAGACAAGGTCCCTGTTTTCATGGAGCTTATGTTCTAGTCCAGCATTCTCAATGAGCTGAAACCACCTCCAACGGGGTGATGCAAAAATTCTTAGATATGACAATGATTTGTGGCTCTCCACGGGGCCACAGTACATAAAGAGATACACAGTACAGCTGTGGTATTCAAACGTCATGGGAAGGCAATTAAGACAAGAATGTCTAAAAAGACTCCTTAGGGGAGTGGTGATAAGAAAAAAAAAAGGTTGAGAAACACTGTTCTAGTGGGAAGCAGAGAGAATAATAAGAAACAAGACAATTTCAGAGATGATGAGGTTTTGAATACAGTAAGTCATGGGGAGATGACAGGGAATACCTGGGGACTGACTTAAGTGGAGTGGTCAGTGACAGTCTCTCTGGAGAAGTGAGGTTTGAGCTGAGACCTGAATGACACGGTGGTGATGAGCGGGGAGGATAAAAAATCTCGGGTAAAAAAAGAGCATGTTCCAGCAGAAGCAACAAATGCAAAGGTCCTGGGGCAGGAAGGAGAGGCAAGGTGTCCCTAGGTTGAGGCCCTCTGTCTGTGTGTCGGTCTCTTCCACCAGTCTGGGGGCTCAGTGTAAACAGGGACCAAGTCTGACCCAGGTCTGAAGCCAGGGGCCCATCCAGACGGGCACAGACCGACTTCAGCTAGGTCTCTGCCCAGAGGCAGCCAACTCAACAGTGCAGGTCACCCTGCAGCCACTTGCAACCCTACAGCAGTCAGGAAAAGGCTGGCACAACAATGCCCCTGGGGCAGCAGCCCAAGAGCCAGCAGACCACCCACCCTCCAAGGGGCTGAAGTGCGGTCCCCACTTGAATCTGATCAGTCCTCCGATTCTCATCCTTCTCCTCTCTCATCTCCCACATTTCCATGCTTCTTCCCAGAGGTGTGACTTGGAGCAGGTTACTTCACCTCCCTGCCATAGCGTCCTTACTTCTTAAGTAACAATAAAATAATCATAACTGTTATTATGGCAGCTGACCTTTATTCCACATTTGAATGTTTTCCCTGTGCCAGGCACTGAGCTAAAGCGCGTTATCCTGACTGGGCCGTATTTCCTGATCACATGCACAACCACATTCACTTGAATGATTATTCTTCGTGCTGTCTCTCCCACTAGACTGTGTGTGGTTTTGTCATTGGTATGTCCAGAACCTGCTGCTGTACCTGGAACACAGCAGGTGCCCTTCTAAATGAATCTATTTTAGATGAACAAAGGAATGACTACTTTCATTAATCCTCATGACATTTATCAGTAGCCTTGTTCTACAGATGGGGAAATGTCAGCTTTAGGGCGCACCCACAATCTCTAACTAGGAAGTGGTGGCCCTGGGACTTGTCTGAGTTCCGGCTGCGTGTTCATTCTGATGTCCAGTCCTGCCATGTCAGTCTCTGCATCTTTACTCACAGAGAATTACCCTCCTCTGTGGCAGCAGCAGCTGACGTTTCCCGAGCACTCACTCCGCAGGGCACTCTTTATGGATCAGTTTATTTAACCGTCTCCACACTCTGTCGGTCAGTGGGTACTACTGTTAACTCATCATACAGCTGATGGATCTGAGGCCCACAGACGATCTGTGACTTGCCCAAGGTCACACAATGAGCTGGTGACCTGGCGGGGTTGCCTGCACCAACAATCTGGCTCCACTGCCTTTGCTCCTAACCTCTGCTCACTTTCAAAAGGACAATACTTCTTGAGGCCCCATCGTGGGCTAGGTGCATGCACTACTGTTACTGAAGGAGGTCCTCATTCCAAGCCCAGGTAAATTGAGGCTCAGAGATACCAAGAGTCCTACCCAAAGTGGGTAAGTGGGGAAGCCAGTTTCAAGCCCCAGCATATACAGCAGCAAATCTCATATTCTGGGCCAGGGCTACAGCCCTGAGTCCCTCTAGGAGGGGGAAGGTGGCCTGAGGCCACCAGCTGAATGAATGAGCTCTGGCCCCCAGCCAGCTGAGGGGAACTGGGTGCCACAGGAAAAGGATGTGACGAAGATGAGGAGGGAAAGTGAAACCCTTCCGTCCTGGCTTCAGTGGGGAACAAGTGCCTGTGCCAGACAGGCTCTTCCTTCCTCTAGAGTGACTCTGGAGGGCCCAGGCCCACCGCTTCCTTCCTGCTTGGTTATTTCGAGAAAGAGGTAGGTGGAGAAGAGGAAGGGGTTCCTAGCAGCCCAGGGAAAGTGCCAGGGACATTAGGACTGTACTTTGCCCTGGCCTTCTCACAGCCCTTGCATTGGCAGGCTGTGAGTCACTTGCAGAGTCACTTTCTGCTCTTGGCCTCAGTTTCCCCGAGGGAGAGGCTGATAAATGCCTGCTGAGTAGACAAATGAGGCCTTGAGAGATGGCAGGAAGATCCCTGGGAGATGGCAGGAAGAGGGGGTGGGGAGACGGAGAGGCCTTATCGTTCTCTTGGCAGGGAGTTGCAGGCGGAGACTGGGAAGAAGTGAGGTTTGTGGTTGGAATCCACTTCCCTCGGCTTTCCCGGGGGAGCTGTTGGCCTCAGCAACGTGAGAGGAACACAGCCTCTCTACACCAGGGGAACATGGGCCTGGATGTGGGCAACTCAGAGAGGCAGCTCAGTGAGGCAAGGGCAAGGAGAAGGCTGGCCAGCCTGTGCGGGGGCCAACACTTCAGTCTAGCCAGCCCAGCTGTGGGCACCATAGCAAGCCTCTCTCCTTCTGAGCCTCAGTTTCTCCTGCTTTGACCTCACCAGGCAGTGGTGGTGAGACAGGGGATGAATGCACTTGGTAAAGCTAGGTGACCTTGGTGTTACTGGCTGAAGAGGGTGTTATGGGAGGCCCAAGCCATCTGGGCTTTAGGAATATTTGGAGGCATCCTCACAGCAAACTTCATGTTAATCTTTCTCTAACTCTGCCCGTCAGCTGCCAGCCTCTCCTCCCCCGCCTCCTCCCCCACCATTAGTTCTAAGAAGCTAAGCCTGACAGATGTGCTCATTTCTCAGAAAAGGAAGTGGTTGTGCTGGGAGGAGATAATACCTCCGCTGGGGACTCGAGAAAGCTATCGGGCCCAGCAGTGTGAGCGTGGGCTCTCCACCTCCTCGGCTCAGAACCAGGGAACTAGTCTTGGAGGCAGAGAGAGAAAATTCAGAAATGCATTTAGTGGGGGCACAGATGCTCATTTAGGGGCTCACGACCTCGTTCCCTGGGAGTGATGGCTGATATTTACTGAGCACTTACAATGTACCAGGTATGAGGCTAAGAGCTTCGACGTGTATATGAATCCACTTAATCCTCACAATAACCCAATAAAGTAAGTGCTATTATTACTCTCCATGTTGCAGATGAGGAAACAGGCACAGAGAGGTCAAGCGACCTTCCCAAGGTCATACAGTTCTTAAATGGCACAGCTGGGATTTGAATCCAGGCAGTCTGGCTCCAGAGCTCAAGCACTTAATGGCTCCTGGGCAGCTGCTCCAGGCTCATATGCATTCATTCCCTGGAATCCCGAGGCCTCCCCTCATCTCAACCATCTCTCATCTCAACCCTGCTGACTCCCTATTCTCTCACAAGTAGATGGCCACAGCCTTTCATTCTTCTCCCAGTGTTCAGCGTGAGAAGGACCCTTGAAACAGACTCAGAGACTCAAAATTGACCTTACAACATACCCACCCAACCTTCATGTGATGCTCAAGCTCACCCCTAACATCCTCATTTCCCAGATGGGGCTGAGAAGGGAGGAGTGCCCAGGTCATATAGTGGGTCTGGTTCACTCCACATGGTCCGTACCTGTGGAGTTCACAGGCATCTCTAGGGCATTCATTGCTTACACATTTGTGATAAGGGGCTCCCTCCCTCCCAGATGGAGCCTTTCATTTTTGGATAGTTCTATTGGAAAACTTTCGCCTCTTTCCCTCTACCTCCCTCCACTGGCTGACCTTAGCTCTGGTCCTCTCTCCTCTGCTGCTCTCCTCCATCTCTGTGCCAAGGGCTACCCGAGAAGGGAACATGAGCTGGCAGAGGAATTTTTGCTGGCCTCGCTCTGGGCCCTGGACCAGGCCCTGCTCCTCTCCGAGCGTCAGTTTCCTCATTTGTAAAATGGCAGTGCTTTCTGGAAGAGGCCAAGGCTAGTGACAAATCAACTTCTACTTTTCCACCAAGCTGGGCTGCCAGAACAAAGAGTAGGCAGGTACCCAATAAGTCTTGCAATGAGACTGAGATGTTTAGCTTTGGACCTCATCTACAAAATGGGGATTAAAAACGTACTTACTTCGCAAGAACACTGTGAGGATTCAATAGCAACACATGTAAAACTCTTAGAACTGTGCATGATGCGCAGCAGTTACTATTATTGCTCTGATCATTAGACCAAGTCCTAGAGCCTTCTCCTTGGTCTGCAAGACCCTGCAGGCCTTCCTCAGCTTTGTCTAGGGCCAGGCTGCTTCATTCCTCACATGCCATGCTCTGTTCAGCCTCAGGACCTTTGCCCATGCTGGTCCCTCTGCTGAACTCTCTCTTACTTATCTCTTACGTCTACAGGCCACTTCTTCAAGGAGGCCTCCTGCTCTCTGCCTCCAAGTCTCCTTCAGCTCTCTTGTCAGTTTGTTGAGCTGTTCATTTTTGACCATGAGCTCTATCCCCTAGGCCTAGCCCAGTGCTGGGCCCAGAGAAGGTTCTGGTGAGTATGCTGACTGATGGACAGTGAGAAGGGAAGGGAAGAAAGGTCAATTCTCTCTCTCTTCATCCCCCTCCTCACTGCCTGGCAAGACCTGGAGGAGGCCCCAAGGCACCAGGAGATTGGCCAGGGTGCTCAGGACTCTCCAGACACTAAGTTCTCCCAGGCTCAGGAGGGAGGACAGAAAGCTTATGGGAAGGTTTTGGAAAAGGCATCGTCTGCACTGTGTTGAGGCAAGAGGCAGGAGGGATGGGGGTAGCAACCTACAAGGAAGAGGGGCTTGGTCTCTGGGGCTAAACCTCTCCCTAAAACTCTGTTTCCTTCTGGGGTCTATGCCTCCAGGTACTCCATGGTCCAAAGCAGCCACTCCTTCCTCCTTTCTGCCCAAAGATGCCCCCATTCCCTTGTTTGGTGCTGATCAATGCTGCATGCTGTGAAGAAAAGAACACTGGCTGACAGTCAGCAGATGTGGGTTTTGAGTCCCAGCTCTATCATTGGCTTCCTTGGGGTGAATTCAATCCCCTGTCTGGGATGCTGGGAAAGTCTGGGACTTTCTCCACCCGTAAAATGAAGCGGAAGGGCTCCCACCAGTGCCACAGCATGAGGACGATGAAACTAACTCACATATGGACAAAGGCGTGACAACCTGGGTTCTCTCTCTCAGGGGTATCCAAAAGATCCAGTAATTAGCGTGGAAGGTGAGAGGGGACATTCCGGAGTAGAAGGACTTGGTGTCACAAAAGGGTCTGATCCTCCTCCACCCCAAATACTGCTGAGCCTTGCCCTCAAACCTACAGGTTCCAGGAGAAAAGGGCAATGGGTATATCTGTGACCCAGGGCAAGCTCCTCAGAGGGGCCAGACCTTGCTGGGCTCTGCCCCTGTGGCCTCAACCTCCTCACCCCAGCACTGCCTCCAACTAGTCCAGACAAGTCCCGGGTATTTTCAGCCACCTTTATCTGATCGGAAATGTTTGGAATTCCACAGAAGCCAACAGCTCTGGAGGATCTGGGGACGGAGCAAATCCTTGCAACACCCTTCCCTCCCCCTGTACATATGAATGCTCTCACACACACCCTCGTAACCAAAACCTCAGCTGAAGGCTCCCACGGGGTTGCATTTCCTACATTCCGGTTCCTTCTAGTCTTCTGGTTCATCTCTACCCCAGTCCACCAGCCTCCTCAAGGTGCAGAATAGCAAGATGCCTGAGATGGTGCCAGGAGAGCGGGAGTACTCTGTCTGTAGCTGATGATGCCCAGGGAGGGGCCACTTGGAGGTCTGCTGTTCACACTCAACACCCAGAACGCCAATAAACTGCAGAAGACCACCACCACCATCACCACAAGGAGGCCCAGAAGCAACTCACTGTCCCATGTGATATGGCATGTGGACCACCCAGAAACCATGTGTCATGACCTGTGGTTCACAGAGATATTTAGTTCAACCCCTCTCCCTGAACAGATGGGAAACTGAGACCCAGCGGAGTTGAAGGGATTCCCCTGCAAGCAAGGCCTCTTGACCCTGGAGTCCAATAGTGTGGGTTCTGACCCCACCTCTATGGCTGCCTACTTGTGGGACCTGGGGCAAGACCCTTTACTTCTCCAAGCCTGGAGTCCTGTCTATAAAGCGGGAACACTGTACTTCCATCTCAGGCTTGGCAGCAAGGATTAAATGATCCATGGAAAGTGCTCAAGAAATGTTAGCTGATATTTTTTTATAGCTAAAAATGAGTGGCCCCATTTGTGCTTCTCACGGTATATCTCATTATTTGTAGCTACAAACAAAAAAATAACAGCTAATGTATACTGAGCCCCTGCTTGCAGTCTCAAAATCTTGCAAGTAGGTGTTGTCTTTACTTTACCAAGGAGGAAACTAAGACTCAGAGAAGCAATGAGGCTTTGCATGAGCTCACCAGTTACTGAGCGAGGGCGTCTGACTCCACAGCACGTGCACCTGCCAGTGCAATAGGACAGATGCAGAGGGATGTTACCAAACCCTTCCTTCCCCTCTCACCACCCACCCACCCACTGTTTACTCAGGATCTGCTACTCTTGGCCCCTGGAAATCAGAAATCACTGAAGACAGGGAAGAGCCATGCCTCCAGGTTCCCGGGGTACCCTGGGGGTGGGAAAAGAAGAGGTGTGCTGACGGCTGCTCTGTGCTTCCTCCCTACCCCCAACCCAGCCCTCACAAGGCCTTGAAGAAAAAGTCCCTCCTTCCATCTGGTCATTATCTTGGAAACAAAAGTGATGACAAGTAGCTTCGGTGGAGCTGTTAGCTGAGTGTTCTAAGGCAGACTGTGACCCCTGGTGGGCTGACCTGTGGGGTTGCAGGAAGGACCAGTCAAGAGCCCTGCTTAGCTCTGGACATTCATTCATGCCTTAAAACTTTATCAAGTGCCCACTAAATGCCAGGCACTATGTTAATCGTTGGGGATAAAGCCGTGACTAAATCGGATGAAAACTCCTACCTGCATGAATTTACAATTTAATGGGAAGAGATAGGCAATAAATATATGTGTCAGATGGTGGTAAGTGCTAAAAAGAAACATAAGTGAGAGAAAAGGCCTAGGAAGAAACATGAAAGAGGGCAAAATTAGAACCCGTGGTCAGGGAAAATTTCTTGAGGAGGTGACATTTGACCAGAGGCCTGAATGAAGTGAGGAAACAGGCATTACGAAGTTCTGAGGAAAGGCAGAGGGAACAGTAAGTGCAAAGGCCCTAAGGCAGGAACATACTTGGGGTGCTCCAGGAACAGGAAGGACACCAGGGTGGCTGAAGCCATGTGAATGAGTGAAGAATAGTAGCGATGGGGTCTGGCAATAGCCAAGGGCCAGATGTGCAGGGCCTTGAAGGCCATTTAAGGACTTGGGCTTGTCCTTTGAGTGACATGGAACACTGCAGGGTTCTGAGCAGGAGAGGGACATGATTTGACTTTGGTTTTAACAAGGTCCCTCTGGTTGCTGGATGGAGACTTCCAGGTGCAAAGGTGGAAGCAAGAGAGTCCAGTGAAGAGCTGATGCAGTCATCCAGGAGAAACATGACGGTGGCTTAGCCAGGAGGGCGCCAGGGAAGCTGGTGAGAAGCAGTCAGATTCAGAATTTATTTTTAAAAGTAGAGCTGAAAGGATTTGCTAGTGGATTGGATGTGAACTTTAGGAGTTGCTTGCCTCTCTGGCCTCCCGTTTCTCAGCTACAAAAGCCAGGGCAGGAGGCCTTTGAGGATTTTTTTCCAGCTTGATAACTATGGGAACCCTACAGGATGAAGAAAGAGATAAAACCATTTATGCTCCCGTGGAAGCAAAGTCATTTGCTCTCCAGCCCCTGAATGGTGAATGGCAGTAAGAGGAGGAAGTCCGGGACCTATTGGCAGAAGGTACTCAGCGAGAGCGAGTGAATGAATGAGGCAACGCCAGGAGGCCAGGCTGTGTGCAAGGACTTCTCAAGTCCTTCCAAATGAACAAGAGGGGAGCCTGGTCCAAGGGATTCCTCTCCTGTCATTCCTTGTGGCTCTGTTACTTTCTAGGCGGAGTCTCAGGTTCCCCTTCTTCATGAATGGGAGACTGCGAGGTCTGAAGTCACTGACGTGGAATTTTAGAGCCGGAAGGAAGTAGTCACACCTGGTCCGCTCCACCCACAATCTCAGCTATCACTGTTTGGGCCTTATCCATGTATCATCATTACTATTAAAATCTGTCTATCAATTGACTCACTTAAATGTATTGAAAATTCTTAATTTCCTCCCCCAAACCTGTTCTTTCTGCATCCTTCCCCTTTGCAGTAAATGGTAGTAGCTTCATCCTTCCAGGTGCCGAAGCCTGAACATCTTGGAACCAGCTTTAAATCCTCTGTAGCCCTGATCTGTCAGCAAACTCCTTTGAATCTATATTTAAAATTTATCCAGAATCCCAGTGCTTCTCACTACCTCCACTGCCATCATTTCTCCAAGCCAACACCATCTTCTGCCTGTATCCTAACAACCTTCTCACTGGTCTTCCAGCTTCTTACCCCCGACTATGGTCCCTCACCACACAGCAGCCAGAGGGTCCTTCTGGAAGCAGTCAGATCCTGTCTGGTCAAAACACTCCACTGCCTTCCCGCCTCACCCCGAGGAAGAGGCAGTGTCTCACCATGGCCCACACAAACCTTCACGTTCCACCACTTGCTCACTCTGCTCTAGCCACACTCATCTCCTCTGCTCTTCCTCAATCACGCCAAGCACACCTTTCTTACCTTGGGCCCTCTGTACTTGCTCCCTCTGTCTGGAATGTTCTTACCACAGATTGTTTCATGGTTTGCTCCCTCAGGTCATGCATATCTCTGCTCACATGCCTTAGACAAGCCTTCCCCAATCACTCTTTATTAAAAAACAAATACCAAAAGCTGTGCAGCCACCCTCCACTCCCACCATCACTCTCTGTCTTTCTGGAATGTAAACTCCATGAAGGCAGATATCCCCAGTAGCTAGACCCTCAGTAAGTATTTGCTAAATGAATCAATGAAACCAAAAGGCAACTTATTATATTACTACTATAAGTAGAAAGCCAGTATCATTTGCCACAGATGAAAATCAACATAAAATAAAAACACTATTAAAATTTTAAAACAGTTCATTTGCATATCACTTATAAGTTATCTTGAAGATCAATGGTACATGTACCAATCTTGGTCCTACACCTTTACAAAAGAGACACATGAGGCCCAGAGCAGGAGAAAGCTCAGGACAGAATCAGCCAGCCAACTGGAGGCCAGTCCAGAGCGGCCACATACGGGCCCCCTCAGTGCCTTGGAACCACAGCCCGGGCCCGCAGAGTGCAGACAAAGAGACTGAATCTTGGGAAGGGTGCAGCTAGGGTGGAGCAACTGAGCCTTTCTGAGAGGCCAGGAAAGCTCTCCCCTGGGCCAGGTAAAGAACTGGCAGCTCTGCTGAAGAGAACAAAGGCCAAAGAGGAGTGTGCCAGGCTAGAGGAGCCTCGTGGGGCTGCATCGTGGCAGACGGGCACGCACAAACCTGTAGGTGAGGTCCATGGAGACCAGACAGCTGAGAGGAGAAATGAAAACAGGCTAGGTCCCAACGGGTGGCAGCTTCAATCCTGTAAACACTAGATAGGCATAGGGGTTCAGGTGCAGGCCTGGGGCCCAGCTGAGCCCAGGGGGAGCATGAGACCTTCCCAGTCTTGTCCATCAGTGATGATGACTCTAAGCTGAGCTGAGCAGACACTGCCAACCCTGCTACTGGTCACAGCAGACATTAAGGGGGGAAAGAAACAGAGCCACCCTCCTAGTCCCCATATTCCAGATGGTCTTTTCTAGCACCCCCCCTAAGTCCTAGCCAGCTCTGCCCACAAGGGGCCTTGAGGACTCAATCCCTGTTTGGAGGGGAACATCCTTTTCCCATCCCCATGGGGCTCAGCAACATGGCTGCAGGTGCAGTGGGCAAAGCGGAGCTGTTCTAACTGCCAGGCCAGCAATGCCTGACCTACGTCTCCATGGTTGGTTGCATGCAAAGAAAAATACCAGGGATTTCCGTTGGTGTTCACCAGATGCAGCTGCCAAGGGAAGGCTGGGCCTTTTGAAGGCCTGTTGTGAGTAGAGAGGGACAAGTGGTGAATTGGCTGGGATAGGCAAGGGGGCTGGCCTGAAATTATTTCCTGGCTTTGAGGATCCCCCTAGATTTCAGAGACTCTATCAAATTTTTATCTTTGTTCTATCAAGGTCTTCCACTGAAGTTTTTTTTTTTCCTTTTCTAGTACATTATCCTTACTAAGAATTGAGAGAGAGAAAACAAGACTCTAATTTGCAAAAAAAACTCCCCAAACTCAACAGTTGTTCTAACTGTAAACTGCTGGCATTTGGAGTGAGGCTTTATTTTTATTTTTTATTTAAAAAAATTTTTTAATAGTAAATCTAAGATTTTTTTTTTCTCCCAAAGCCTGCCGGCATATAGTTGTGTATTTTTTGTAGTAGGGGTCCTTCGAGTTGTGGCATGTGGGATGCCACCTCAGCATGGCCTGATGAGCAGTGCCATGTCCGCGCCCAGGATCCGAACTGGTGAAACCCTGGGCTGCAGAAGCGGAGTGCACGAACTTAACCACTAGGCCAAGGGGCTGGCCCCCTGGAGTGAGGCTTTAGACTTGCAGAGAAAAGAGGCAATTCGGAAGTTTTGCATGGTAGTGTGAGAAGGACCTGGGACCTTAGGGTCAAGACACATGGGTTTGCTCCTGCTCTGCAGTGGCTCTATCTGGCTACGGACATGTCACTCAGGCAGCCTGGGCCTCACTTTTCTCATCTGTTAAGTGTGGAGGATAGACTCAATGATCTCTAAGGCCCCCTCTCCAGCTCCAAAGTGCTATGATCCTATCCCTAGGCCTTCCTCCCGCAGCCCCTCAGGGGAGCAGCATTGTGTAAGGAAAAAGCAAGCTCTCTTAGGAGACAAGAGACTCGAGTTCTAATCCCAGCGCTGCCATTTATTAACTCACTGTGTGATCTTGGGCAAGTCACTTCACTTCTGGGGGCACCCCACTTTCTTCATATGTAAACCAAAGACTTGAAAGTGCATTGAAAAAAAGTACTATAGGAACCTTGGTGTTATGACACCTCACTTATGTCGTTCACTCCTTAGCATACGCCTGCCTTCCAGGGCCTGCTCTTTAACTGAAATTGCCCCAGCTTGCAAACCTTAAGATCCTAGAGACACAAAACGGAGGAGGTGGGGTTCAAACCCAGGTCTGTCTGAGTGGAGGGCCTGTGTTCTCCCACTAGAGAAATGGGGAGGCAGCATGGATGGTGGAAAGGACTTGAGATTTAAAGTTAGAAGACCTCCGTTCCCTCCATGGTAAGAGGATAACCCCCTCTACCTTCTAGCATAATCACAGGCTTAATGAGATAATGTATGGACACAAAAAAGCACAGACAAACCTTAATGATCCTGTGCTCTTACTTTGTGATCAAAGCCTGGGTTTCCCCACATTCTAAAGGCTTTCCCACATCTTAAGAATATCACAGCTCCACTTCTCAGCCTTTCGTCCTACATTTTGGCATCTCCTTTCTTGTCCATACCTGGCCCATCCTTCCAGACTCCCTTTACTGGAGCTTCCAAGTCACTACGCACAGAGTCCACAGTGCTCTCCCAGAGAGGCCATGGAGTGATTCAGAGTCCTAATTCTGAGACCTACTTGCTGTGCAACCCTGGGCTGATCACCCACTGGGTCTGAGTGGATCCACGTCTGAGTCTCAGGATCCACGCCTATAAAACAGGCATAAGACCTACCCCATAGTGCTCAATAAATGCTTGCTACTATTGTAATTATCTTATGCTTCCTCTCTCCTCTGAACTCCTCTAACCCTTGTAGTCTTCCATTTACTTTGGTACCTACAGTCTCATGATCTAAGCTGTTGAGAGCTAGGCCTGTACTTTATACTTTTCTTCTCCCCACTGGAGCAGTGAGCACATGACAGGTGTACAAAGAGCACTTGTTACACGATTGGGAGATGGGTCCTTTCTGAGGTAGTATCAGTGGGGGCCATCGCCAGTGATTGCCCACCAATCCCCAGGCATCACGTGGCAGTCCACTCTTTGGCTACCCTGTGTTAAGCAGTGGGTGGCGGGTAGGGGCAGTATGAGATAAATGGAAGCTATAAGCCCTCTCCTCTAAAACAGGCAATGTAAGGTGGAGAAGCCAGACTCACCCTCTGGAGAGAGCACTGAACAATACAGAAAAGAAGAAGAAGCAGAGAGAGCCAAGGGAAACCCACGGACACATGAGTGAGTCAGAGACTGAGTGAGGGCTTCTGAGTCTATCAGATTGGATTTAATTCCGTCCTTATTCGCATTTGACTTGGGACTATTATGTAAGTTGTTTTACTCTCAGTTTTCTCGTCTGGACAATGGGGACAATAATGTTTCCCAAGCAGGACTAATGTGAGGGTTAAAAATACAACACAGTGCACCTTACAGCATCCTGCATATGTTGATGCAATGGCATCAATTAATGGCAGCAACTACATTGTCACTAGTATATTACTCACAGACGGGTTATGACTATGGGCCCCTCTGATGACCAACAGATGCAAATCAAGGACCAGTGACTTACGGCTCTCTATAGCAACCGGAGCTCTGGATGGAGAAAGTTCTCTTGATAGAATCCTAATTAGAGTTGGAAATTCTTCCTAGGGAAGGATGGGAGGCAGCTCAGTACAGACCACAGGCCTCAGATCAGACATATCTGGGTTCCCCCTGGAGACTCCATAGCTTCCTGGCTGTGTATTCTTTTGGCCAGTTAGTCTCTCCGAGCTTGATTCCTCATCTGTCTTAGACTCTAAGACTATATGTTATTCCTCCTGAGAGGCAGTCAAGGGTGTTCTTTAAAAGCACAGGCACTAGAAGATTCAAACTGGGTTTAAATCTCAGCTCTGCCACTTACTAGCTTGGGTCAGTGACCATGGCACGCTATTTAACCTTTCTGAGCTTTAGTTTTCTCATCTAAAAACCTTCCTTGTTGGGTGGCTATGAGTATTACCAGATAACAAGTCTGTGCCTGGCACACAGTAACAATTTCACTTGATACATGCAAGTGTTGTCTTTGTATCCAGGGTCTGGCACTGGAAGGCGCTCAATAAATGCGCTGAATCAAACCCCGCCCGGGTAGAAGGGGCGTGCAGAGAAAGACGCTCCTGTAAACTGGCACCATGCTACAGCCCAGGCAGGCAGCATCTATCAAAATCACAAGTGCACACACCCTTTGACCCTGCAATTCCACTTCTAGGGATTTATCCCCCACGGATACCCTGCATTCACACTTAGGCCAAATGACAAATATATGGGGCTGTTCACTGAGTATCACTTTTTTTTTTTTTTTAAAGATTTTATTTTTTTCCTTTTTCTCCCCAAAGGCCCCCAGTACATAGTTGTATATTCTTCGTTGTGGGTCCTTCTAGTTGTAGCATGTGGGATGCTGCCTCAGTGTGGTTTGATGAGCAGTGCCATGTCCATGCCCAGGATTCGAACCAACGAAACACTGGGCCGCCTGCAGCGGAGCGCACAGACTTAACCACTCGGCCACGGGGCCAGCTCCTACCCCCCTGTATTATTTTGAAGCAAATTCCAGATATCCAAAAAATAAGGAATCTTAAAAAGGAAAATAAAACACAACCACAACACCGTTGTCATATCTAAAATTTGAAAAATCCAAAGAAAATCTTGGAAGGGTTTTAAATGTGATCAAAACTCTTTCCCAAAGAGTTGTTCAATATGAAGCATTAATGCAGTGTATATAATAAGCTCTAGGTACAACTCAAGTTATAAATAATTCAGATTTGTAGACATTTAAACCCTACTGACAGAAAGGTATTCCACCAACTAAAATAATAAGATGACATGAGAGTCAATTCCAGTTCTATTAAGGACTTAAATGTGAAAGGCAAACTTTAAAACTTTTAGAAGAAAATACAGACAAATGTCTTTGGGACCAGAGGTTAAGAAAGGATTTCTTCAACAAAACATGAAAGGTGTAAATCATAAAAGACAAGACTCAACTAGATTAAAATTAAGAAATTCTAGTCAACGAAAGACATCACATATAAAAGTGAAAGACAAAATACAAACCGAGAGCCTATATTCGTAACACATGTAGACAAAAGCGTAGGATTCTGATTATATAAAGAATTCCTACAAACCCATAAGAAAAAGCCAAAACAAAAGAAAACAGAGCAAAGACTTGAACAGCTATTTTACAAAAAAGGAAACACAAATGGTCAATGGACGTGAGGAAAGGTTCTCAACCCACTTGTAATCTGAGAAATGCAAATTAAAACCACAAGATAGCATCTCATATCCACCAGCTCTATAAAAATTTTAAAGTCTGACCATGTCAAGTATTAACAAAGAAGTAAAGCAACAGAAACTCATATGCTGCTGGTGGCAGCATAAATTCTTACTGACACAGAGGAAAACAATCGGGCATTATCTTCCAACACGCAATGCCACTCCTGGATACAAACTCTACAGCAATGATTCTCAAAGTGTGGTCCCAGGGCCTGCAGCAGCAGCATCACCTGCGAGTTTGTTAGAAATGCAAATTCTCAGGGCCCCAACCCAGACCTACAGAACCAAACACTGGTGGGGGTGGAGCCCAGCAATCTGTGGTTTAAGGAGCCCTCCAGCGATTCTAGCAGCTAAATCTCAGAACCACTGCCCTGGAGAAACTCTTGAACATGTGCATGCGCAGGAGACACACAGAGAATGTTCAAAACCACATTGTTTGAAATAGCAAAAACAAAGGAGCAACCCAAATAACCACTGAAAGTAGAATGGATACATAACTTGAGACATAATCATACACAGCAATATGAAAATGAACGAACTACAGCTGTACACATAACATCGATGGATCTCACAACGTTAATGGAAAAAGCAAACAGCAGATGAATACACACAGTATGATATTTAAAGGAAGTTTAAAATCATGCAGAAGAATACTCTATACATGCACTAACGCTATTTCTCTAAAAAGGCAAGGGAATGACAAACACAAATCTCAGGAGAATGGGTAGGGGGTGGCTGTGATTGGAGAGGGGCACACAGGGGGCTCTAAGGTTTTAATAAATGTTTGATTTCTTAAACTGGGTGATCATTTTCCTATTCTTGAAATTTAACATACTCATTAGATATTCTCTTTTGTATTTAAGATAAATTTCTTAAAAAAAAAAAAAAAGTTCGCTGGAACAGTGCAATCCTCAGAGCCAGAACTGCAACCACTAACTCTGGTTACACGTGTGGTGTCCAAAGGGTTAAGCCTGTTTCTTGGCCTGTGGTGGGAGAGCAGGCAGCAGCTGGGGCACAGTGGGAGTCCCTGGCTCCAGCTGGCTCCAGCCTGGATCTGCCTGGATCAAGCACCACACCCAGGAACTGGCACCTGTGGGGGGATGGGGGGCTCTGGACAGGTGGCACCTGAAGCCCTTGGCGACATGATACATGTGAGGAACTGGGCCCTGTCAGATGGATGGTGGCCTCGCCCTGTAGGAGCCCCTCCAGCTGGTAGAGCAGTGTACTGGGGGCAGCTTGGAGCTAGTGAGAAGGGGAAGATGGTCTGGGACTCACGGGTGGGGGTAGGGAGGAACTGCGTGGGTTGGGCTCAGATACCAAGGAGGCTGCTGGGATTAACACCTGCTGAGAATGAGATTAGGTTTCTTGGGAAGGGCTCATCTAACTAATGCCCCCCCAAAACCTGTCTCCCTGTGGCTTTTCTCTGCTAGACAGATGGTGTCTGAGCTGCCTCTTGGAGGGTGGGCTCCTTGAGGAGTGGTGGAGGTGGGGTGGGACCTGCTGCCTGCTTGGTCATGGGATTCCCTGCCTTCCACAATAATGATGGAGCTAACTCTTACTGAGCCCTTACTATGTGCCAGGCACTGTCCTAAGCCCTTCACACAAATTACCCCTAAATAATTTTCACAGCACCCAACTGCCCATGGCCTAGAAAGTAGGTTTACATTTGAGGGAACTGAGGCCTGGTAAAGTTAAACACTTGCCCAAAGTCAAACAGCAAGCAAAACGGGACTTGAATGCAAGCAGTCCAACTCCACAGCCCTTGCAGAAACCACTCCTGGCCACCACTTATTCCTCTTCTCATTAAATGGGAGCCAGCGCCTTCCAGTTGCTTGGTCCAAAAACCTGGACTCCTCTCTCTCTCTCACACATCCCTTATCCAATCATCAGCAAATCCAGTTGGCCTGACCTTCAAATTACATTGAAGCTCTGACCACTGCTCACCACTTCCACCGTGTCTCCACCCTTGTACAAACCACCACCATCACCCGCCCAGCTTCTTACTGGTCTCTTGCTCCCGCCCTTGCTCCTAGAGTGAAAACAGGGACTTTGGTTTGTTCACACTGTATACCCAACCTATAGCTCAGTGCCTAACACATGGCAGCCACTCAATAAGTATTTGTTAATGAACAAATGGATGAATGACCAACATTTCTCAGGAAATGACTCAGATTCAGAGGGGAGGAAGGCCTGCCTGAGTGCCCTTAGCTTTCTCAGCCTTGATGACCTTTGGCAGGCAAGGCAGTGGTCAATGTCCTTCCCTATTATGAAATGTCCTGAGTGCACAGTGTCACCACTGTGTCATCCACTTGTGCCTGCACACATGCACATACACAGGGGCGGGGGGGCTGAAGAGGGCTGCTTCTGAGAAGAAATGAACCCAGGACACTTATTTCCAGAGGACTGTCCTCCGTTTGTTCCTGCACTGTCTATGCTTTCGCTTATTCTCATGAACGAAGAATCACTGGAGGATTTTGAACTGAAGAATGACAGGATCTGACTTCTATTTTAGAAGGATCAGTGGGTACTATGTGGACAGCAGACTAGAGGCGGGCAAAGGCAGAAGCAGGGAGACAACTGGGAGAGTCGTCCAGGTGAGGGGGGAATGAGCAATAGCTGTGCCTTCTCACACCCTACTTCCAGCCTTTAACCAGGCTGGTTCCCCTGCCAAATAAGAAACAAAACAGCCCACGCTGGGGACTCTACTCAGCGGTTTCCATCATCCACTTAGCACCTCATTACCTCCCTCAACAGCCCCGTGAGGTGGGTTCTAGTAGTACCCACATTTTACAGAGAAGAAAACTGAGGCTCCGAGAGGTAAAGTCACCTTCACAGATGACACAACAGGCTGTCAGCATCCAATGTCTGTCCTCTTCCCACTTGAATAGCCTACTTCCAGCCAGCATCCATCCACAGCCTATCCAGGCTCCGAAGTCCAGTTCCAAGCCCAACTTTTCCAGGAAGCCTGCCCTGACCTTACCCAATGGGCTGTGTCTCTTTTGAGAACCTAGATACAGGGCTACCATTCACTGCACACTCCCTGGGTGCTAGGTGCACTGCTGAATGCTTTACATGTGTTATATAATATTCCAATGAGCCACAGAGCCACATACCCTGGTGACATCCATTTTACACGTGAAAACAGTGCTGCTGAGAGAGGCAAAGTCAGAGCAAGTAAGCTATCTGTTGTCCTACTCATCTCGCACTGAGCCACCTTTTCATTACTTTCTTTTGGTTTTCTTTCTTCTTTTAATGTATTTCACTTGTTCTCTTTTCCTTCCTGGTCATTGGTCAAGGGGAGATATCCAATAGATCATAGTGTAGTGGCTGCTCTGCTCTGAAACCTAAGCTGTCTTTTTGTCTCTTGAGCAGGCTCTAAATGCCTTCAGGTCAAAGGCCACAAATAACATTTTGTTTGTCCATCCTAAAGTGCTGGGCCTGAGCCTTGGACTTGGGCAAAGGAGGTCAGAAGGGTCAGGAGTTCTTGCCAAGGTCCCAGGGCTAACTGAAGGTGGAAGAGAGGGAGAGGAGTCCTCCTGTGAATCCTTCTGTCCCGCAACGGTACTCTGTTTCCTTAGCTTGAGAAGCCCTGAGGATAGCTTTCTCCAAGAAAATGCACCTTCTAGCTCTTTCAAAGCGAGGAGCACTATTTCAGCCAAGACCCGGCAGACAGGTGGAATACCCATACCCCAGCCTCATTCTGAAAAGACTGCAGAGTGGGAAGGAAGGGGCAATGACTTTCAGTTCCCGTTAATGTGTCTAGAAGCAGCAGCTGATTCAGCTAGATGATGTCACCTTCCCAAACCTCCTGACCAGCAGCTGAGACGGTAAAAGCAGGAAACTGGGGGATACTCAACTGGCTAAGTCTGAACATGCCTCTGGCAAAGGCCAACAGTAACCCCAGGCTCTGGGGGCATCCTCCTGCAGATGAGCAAAAAGAGTCCTCTCAGTTGGGAGGACAGTAGGCGTCTAAGACCCTCATTCTAAGATGCTTCCCCAACTCTCCTTTTGCTAAGCAGCTTTCTGCACATCCTGAACTAACAATGCTTCATTTATTCCGAGGGTGGAGGAGTGGAAAGAAGCCTGGCTCTGTCGCCAGACCAATCTGAGTCTGAATCCAGGTTCCACCATGTACAAGCTGCAGAGCCTGGACATGGAACTTCATCTCTCCAAACGTCAGCTTCCTCACTGGAAAGAAACTGGGGCCAACAGACCACCTGCCACACAGGCTGGGTGGGAGAATTAAATGAGAAAATGCACGCAGCGTGCCTGACGTGAGACGGGTGCTCAACAAATGGTAGTCACCATCATTCCCTTTGGATCTCTGGGAGAGAGGTGTGAAAGATCATCTTCATCTATAACACAAAGGGAAACAAAGGCCCAGACTGGGCCCACCAGTGTCAGAGCTGAGTATCTACATGGGCCCAAAGCTTGGATGACCCAAGTTCCATCCCACCTTGCTTTTCTGTCTGCAAAATCTTTGCTTCAAATCTTCCCAGGCTGGCTCTTTCTCCTTAATCCACTCTCAGGTCAAGTGTCACCTCCTCAGAGAGGTGTTCCTTGACCTCCCTGTATAAAGTTGCTTCCCTAGATACTCCATTACTCAATTTCATTTTCTTTACAGCATTTAACTCTCTATCTGAAATCATCTTATTTGTTTGTTTCTCAGGCTAGCTGTCTCTCCCACTAATATAAGAATTCTATGAGAGCACTGTCCTTGACTGTCTTGTTCATCATAGCACCCTCAGCACTTAGCACAGGGCCTGGCATGTACTTGGTGCTCAACAAACATGTGCTGACATCTCAACAAACATCACCAAATGAATGAATGCACCTGGGATGGCCAATGGCTAAACTGACAAAGGCCCCACACTTACTCCTCTGCTCACTGTCAGTTCAAGATCCTGGCTCCCGGGGCCAGCCTGGTGGCACAGAGGTTAAGTATGCATGTTCTGCTTCTTGGTAGCCCAGGGTTCGCCAGTTTGGATACTGGGTGCGGACATGGCACTGCTTGGCAAAAGCCATGCTGTGGTAGGGGACCCATGTATAAAGTAGAGGAAGATGGGCATGGATGTTAGCTCAGGGCCAGTCCTCCTCAGCAAAAAGAGGAGGCAGCAAAAAAAAAAAGGCAGTAGTTAGCTTAGGGCTAATCTTCCTCAAAAAACAAACAAAAAAGATCGTAGCTCCCATTTCAGATGCTGTTACTTCTACCTAGGAATCAGTGGACCGACAGGCAGCCAGAATGGGCATCCGTGCCTGGCAATGATTCATCTTTTGGGATACCAGGGCTGCAGAGGGAGGGCCTCAGAATCTTTCCCTGCCACTCAAGGCTCCCACAACTCTGGCTCCAGCTGACCTTTCTAGCTTTGTCACCTAACAAGAGAGACCCTTCCACACATACTCCAAACTGGACTGCCGCTGCTTATGGGTCTCTTCTTGAGCATCTATCCCAGCTTGCACATCTTAGCTCACATGGACTCCCTGCTGGGAGCACCTGCCCCTGTTTTCCCTGTCTCTATGGTCAGCCCCAGCACAAATCTCACCTCTTTGGTGAAATGCTCCTCTAATTCAGCATTTAGCATTTGTTGTTGGCTTTCACAAGATGTCTTTTCATGTGCGCTATGTCTTTTCTCTCTAATGCAATCGGAAGTGTCTTGAGAGCAGAACTGGGTCTTCAATGGTGATATCTCAATTAATAAACCTTCTGGGAAAAAGGCTCTCTTTGAAACAAAGTTGGCTGGGTCCAGAGAGGGCTGGGGAGAGTGCCAGGTTCCTCCCTGCTCGATTGGTCCCTTGGTAAAGTAGGAGGCAGAGATCACGCCGCCTCAGTCAAGGGGCCCAGCTGATGAGGCAGGGAGGGAGCCGGCAAACCCTGGACTGTCACATGCAGTCTGGGACAATCCCCAGGTCATGTGTGTGATTGGATTTTTAAAAAATCACCATTTTCAAGCATCCAGGCACAATTTAGTTATCAATCATAAAGAATACAGAAAAACTGTGCTCAGTTCAAAGGGACTTGTGTGGTCTCCACTTCTGTGAGCTAACCTTAGTTCCGGCTCTTGTCTTCTTACCCAGACTTCCCTTTCACCTGTCTCTCCTATTTTATCATTTTGGTTATATGAATTTTGCTAAGTTGCTTCCAAATCTTTGTAAAACAGAGTGAGATTTCAATAAAAAATAAGAGTTGGTCCAGTTTTCTTTTGAATGTTACATAGTGTACAGAAAATGATGTTCCAAACAAGTCACTATAACAATTAAAGATAAGTGACAAAAATAATGCATGTGAATCACTGAGTTCAGTGCTTGGCAGGTAGTGAGCATTCAAAAGGTAAGTTGAAAGAACACTCTCAACTTTTATTAGCCTCTCTTCCTGGGCCTCAGTTTACTCACAGGTAAAATGAAAACAGCATATTTAGGTTTGTTCATTTGTTCAATCATTCATTCCAAAATCATTCAGTGAATGTTTACTACCTGTAAGAAATAGTTCTGGGCACTAGAGACATAATGATGAACAAACCAAAGTCCTTATAATCATGGGGCTTACATTCTAGTAGAAGAGACAGACAAAAACCAAGTAAGCAAACAAAAAGAAAATTTCAGTTAGAGGTTGGTGCTATGACAAAAACACAGAAAGGTAACAGACTAAAGAGTGACTGAGAAGCAGCTCAGCTACTTTAGAGCAAAGGTCAGAGAAAACCTCTGCGAGGAGGGGACCTGTGAGCTGAGTCAACTGCAAGAATCAGCAAGGCAAACACCAGGGCAGAGCGTCCCTCCCTGGCAGAGGGAACAGCAACTATAAGGCCCTCAGGCAGGGACAAGTGTGCCAGGAAGCAGGAACAGCAGGGCCCCGTAGCTTGAGTGCAGAGAAGGAGGGGCGGAGCGATGGAACATGGAGAGGTGGCCAGTACCACATCATGCAGGGTTTTATTCCGAGTGAGTGGAGGACCTGTAAGCAAGAATGTGATAAGATCTGAACTTGGTTTTTAAAAGACCATTCTGCCTGCTGTGTTGGGGCAGACGTGACTTTCTAAGCTCCCTTCCCAGTTCCAAACTTCTGACTTTTTCCCTATCATTTTAGGCTCCCGTGAACTGGTTGCCTGAGCAAGAAAGATGCATCTTCCTCACTAGAGTGGGAGCAAAGAGAAGGAGCGGTTTCTGCTCTGGGCAGGAGTAGGGTATCTGTGTCACCTTGTTCTGCAGGATATAGGGGGAGTGGCCCAATCAGGGAGGGGTGGGAATCCCAGTTTGGAAAACATCCCCAAGCCACCTGTATTGTTTCTGCCTCCTGTGTGGAAGTTTCTGTCAATGACACAGTGCTCTGGAATGCTCACCCCCACAGACACACACCCAATCTTCCGTTTACAGAGGCACAGTTGTACTTTGCATTCCTCCCAGGATTTAGCTCAAATCTAGCCCACAGGAAAAGGTCGATAGAGAGCTACTGATTGATTAATGAAGAGAGGGAATGCTGTCAGCCATTAAGCAAATATTAATGAGTATTATGAGTCCTCTGTTGGTCTCTGGGGATGAAAGGTGATTAAGATGGGTTTCTTGCTTTCACTGAGCTCAGAATTCAGCAGAAAGACCAAAAACCACAGAGAGCTATGATGCTGAATACAAGAGTAACAGCAGCAACATTTGCTAGGTCCTCCTCATCCAGAGGCGGAACATGTGGGCTTTGGAGCCAGACCACCTGAGTACAAATCATGACTTCACCACTTAATAGCTGTGCATCTTTGGACAAATTCCTCAACTTCCCTATGCCTTCCTTTCTCCTCCGTAACACGAGAATAAGAAGAGGACCTACCTCAGTGGTGCTGTTTGGAAAATTCAATGAACTAATATACACGAAACACTTAAGTGTAAGTGCTCAATAAATGTTAGCTATTATTAAAAATACTGTAACATCTGTGCTAAGCTCGACATCCTTACAAAAACCCCAGGAGGCAGGTATCATCTCCATTTTTCAGAGAGGGAAACTGAGGCTCAGAAAGGGGAAGGAGTGTGCCCAAGATCGAACAGCTGGTACGCGATGGAGTGCAGATTCTAACTCAGCTCTGTCCAACTCCAGAGGCCCTCCTTCCAGTAAGGAAATGATCCCTTTCTCTTAAAAAGCCCCCAGCACAGTGCGCAGCACACCACAGGGGCCCCATAAAGGGCGCTCTGGTTATTATTCATTGGCCCTGGGGCTCTTGCAGGGATAGGTGCTGTGGAGCCCAGAGGAAGGGCCTCTTCCACCCTGAAGAGGTCTGAGAGAGTTTCAAAGGTACTGACCTGGGTGCCACCTGTAGGCTTGCTCTGGAGTTCCATGGGTTCCTCTCACTGAGGCTTGGAGTACTAATTTGGAACCCCAACTTCTACCACTAAATCAGACCCAGAAACTGCCCCCAGGTGTCCAGACACCTGCATGGACAGGCGGGCAGTTTCCTCTGGGGTGACTTCTTGTCTGGCCCTAGATATCTCTCAGTTTCATCACTCAGCCACCAGCCTGTGGCCTCATGCCTGCACCTGCTTCTTGACCCAGTCCCAGGAGACCTTGAGCCTTAGACTTGGGCTCCCTCCGTGAACCCTGCCCCAAAGGGCCATTTCTGAGTGACTCCCTAGGGACTTTCTTGATATGATAACCCCTAGGGTTCCATATGAATGTGGGTGCTGTGAGCAAAGGGAAATTTTCCTCACTGAGTAGCAGATGGAGAGTGGGTAGCACTCTTGTTCTGAGTCAGAGGTGAGCGTAGGGTGAGGCCTGCTGAGCCTCAGTTTTATGTTTAAGCAGCACTGATCCAGGCCGGGTTAGAGCTCCCACTCAGCATCCAGCCCAGGCAGGTGAGGACATCCTGGGGTTAGGAGCTAATACTCATTTCTACTTCTCATCTGCGTCACACTCAGAGATCTGGCCTTGCCTGGTAATTTGACTGCAGAACACAAGCAATAGCTGAGTCAATGAATGACCAAACTTCACAGTGAGAGGAAAAGGAAAGACGCAGCACTTGGTGAGCTTTTACTCGGCACCAGGCCCTGCGCAGGGCACTCTACACACACCATTCACTGTTACAAACGCTGGTTAACTCGGTCACTGAACACTCAGCCACCGAGTGCTAGACCTAAGAGATAACAGTGAATGAGACGTACTTTCCACTGTCAAGAAGCTCAGGGCACCTTGCTTAGTCTTTCTCCCAAAAATCCTGTGAAATGAGGATTATTTCCATTTTATAGATATCCAGGCTTAGAGATGTAAAGTAAAGTAATTTGTCCAAATTCATGAAGCCAGATATGTGAGAGAGCTAGGATATTGTTTCCAATCAAAAAATGCTGGTTGGGGGGCTGGCCCTGTGGCCGAGTGGTTAAGTTCGCGCGCTCCGCTGCAGGCGGCCCAGTGTTTCGTCGGTTCGAATCCTGGGCGCGGACATGGCACTGCTCGTCAGACCACGCTGAGGCAGCGTCCCACATGCCACAACTAGAGGAACCCACAACGAAGAATACACAACTATGTACCGGGGGACTTTGGGGAGAAAAAGGAAAAAATAAAAATCTTTAAAAAAAAAAAAAATGCTGGTTGGCTGAATGAATTAATGAATGGAATGAATGACACAGCTGTGGCTGTGACCTCAGTCAAAGAGCAGCAACATGACCAAACATTTATAGTCTTCAAAGTGCTTTTTCATCTATCGGCTCCTCGGGCCTCGCAGCTAGCCTATGAGGGAGGCAAAGCAGGCCTTATCTTCCTTCAACAGATGAGGCAACAGGCAGAGTTTGGGCAAGAGGCGTATGGCCATGTGCAAACAAGGAGTGGGGCCATCCTAGAAAAACTCCGGAGTCCTACAACACCTTGTTTACACATGTCAAGCACCTACTGTGTGCTAGGCAGGCTCCTAAGCACTTTAAGTATTCGACTTATTAAGTCTCCTCCTCAGTGAACAACAGCGATTGAGCACCTTCTCTGTTCCAGGTTCTGTGGCAGGACCTAGGGATACAGCAGTGAATACAGCAGAGGAGGAAGCCCCTGCCTTCTTGGAGGCACCTGGCAAAACCTAAAGAAAATGTGCCCCATTGCCAGAAGTCTAGTCAGCAACATCGGTCAAACCCGTACACAGCATGACTTGGGGCCCTTGTGGAGGCGGCGAGGGACAAGGTTATGAGCCACAGTCCCCAGCTTCAGGAATCTCAAAATCTCCAAGCTCTTGGTTCAAAGAGTATCTACATACTCTGTCAGCCTAAAAGTTTGCTCTTGGAGAATATTTCCAACAGTGATCAAATAGCAGTAATAGCAGCTGTCATACTCAGTAACTACTATATGCCAGGCTCCATGCTGAGTGCTCCACGTATCTTACCAGCTATTTTCATGCTCTCAAGAAAAGCACTATACATTATTATCGCCGTTTTATAGGTGAGGAAACTAAAGCTGGGGGAGATTAAGAAATCTGCCCAAAGATAACAATAGAGCAAGTAGGATTCAGCATTGGTTTGTCAAACTTTGTACCTGACTCTTACAGTGATGGAATTTCTCCCAGGGAGGCACTGGAGAGGCAGACACCAGGAACATCAGGAGCAGTTGCTGCCTGGGAGGGCTGGGACCTCCAGAGCCCCCAAGAGATTCTTTCTCATCCCCTTCCAGCAGGTCTGAACATCACACAGAGATGGGAGGTGAGGGAATGGTTAGATATGCTCAAGCTATCCCTAGGGCAACAGGAGTCTCTCCCTCTCTGCTGAAACTCCAGGGAAGAAGTTTGTGACCTCCACTTGCCACCCACCAACCCCCCAGAGAGAAACAGAAAGGGGCGAGGGCAGGGGCAGAGGAGTCTTTTCTCCTTGGGATGGGGGGGCACACCAGGGAAAAAGGGAAGGAGCCTGATTGGTTCTTTCCTTTCTTGGCCAAGAAGCCTCTACACGTGATATGGTGCGTGTCCTTCATGAGGAACCCCCTCGGGGGAATGCCAGGGCACCTTTTGGACCCAAGAAGCCTCAGAGAGGAGAGACTGGCACAGCCCTGAACTGCAAACTAAGCTAACAATTTCTAGGCATTGTAACTAGGTCATCAGGTTCCTGAAGACGCCAGCTGTGGCTGCGGGATGGGGGATGGGGAGGGAAATTTTGCAGCCTACCAAGATCCCTACTTCCCTTCAGGCCCCGCCCTCCTCGAAATCTGCACCTGCTCCCAAACTGACCCCTCCCCCCAGCTGGGCCCAGCTGTCAACGGCTCCCAATGCTCCGCCCCTGCCTTCCATGGGCTGGAACCATGGGGGCCTTTTGGGCAGGAGGCACCTTATTGCCACTTGAGCCCTTCAGAAAGGGAGCTGTGGAGCAGGGAAGGAGTGGCCTCTCCTGGAGGGTATCTCTTGTTCCATGAGGGCAGCAAGAAAGCTGGGCCCCTTTGGGCCTGCCCAGGGTACCTTCCTGGCATTGTTGCCACAGGTGGCAGGAGACAGGTGATGTTTACCCTGCTGAGACCAGAGCTGCCAAAAGGCTTCAATCAAGCCTTTGAATCTGCACCTGGCCCAGAGCCCCAAAATAACAACCAGGGCAGCCTACCTGATCTGCAGGTCGCAGGTGCCTCTGGCTTTTATCTCCCTGCAGCTTTGCCTGCTGAGCCCCGGCTGGAGAGGGATTCTCTTTCCCGGGGATTACCAGAGACCTGGTGGCATCCCTCTGGTGCTGGGCCTCTCCCCATTGGGCCCACCCTACAGTCAACCATTCTCATCCCTCTGCCCAAAGGCCTCCACCATCAGTCACTGCTCCCTTTCCCTGAGCAGCTTGACTGACAACCTAGACCCTCTTCAGCCAATCTGGCTCCTCACTGTCTCCCGAATGCTTCATACACTTCCACTCTCCAGATCTGGCTGGGCGTTTCTTACCCACTGAGTCTGCCCTTGCCACATTCTTTCCACCTACTGAAAGCCTTCATGATCCACATCTTCCTAACAGGTAATAATGATGCCTAACACTGACTGAGCGTTCTGTATGTCAGGCACTGTGCTACGTGGGCTACAGTCACTCACTTGCTCATTCAACAAATATTTGCTGAGTGTCTCCTACGTGCCAACTCTGCTAGATGCTAGAGATGACGGAAAAAATGAGACAAAGCCCCTATACTCTGGGAACTTAGGTTTTACTGGAGATGGACAGTAAACATGCAAACACGGGTGGCCTTTGGAGAGGTGGTATTTGAGTGGAGACCTAAATGATAAGACAGCCTTGATCAGTTCTAGGGGAAGAATGATCCAGGCAGAAGAAACACAGCAAGCCTATGAGAAAGAGATTACTACTATTATCTTCATTTTACAGATGAGGAAACTGAGGACTCAGTGTGAACTGCATAAAGCCACAGTGCTGAGAGGGCTATTATTCAAGCCTCTAGGGACCTTTCCTCTTTCTGACACTTTCCACTACCAGGACAGAAGAGGGTCTGGGTTGGTGATACAGTTGGCAAGGGAGAAGATACATATTGATATACGGGCTGGGATGGAGGCCTCTGGGCCCAGTCATCAATTGACTAGCTGATGGTGGAAGTGGGCTGGTTTGGCAGAGGTCCAGGGCACCTGTGGGATGCAGGCAGTGGGTCTGTCCTCTTCTGCTTCTGGAGTCTACACCACAGATTTGGCACAGTTTGCCTGGAGCCATTCGTCAAGAGTTTTGGGTCTATTCCTACTGCTTCAAATGAGTTTGCTTCCTTAGGACAGAGACATTTTTGTAGCCTAACCTGCACCTAATGATAACAACCCTTCATGTTCACTGAGCAGACCCTTGTGGAGCCATTGCCTAACCCCAGGCTCTGTGCCAGGTACTCGGTAAAATAAGCCAGTCCAGGCCTGCAAAGAAGCAATGACACAGTGGCTTCAGGGTAGGCTTTGGCACCAGACACATGTGAGTGCAAGACCCAGCTCTGCCTCTTACAAGGTGTGTTACTGTGGACACATTATAGAGCCTCTGGAAGCTCTGGATTCTCCATCTTCACACCAGAGCAGTTGTGAGGACCAAACAAGATGACTCCGTCAAGGGCATAAACATAGTACCTGGCACAGGGCAGCACTGAACACATTGTATCTGTTATCATTACTCAAAAACACTTCTGCATCTCACTTTCTCATTTAGGCCTCGCTTTACTATGGGAGGTTGGTATTATTCTCTCAGATTAATGGGTGAGAATTTGAAGGTGATCTGCCTAGTGTTATGCCACCAGCAAGAAAACAAGCTAAGCTTCAAATCTGAGTCCAGAGTTTTATGTATGGGCTTGTTGAGGGTGATCAATACATGCTAACAATAATGAATGGTGCCTGGTGTGGCTGGGAGGTGAGCGGACTGATGGGTGATGCACACAGCCTGATTCAGATGACAGAAGGACATCAGCAAGGCCCAAGGTGTGGGGCATGGAAACAGACCACTGAGGGATGGGAGCCAGTATCCCCAGCACCTGGCCCATATAAAGCATTCATCAGTATTTGCTGATTTAACAAAGGAAACAAAACTCTGAGGACAGCTCTGAGCAATGAGTCCAGCCTCAGGGCAGGCCGGCAACAACGATAACACTGCATTAAAGGCCAGAACACAGATTTTTTAAGTCTGACTCTGTCATTTACTATGGGAAAAACCCCCTTGCCTTAGTTTCCTCCCTAACTTGGGACTGAACATACCCACTTCACTTACCTCACTGTGAAATGATGTATACAAAGCAGTCCGGTACATTACAAAGTGTTACCACGCACATAAAAGCAATTATCGTCACGCTACAGACTACTAAGGTAGTAAAGTGCTGTGAAGTCCAACACCTCAAGTTGGAACCCCAGGTCGTCCTGGCAAGGTCCTCCTGTACATGTCACTTTTCTCTGAGCCTGTTTTCCCAACCATAAAACACCACCTACCTTGTAGGGTTTTTAAGAAGAATTAGAGATAAAGAACGCGGGCTTTGGAGTGAGACAGACTGGGTTTCAAATCCTGACTTGGCCTCATGCGAACTGAGCCCTCCCAAATCTCAGTGTCCTATAATGACAAGGTTGTTGGGATAGTAACACAGAGAGGATGTTGGTAAAACACCTGTCGCATAGTGAGCACTGGATAAATGGCAACAATTATCCAGATACTAGTATAGTGGGGGGAGGGGCACAGTATAGTATTTAAAAGTGGGAGCTTGGAAGCTACCCCCTGGCTTGCCACCCAGGCTTTGCCACTTACTAACTGTGCTACCTTGCATAAGGTGCTTAACCTCTCTGCACCTCAGTTTCTTCATTTGTAAAATGGGGATAATAGCAGTACCAACTTCAGAAGTGTTGCTGTGCGAATGGAATAAATTAATACACGTAAAGCACTTTGAACAATGCCTGGCACAGAGTAAGCACTTGATAAATGTTAGGTGCTATTAATAGTAATGTTAACAATAATATTAATCACCAAGTGGAATAAAAGGGAGGGACTGTTTAATTCTGGGACATGGGCATCCCGTGGAATAATTCCAGGGAAGTCCCTGGGCAGCTGTTTGTAGACAAGTTCTCAGCTTCTGAGAGACACTCTTCTACGGAAAGCACACGAGGCTGGGGGCTCCTGAGCAAAAATTCCAGTCCTACTGACCAGGAGGCCAGCCTCTGGGGAGGCAAGTCAGGCTCCTTGGAAGGGACACTGTGTTCCCGGGCCGGCCCTGCCTGACTCGGGGGAACAAAGGCACGTGTGTGTGGCCACAGAGGAGGGAGGGGAATGTTTCCCTTTCAAGAGCGGAACAAAGGATCTGAGGCATAGTTGAGTGCGTTCCAATCCCCTCCCAAGCTAGCTCCCATTCCTCAGATGATTGTCCAACAAGGTTTCAACCTTCTGGCCGTCTCCTGAAAGGTGACTGGGGGGAGGGGGCGGCAGGCTCCACTTCACTCTACCCTTTGTCATCAATCTCCAAGAGACAGGAATTATATGTGCCAAACCTCTAAGATCTCTCAGGAGTCTCTGTCCTGTGCAGGGGTGGGGTGGGGGCCCCTGCGGGAACTCAGGGTTAATGGATGACACAAGGCACTGCAAGTGACAGGCTGAATGTTCCTCTAGGGGGCGTGTAAGACTGAAACTGCTACTGAGTGATGGAACCACAGAGAAAACTCAGGAGTTGTGACCAAACCCCCAGTGAGAGGTGGGGGAAACGTCTGACAGAACTAAGTGGAAATACATTTTCTAAATCTTAAAGGGATGATCACAGGCTAGAGGGAGAAGCTAGGTGAAGGGTGGAGGGAGAGGGAGTAAAGAAAGTGACTCACAAGAGGAAAGGGAGGGGAACATGTCCAAAAAAAGTTTGTAGCGGGGAGCCTTTAGGGACATTACTTTCCAGCTTCTACACTCTCACCAGCAGGAATCCGGCTGCAGGGCTGGGACAGGAAGCAGTCCATGGAAGTCATTGCAATGGCATTTCCTGAAGAGCGAGAGAAAAACCTCTAGTTCCGAGGGGAGCTCTGGAGTCTGCCCAAAAAGCACTGTAGCTTGGAGCTAGCTGTAAGGCTCCGCCTTGGCCTGAGAGTCTCATCAGGGATGAAACGAAGTAGCAGAAGGTCCCCAAAGCAGTTTCTTTCTGCAAAAATCAATATGTAATAGACGGGAAGCCAGATGACACGACTGAAGGAGCCCTAGGACGCGGCTGCTGTTGGCTGCTGATACTAACAGTCACTATTCTGAGAGCCTTAAGACCCGAATTAACTCACTGCACCTTCAGAACAAGGTGCTCGAATTATAGCCATTTACAAGTTAAAAGACTTGCCCAAAGTCACACAGTAGGTAGGGAACTGGTAAAATCCAGATTTGAAAGTTGAAACCCTGCATCTTCCTCCTGATGTAACCTTGGGCAAGTCACTTCACCCTTCTGGGCCTGACTTCCCTCCTGCTCACCTCCCTGGGTGGCTGTGAGCATCAAAAAGGCAAGGTGGATATGAAAGCCCTTTGTAAGTTGTAAAGTGCCACATAAATGTGGAATATTATTATGAGGTTAGTGATAAACTACCCTACATTGACAGTGAGATTTGCTAATTTTTGCGGTTCAAATGCCGCAGCTGTTGATAGGAAAAAGCCCTCCTAAAACATAATTAATGTGAACTATGCCGTAATGGTGGGATCTGCCACAAGGATTAAGGCCAGTGAGAAGCAGATCCCTAGACTGTCTATTCAACTCTCCATCTCACAGACGGGGAAACTGGGGCCTGGGAGTGAAATGACTCAGCCGAGGGGAGACAGTGACTGGAGCAGGCTGAGAGTAGAACTGGGGTCCCGACTCTCAGAGCAGTCCTTGTATCAACATGTCACAGGAACACTATGGAGCTGTTGCCATGACAGGAACACTGCTAGGGCCTGCCAGCCCTTAGGGGATGCTGGAGGGTCACTATATGAAGTCCAAAAAAGGGAGAATGGCTGCTGAAAATTCTGTGAATGGAAGTCCGATGTGAGTTCTGTGGCGAAGAAGGCAAGAATTACGATGCCAACACGCACCAGGCTCTGCACATCTCAGGCACACCTCATTAGGTCTTTGTCATGACCTTGTTGAAGCAGGTGTTATTTGCCCCAAGGTTCAGAGGTCAAGGAGCTTGCTCAAGGTCACACAGCTAGACATAGGGAGCTGGGACCTGAACCCAGACATGGCGCAGTTATTCAGACAGAAATATTGCTAGAGTGGAGGAGGACCATCCCTGAAGAACATCCAGCTTATTTAGCCTTGATTCTATGACCTCCAAGTGGTTAAAAAACGTGGCTTCCAAGGTGGCTGGACACATCAATACACCATGTGCAAGCCTGGTCTTATTCTCTACACCCTTTTCACCACTTCCACTTCCACCTCCACCTCCTGATCTAAGCCACTCTTCTTTCTACCTGGCAGTTGCGCTAGCCCCTTCACTGGGCTCCCGGGATGCCACCCTTGCAGAATTCATATCACTTCATCCCTGCTCCAGACTTGCTCCTGGCCTTTCTCTCATTCGACCAAAGCCAGGTTCTCATCACGGCCTATAATGCCTTATGTGATCTGGCCTCTGGCTACCTCTCCCAGCTCAATTCCCACCATCTGCCCTCTTAACTCCTACCACTCCCCCTCATGCTGTTTCTTCTCCAGCCACCCTGGCCTTCTTGCTCATGCCTGAACATGCCAAGCCTACTCCTTCCTGAGTCTATTCCCTCTGCTTATAACACTCTTTCTACAGGTACCTGTATCATCTACCACCTCACCTTCAGGTCTTGGCTCAAATATCACCTTTTGGAGATGCCTTCCCTGACCACTCTTTGAAAATTGCAGCCCCACTTCCCTAGCTAGGCATGCCCTATGCCTCAAGCTGCATTATTTTCTTCATAGCACTATCACCTGTTATATGTTATATATATATAATTACATGTTTATCATCTGTTTCATCCCACTAGAATGTGACCTCCACAAGGAGAGAAACTTAGTTTTATTTAAAGCTGTACCTCTAGTACTTAAGACAGCCTGGCACATAGTAGGAGCTCAATAAACATTGTGTGAACCAATGAATAAATGATTAGGTAAAGGTCAGTTCTCATTACTATCATTCTGGTTTGATAAGTGTCTGTTTCTCCAGAAATTTAGTGGGTGTCTCTTTCATTAGGTACCTGCTATGCTCAGTGCTGAGGAAACAAGTACAGACAAGATGTGGACTCCACCCTCAGGAGGCTCCTAAACCTGGGAGAGATATGGCAGTGTTAGAAATGTCTTCCTTAAACTAATTTAAACTCTACCACTGTTATTTTCCTCTGGTGGATCCCAAGTCTGCTGGGCACTGTACCAATCAATAAAACAGGCTTAGCCCCTCTTCCTTCAGATGTTTGGACCCAGTGAGCATACTCTCCTGGGTCTTCTCTTCCCCCGGCTAAACAAAAAGACCCAGTGGGACTGTCTGACTCAGGTCTGCCAGCTGGGAACAGGGAAGACAGACCGTCGGCTGGAGGGACAGAAGAAAAGCGGATCCAAGAGCAGAGTACTCCTTCAAAGAAAAGAGAGGGAGTCCTTAGGGAGGACTCCGTGGAATTAGGTTGGAGGTTGGGGGTGGGGGCAGGGCCCTGCTAATTAAGGTAGCAGGAGATTATGTTTCTGCGGAAGAGCAGCTCACTGGAAATCACCCACGAATCTATCCATGCTAAACCCAGACAAAAACCACAGTTGCTGAAAGAAAGCCCCATGATAGAAGGCTGAGGGCACTGGAAAAACCAGGGAGGCTGGGCACGGAGGAGGATGCTCAAGCTCACTGGTTTCAGGACAGAGACCTGCTGGGGAAGCAACAGCTAACAACTGCTGCTTCCTGTCGCCCAGACAAATCTGGTGACCACCTACACAAAAGTCAAGAAAACCCTCTGGGTTCCGCTGGGGCCCCTTGAAAAAATACCTGGGTAATTTTCTACCAGAAGCTGAGGGCTCTTTGGGGCTACTGGGGAAATCAGTCTTAGGAAGTCTGGAAACCCCTGTGATGGTGACAGAGTTTTAAGAGCAACCTCAAATGTACATCTAGAAGAAATGGGTGTTTTGAGGGGGGAGCCCCTGAGACACTTCTACCCCACTTTAGGACCTGAATGAGATTACTAAAAATTTCCACGTTTGGGGTTTCTAATGGGGTTTCCCCATGAAAACCGCAGAATTGCCAACAGCTGTTGAGATCTGCAAAGATTGCTGAGGTGCTTCAGCTAAGCATACATCCAAGTCAAAGAAGCCAGAACAGGCAAGAAGAAACCTACAGAAACTAGAAGACCACAGAGCCACGCAGCCTGGAAAACGCCAAATTATGTGTTCTCCCCCACACTCTGTCCACTGCTCTCAACGATGATGTTTCCATCAAGCTGAGGGGTTTCCCAAGAACAGCGATCCCAAAATGGTCTGGCCCACCTGGGTCCTTGCCCTGTAACGGTCTACATTCCCATTGGAAAGCCCCAGAAACACTCTGTCCCTTCGAGGAAGGTCACATCATATACGATTCTAGGTAAATATCTCAGGGGCTGGCTTTGTTTCTTAAGAAACTCTCGGGGTAAAGTTCAATTTTCTGAGGCAAGTAGCCTATTCATAAAAGGGGCGCTTCCACCCTGCAATTAAGGCCCCGGAAGCACCTTTGTTCTAGATCCTTTACTAGAGTCAAGCTATGACAGGTGGCTATCATTATTCCATTTTATACGTGAGAATGAAGGATGGACAGGAGAGACAAACAGGTTCAGCATCTTGCCAGGTGACTCCAGGCAGGGGGTGGTGTGACTATGAGTCTGGCATTCCAGTCTTTGGAGCATCACTCACAATTAAGTAGACATACCTAGGGGCAGGCCACCACACACCCAAATGATTCTTACCTATTGGTAAGATAGGGAGGGTTTTAACAATGAAAAAATTAACAAGAAACCCACCCTGACTGGGCAAAACCCTGATACCTACTTGAGTTTCACCAGTGCCAGAATCTGAGGCTACACACATGCCTTTGGGAACCTGCTACTGCCAACAAAGGCACTGTTCTCCCTGCAGCTACCTGAACAACACCGGGATGACAGACCAGAGTGAGCACCTTCACAGGTGTTTTTTGCCTGGCCCAACAGCATCTCTGCTTTTCTGTGCCAGTATGTCTGGGTCACTTTATTACTCCTAGGACAACCTGATGTGGATGGAAAGAGTTCAGGCTTTGGAGTGAGGCCAACCTAAGTGTAAATTCTCACTCAGTCACTTAACTGGCTGAGGGGCACCTGGGGCCACTTAGCTACCAGGAGCTTCACATGTAAACTGGGACAAAACCCATCTACCTTGGAAGGTTATTGTGTGGAATATATGAAACAGCATATCATTTCCGTGAGGGAAGGTACCATGTCTGGCTTATGGCCAGCAACAAGCACAGTGCCTGCCTCATAGTAGATGCTCAGTAAATTTTGGTTGCATAAGTAAAAAACCTAACTCAATGACTCATACATAAGATGTACTCCAAACAGGCTCATTTCCTTTCCCTTTCCTGTAGGGGTGCTAAATTTAGAGCATACTCCACAGTGGAATAGCCCATAACTCCTACACCCACAGAACCCTAGCCACAGCCTCCAGGAAGATTATGAGATGCCACTGCAGTAGCCAGTCTGTGCAGCTCAAACAGGAATGTACCTGAGAGGGAAGTGGGCGGGTACCTTCTACCCAAAGGATACCAAGTCAAATGTTCTTTACCTCCTGGCCTCAGGGAGAATGGGTGCCCAGAAATGGTTCTGACTTAACTGGCTCTTCTGCACACATTCCCTATGTCACCAAGAGGAAGTAACATATGGTATGTTGTTCAACGGGCTCTGACAATTCTTGAGCAAAGAGAGAGAAGATGGAATTTCAATCCAGCAGTGATCTAATGAACTTGCCCAGCGCTGCTGTCTAAAACCTCTTTCCACGTGCAACACTGGGTGACGGGCAATCCTCTGGTCCAGGTAGCCCTCTGCAGAGGCTGGCTGGCAGACCAGGCACCTCTCCCAGATTGCCTTTTGTTAATAGCTGGCAACAACCCACTTGGTATTAGGACCACTGGCCAAAGACAATAGTCAGGCAAAGCTGGCAAATGGCCAAAGTCTCTACTTGGAGATGCCTCAGAGGGTGTGTCTGAAGGCCTGGAATCCTGTCCCTCCTGTAATCAGCTGAACAAATATTTGCCCCCAAAGAGAATCAAAGCAGGAGGGAATAAGAGAGGTCATTGCACAAACCAACAGGAACTATTTAATCATTTATCCCCCCAGGGAGTTCATTTACAGAATGGCTTTCAAATCTTGTCAGCCTTAGCTCAAGAGAGCTTTGGGCCTTCAGCTCCCCCAACCCCACCCTAGTCATCTGACCTCTACTGACTTGACCCCTTTGCCTCTTACAAGAAGTGGCAGTGGGAAAAGTTGATAAAGTTGCAAAGAAATGGGAAATAAGACAGGGGGTGGGGTCCAGGGCCTACTCGGAGGTCTCTTGCTCAGTGGTAAACTGAAGTGCCTGCCACGCCCTAGGCCCAGCCTATGGATAATTGCATTCTTGACATTCCTGAGTCCATGGTGAATGGCCCCCTTCCACCTCAGCTCCTTCAATAGATGACTTATTTTCCACACGCTGCTCAATATCCTGGGTATTCTGAGGGGACAGCATACCTCTCATAAGCCCTGCACCTCCCACCCCCAGGCAGGAGGCAGGGAGATAAGCAAGGAAATAGGACTGAGTCCACTGCAGAAGAGCAAAAATTGCCTACAATGATCATGGCAAAGAATCTCTCACCACTGTCTCATCCTGACTTGGTGACGGGCAAGACAACTCTCCCTCCCAGGGAAAGGGGTGGGGCCTGACTCTTGGGCCCAGAAAGTGTGTCTGGGACCAATAACAACTACTACAGCAAAACTTGCTGGTGTCAGTCACTGTGCTCATGTTAGCAACAAGACTGACAAGACTCTGCAAGGCAAGGAGGGCTTGCCACATTTTTTTAGTGGAAGAAACTGAGGCTTAAGGTAAACTGGCCTGTCCAAGGTCACACAGCTAGTTACATGACTCACACCCGTGTGTCAGTTTGGTTCCTAAGTCTGTGACTGAATCTCAATGTCCCACAGAGGCCCACAGACCAGGTTCTTGCTTTGCCAGCAAACGGTGCTTGGTGAAGAGGCCCCAGGGCCCTGGCCGGAAAGCAACAGGCGGAACAGCTGGAGCTCCCCAACCGACCCCAGGCAGTGAGGTGCAAAGTCCCCGAGCTTAATGCGTGACACAGCAAGAGCTCCGCAAACAGGCCAACCATGCAGAAAGTTGCACACTTTACAGCAAATGAACATAGGGGCGCAGCACAAACACAACTGGCCCACTGGCACAGCTAACACTGCCCTAAAATCAGGCCATCCTCGGCCATCCAAGCCAGGGGGATCTCCTGCTTGGCCATGCCCTGTTCTGAGAGGAGAGTACCCTGTGTGCAAACCCTGAAATAAAGGGAACTTGACTTGGGGGAGGGAAGCCCAGGACAGGACTGACATCCCTGGGGAGTAAGACTGGAGGGGCTTGTGGGTCACTGATGCTCACTGCCTTCTCCAGGCATTATACTCATCCCCCTTTGCATGATAGGCCTGTATATCAAGGGGAGGGGAACACCGGACTAACTTCCCACTCTCAAAGGTTTTGAGCCAAACGAACACAGAGGCTGTTTTCCTCTGCTGAGAAACTGGAACGCAAGTATGAAAGAGTGGGGTCGTGAGGGTGACCAGAATGAAAGATGCCTGGTCCTTCAAGATCTAGGTCATCCGTATTTCACAACAGTTAACCTCTTGCTGTGCAATGAGGCCACTCACATCTCCTTAAGAAACAACATCTCCAATAATCACCCAGCACAACAGAAAGAGCTACAGGGTAGAGACTGTTGGGGAACCTCTCTGACCAGAGGCCAAGCAAAAGGAATACACAAGGGGCGTGGTCCTTACCCAGCCGCCGTTCTCTTGGATCCAAGGCTCTAGGTGGTCATTCAGGTAAGTGGCCATCCAGGTTGCGATCCGACTCACCAATACCTGCATCTCCTTGTCTACGCTTTCCACGCACAGTGCCCCACCGAAGGAGAAAAAGGCCACAATGCGACCCCAGTTCACCCCATCCCGGAAGAGTTCATTCACTACCTGCTCAAAGCTCTGATATGCTGTCCCTGGGGTGATGTGGAGCTGGGATGTCAGGTCGCTGAATGCCCGCCGGTACCTCAGTTCAAACTCATCGCCTGCCTCCCTCAGCGCTTGCTTCACTGCTGCCATGGGGATCACTTCCCGGGCATCCAAGCTGCTGCTGTGGCCAGTGGCTCCATTCCCCGTGGGGCTGTCCGCCAGGTGCCAGGATGGGTTGCCATTGATGGCACTGGGGGTCTCCATCTCTGATTCAGTCCCTTCTGGGGCCTCAGTTCTGTTCTCTTCCACGTCACTAAACTGACTCCAGTTGTATCCTTTCTGGGAAAGCTTGTAGGAGAGAAAGTCAACCACCAGCTCCCGGTTGCTCTGAGACATTTTTATAATAGGGATGGGCTCCACCAGTCCATTGTCCAAAACACCTGCTCACTCACAGAGTCTGGTCTCTGCTCAGTGGTTCTCTTCGGAGATCCAAAGCCAAGATAAGGTTCTGAAGGGAGAGAAAGAGCTTCAGGGAAAAAAAAAATTAATGTGCATGCCATTTACCCTACAACATCCCATTCCCCCTCCAGGTACCAGAACTGGTTTCTTTGTGGCTCTCATCAAGGTCTGGGTCTAGCTTCCAGGAGACTTCAATGAAGTCAAATTGAAAGCACCAGCGGGCTCTGAATCATCACACCGGCCTTTTTAACCCCAGCCGCCTCTTTTTCTCCGAAATGCCTTCCTCGGAAAGTCACTCCCCGGGCAGTCGGTCCCCCACCCCCGCCTCCGCACAACCTACATTCAAATCCCTCTCAGGCGACGGCAGGCAGGTGCAGCCCCCGGAAGATCTTTTGTATCACAGGTCAGGAAGAGAAGGTGGCAGCCGGGATGCCGGTAACTCAGCCGGCCTCGCGGTGGCTGGCAAAAAAAGCAGCGGCTGGAAGGATCATGCGACCCAACAGGCAGGGAGCCCAGAAGGCGACACAGGAATTACGACGCTCAGGAACCGGCCGCCTCGCCTGCTTCCTCCTCCATCGCCCAGATCGAGGGCGGCCGCTCGCAGCCGCGGCCTCCTGCCACCCGAGGGAGCCCAGCCCCCTCGCTCTTGCACGCCCCTTGGCTCTCCGCCTCCTACTGGGAGGCAGGAGAACTCTCCTAGAGGTGGCTGGTCTGGGGTTTAGGGTTTTTTCTTTCTTTCTTTCCTATTTAAGTACCAGCCCAGAGTGAGGCTTCCGAAACCCTGAAGGGACTTCTCAATGGGGCTCAAGGTTTCGATGAGGGACGGAGGGAGGGGGAAGCTGCCTCGGATCTGCGGTCTGACTTCGGAAAGGCCATCGCCGGGCCTTTCTGGGAGGCTGAAGGCCGGGGACCCCCCAGAAACGCCGCCGGTTTTCTCTGAATTCCCCAAAGGCCCTGGACGTGGCGGTGGCAGTGGGGGATTGCCGGGTCCTCCATTCCCCGCACGGACACAATGGCCGCCGGCACCCTGCACAAAGACCGGCTGAGGATGAGGCGCCGGGCCTCTCCTCCGGTCAGGGAGAGGGGTCGAGGCCTGCTCTGGGCCCCCCACGGCTGAGACCACGTTTTCCTGGGAGCGGGCCCAAAGCAGCTTCCTGGCGCCCCCGGGAGGGCTCGGGGGCCGGGGGCTGCACCTCTCCGGAGCCCGGAGTGGGTGGGCTGCGGCCTCGCGGCTTCGCGCGCGCGCTAGGCCGGGTACCCGCCGGGCCACCGCCCCGTTGCTAGGCAACCGCTCTCCCTCAGGGGCGCCCCCTAGACCTTTCTGGGAGGAGGGGTCTCGCCCCCGGCGGCCCGCCCAGGCGGAGCCAATCAGCGAGCCCAGACGGCACAGAAGCGGAACGGCAGGGCTCCCATTGGGCGCACCGCCTGCCACGCACAGGGGAGGCGGCGCTCTCACCTGCGAGCCCCGCCAGCCGTGGGGGGCCACATCCCCCCTTCATCGGCCAAGTCGTTTCCAGACGCGAGGGCTCTTCACGGCCGAGTTCCGCGCCGCGGACCCAGGCCGGCCTACCTGGCTGACGACTCGCGCTGTCTCTTCCGCACGAGCCGGCCTCAGTTTCCCCTGAACAGACCGGGGGAACTTGCAAGCTCAGTCACTTCCGGTGCCGCGGCAGCGCGCGCGAGCCCGAGACGCAAAGGGAGTGCGCGCCTTGAGGACCAGCGGCAAGACCTGGGAGAGAGCGCCCCCTTGCGGTAGAGCTGGGGGATTCCGGAGACGCAAAAAAAATCCACGTTTACATTCACATACCCATTCATTCATTCATTTAATCAGTCAATTTCATCCACCGGTCAGTTTATATGTCGAAAAAGCATCGCATTGTGGCTAACCACCTTGTGTCTGGGATTCCAACTCTGCTAGTTGGGCAGGTTCCTCAACTGCTGTGTGCCTCAGTTTCCTTAATTCTAAAATGGGTAAAAACCAACCTCCCTCACTGGGTTATTTGAGGATTAAAAGAGTTATTTGTAAAGTCCATAGAAGAGTGCACAGTCCGTAGTATATGCTGCATAAATTTATTCAGCAAATGTGTATTGTTTGGGTTGCTGAAGGTAGAGTTAGGAACAAGACAAGACATGGTCCCTGCTTTCATGGAGACAAACCCTTGAGATGGAGAGAGACAGTAAACAACTAAGACGATACAGGAACAAGGCAATTTCACATAGTGACTAGTGCTATAAAGAAAGTAGATCAGGGTATTGTCATGAAGAGGGTGAAGGGAGAGGCGCTGTTTTAGACTGAGTGGTCAGGGAGGTGAGCCCACCCTCCCTGCCCAGTGAGAGAGAGGCATTTTCTCAACAGTTGTTTATGCAGGGTAGCCAAGGATGGTCTCTTTGAAGAGATGACGTAGAACCCAAGATTTGAAGTATCAGAAAATGCCAACTTGACCCAGCCCTGGTGGCCTAGTGGTTAAATTTCCATACACCCCGGTTTGGTTCCCCTGGGGCCGAAACACACCACCCATCTGTCAGTAGCCATGCTCCGGTGGGGGCTCACATAGAAGAACTAGAAGGACTTACAACTACAATATGCAACTATATACTGGGGCTTTGGGGAGGAAAAAAAGACAAGAAAAAAGAGAGAGAGAAGAAGATTGGCAACAGCTCAGGGTGAACCTTTCCTAGCCAAAGGGGAAAAAAAAAAGCTGTACATTTTTTTTAAATTTCTAAAGAAAAGAAAATGCCAACTCATGGAAGGAGCCTAGAGAACATCAGCGTAGGCAGAGGGAACAGCTTGTGCCAAATGTCCTGAGGCAGGAAGACCTTGGCATGTTCCAGAAGCTGAAGGAGAAGCAGTGTGACTGGAAGGTAGTGAGGGATGGCAAATACAGTGTGAGAGGAAGTTGGAAAGCTGACCATGGAAGTGAGTTGGACTTGATTCTAAACATTGAAAGGTGTTTTATTTTATGTTCATTTAATTGACTAAAAATAGCTACGTATACAGGAACACTGAATATTAAAAATATACCAAAGAGCCTGGGATGAAACGGTGGGTCTTCTTCCCACCCCCAATTTCCCTCACAGAGGTCATCATTTCTGTAGCCTTTCAGAGATGGTTGCTGTATTCACAACACATTTATGTGTATAAATGTTTTACACAAATGGTGGCTTGCTATAAACACTTCTACATCTTGCTTTTTCCCTGAGCTCTCAATTTTTTAAATTACTGCACAACTTTATAAGAACATGCCATAATTTCCTGGCCCAATCCCCTATTCGGGAACACTTAGGTAGTTTCCAATCCTTTCTTATTACAAATAAGGTTATAACTTGTCCATTCGTTGTTTTGCATGTAGGAGTTTATCTGTTAGGTAAATCCCTGGAAGTGGAATTACCAACAAATGAGTATATGAATTTGTTTTTGTTTTGTTTTAATGGATATTGGCACAATGCTTTACATAAGAGTTGTATCAGTTTGTTCTCCCACCAATAAAATATGAGAGTGCCGATTTCCCCACATCCTGAACAGTACAGAGTGTCATCAAACCTTTTTATCCTTGCTCATCAGATAGATAAAAACTGAGAGCCACTTTCATTTTCATTTCTTTTTATTAAGAGTGAAATTGAAGGCCAGCCTGCTGGTGTAGTGGTTAAGTTTGCACGCTCTGCTTTGGCAGCCCAGGATTTGCAAGTTCAGATCCCAGTTGCAGACCTATGCACTGCTCGTCAAGCCATGCTGTGATGGTGTCCCACCTATAAAATAGAGGAAGATGGGCACAGATCTTAGCTCAGCGACAATCTTCCTCGCCAAAAAAAAAAAAAAAAAAGGTGAAATTGAGCAATTTTTCACACTTACGAGTCTTTTTCGGGGGGGGATATTTTGTCCTGGTGAATTTTATGTTCATTTCATTTGCCCTTTTTTCAGTTGGTCTTTCTGATGAACTTTTTCCCCATTGATTTACAGGAATTTTTATCCTTTTTTTCTACATATAAGTTGTAAACAATTTTCCAATTTATTATTTATTACCATGGAAAAACTTTTATTTTGTATGTTTTAATTTATCAGTCTTTTCCTTTGTGGCTTCTGGGTTCTAGGTCATTCTTAGGAAGACCCTCTCCAGTTTGATATTATACAAATAATTCTCTGTTTGCCACTAGTTTTTACATGGTTTCATATTTTACATTTTAATCCTTGTTCCATCATAAATTCACTTTGGTGTAAGGTGTGAGAGCAAAATCTGAAAAATTTTTCCAAATTCCTACCCAATTATCTGAATATTATTATCTTTTCCCAACTCATTTGAAACGTCTCCATTATCATCATCTACATTCCCAGGTGTACTTGGGTCAATTTCTGAACTTTCTGTTATGTTCCATGGAAGGGTTTTAAACTGGAGCAGGACAAGATTTGCTGTGTGCCACAATTATTTGAAGGTGAAAATTACCCTTATGGAAGTCTATGGCATGCTTTGGGAGCCCAGCAGAGGGCAGATGAACTCTGCCCAGAGACATGGGCTTTACTGAACTGGCCCTTAAAAGGAGAATAGGGTTTTGCTTGGGAAAGAAAGGAGGTAAGGGGCATTTTAGGTGGAAGACACCACCTGAACAAAGGCATGGAGGTTTAATGTGAGAGCCCATGGTGTGTCCTGGAAATAAACTGGCATGGCTGAGAGGGGAGTGTGGCAGAGGAGACAATGTGAATGTGTATTTGAGTGTGCAGGACACTAAAGAGGCACTGGAGGAAAGCTTTTGTACAGAAAGGACGTAAAGAAGTTTATATTCTGGAAAGATGGAGAGAGTCTTTTGGGAGAGGAATTTACAATATTTATCAAGAGCCTTAAAAACAACTCTGGAAAGATCATTGAGAAATGGCCTTTGATTGGAATCTAATTTAAGAAGTGAAATGCAGCCAAAGATTTATCCAGGGAGATGTTTTGTGCAAGGTTATTTATAATACAGGAAAGAAGAATTAAAACTGAGAAGTTCAACAAATAGAGTGATGGTTTACATGCGTTAAATTCACACATTAAAATTGTAATTGAGGAATATTTAATGATATGGGAAAATGCTCAAAACATAACACTTTGTAAAAAAATAGGTTTGTTGAGAATTATTCTAATTTATTAAAAATGTACATTTACATGCAAAATATAGTAGAAGGAATTATAGACTGCACAAAGGTGATTATTGCTGGGTAGTTAAATTATGAATGATTTTATTTTATTTTTTATACTTTTCTGTATCATCTAACATGACTATTTTTTTTTAAACTGGAAAACACTATTTAAAAACATTTGCTGAGATTTAGATGATGCGGAAATGCTTATAGTGTAATGTTAAGTGAAAATAAAAGTATACATGGGGCCGGCCCAGTGGTGCAGCAGTTAAGTGCACACGTTCCGCTTCAGCGGCCCGGGGTTCACCGTTTCAGATCCCTGGTGCAGACATGGCACCGTTTGGCAAGCCATGCTGTGATAGGCATCCCACATATAAAGTAGAGGAAGATGGGCATGGATGTGAGCTCAGGGCCAGGCTTCCTCAGCAAAAAGAGGAGGACTGGCAGTAGTTAGCTCAGGGCTAATCATCCTCAAAAAAAAAAAAAAGAAGAAAAGAAAAGAAAGAATAGAAAAATATACTAATTAGATGTGTGACGTGATCTCAACTCTAAATACCATGCATAGGAAAAAGGCTGGGAAATTAATATGATAAAGACACAAGAAAAATGGAAAAGACCTTTGCACAGATGCTAAAGAGGAACAGAACCAGAGTGGTTAATAAACCTGAAAAGATCCTTAACCTCACTAGGTATCACGGAAAGTGCAAATTAAACTCAGTGGGATACCATTTCACACCCACCAGATGGCAAAAATGAAAAAATCTGGTCAAATCAAGAGTGGACCAAGAACGTGAAAACTTTGGAAAAAATTTATTGTTACCTAATAGAGTTGAAGATGACCACGACCTATGACCCAGCAATTCTATTCTTTGATATTTGCCCTAAAATAACTCTTGCACACATGCAAGACATAGATATAAGAATGTTTGTAGCATTACTACTTGTGACAGCAAAAATTTGGAAACTACCCAAGTGTCCATTATAGCAGAAGGGTTAAACAAATAATAGTATGTTTATACACAGTAATATGATATAGTGAGAAAATAAGTGGATTTAGCTACACACAGCATGAAAGAATCTCAGAAATACTTTGCATGAAAAAAGTGCAAAAGAATAGTGCAGTATGATTCCCTTTATATATAGTTTGAAAACAGGCAAAACTAATCAACATACTGTTGAGGGTTTGTGGTAGCCAGCTTCTCCAAGATGCCCCCCCAGATCCCTGCCTCCTGGTATTTACACCCTTGTGTAGTCCTCTCCCACATTGTACCAGAGTTGTGCTGTGTGACTGATAGCAAATGGCAGAGATGATGGTATGTCACTTCCAAGACTAGGGTTACCTCTCTCTTTCTCCCTCTCGTCGCTCGCTCTGGGGGTAGTCAGCTACCACGTCGTGAGCAGCCCTCTGGAGAGGCCCGTGTGTGGTGAGGATATGAAGCTTCCTGCTAACTGTCATGTGAGGCTCCTGCTGCCCCAGTCAAGCCTTCAGATGAGAACAGCCAACAACTTGACTACAACCTTATTTGAGACCCCGAGGCAGAACCACTCCATTAAGTTGGATTCCTGACCCTCAGAAACTTATGAGATAATAAGTGTTTATTATTATTATTTTTGTGTGTGGAAGATTAGCCCCGAGCTAACATCTGCTGCCAATCCTCCTCTTTTTGCTGAGGAAGACTGGTCCTGAGCTAACATCCATGCCCATCTTCCTCCACGTTCTGTGTGGGACGCCTACCACAGCGTGGCTTGCCAATCGGTGCCATGTCTGCACCCGGGATCCAAACTAGCGAACCCTGGGCCGCCGAAGCAGAACGTGCGAACTTAACCACTGCGCACCAGGCTGGCCCCATAAATGTTTATAATTTTAAGTTAAATTTGGGGGTAATCTGTTCTGCAGCAATAAATAACTAATATAAGGATATACACCTATGTGGTAAAATTGTAAAGAAATGTAAGGGAATAACAAACACAAAATCCAAGGTAGCTATTACACATTAACAGGGGAGGGTACAAGATGAACCGGGGAATAGGATAATTGGGAGCTTGCAAGGTAATGGAAATGTTGTGTTGTGTTGTGTAGGGAATCTTTTAGTTGTAACTTCAAGAGGAGAGACAAATGGGACAACTCACTCCACCACGATGCTGACGTCACTCTCTCTGGAAATGTTCTTATTAAACTGAATTGCACACATGTACACAGAATTTGTTGCCTCATTATTCTTCATACCTTTCATACATTTTACATATATATGTATGTATATATATATCTATTTGTGTATCTGTATGTATTACTCAATACTAATAAAACCTATTTTTAAAAGTCCAGAAGGAAATATACTCAAGTGTTAATAGTGGAGATGTTGCCTCTAAAGGCTATGTTATAGTTATTTTTTCTTTCTTCCTTATTATTTTCCAAATATTACAAATAAGATGTCATTACTTTTTTTTTTAGAGATTTTATTTTTCCTTTTTCTCCCAAAGCCCCCTGGTACACAGTTGTGTATTTTTAGTTGTGGGTCCTTCTGGTTGTGGCATGTGGGATGCCACCTCAGCATGGCTTGATGAGCAGGGCCATGTCCTCACCAGGATTCAAACTGGCGGAACCCTGGGCCGCCAAAGCAGAGCTCGCGAACTTAACCACTCGGCCATGGGGCCGGCCCCCAGGTGTCATTACTTTTGAAATGAGAAATATAAAACTATATAAACAAGCACACATATATAGAAATATAAAAACACATATTCGTGCCTGTATAGATACAGCGGTACTAGGGCTTGTGTTTGCGTTAGTAGATCTCTGCAGGATACACACTATTTAGCTCTCGGTTTTAAACTGAGGAGTGGGACTGGCGATGGGGTGTGGTGGGAGGAGTAGAACGTTTTCACTTTTCGCTTCATATATGTTTATGAACCCACACAGGTCTGGCTGCAAATCTTAACTGTGCTGTGTGACCTTGGGCAAGTCATGTCGTCTCTCTGGAGCCTCAGTTTTTTCATCTGGAAATCGGAAACAATAGGACCTACCTGGTAAGGGTTCTGCAATGATTAAATGAAGTCATGAATGCTCAGCACCTAACATATACTTGCACTCTGTCATACATATGTATTATTTTTGTAATTTAAAAGCATTTTTAGGGCCGGCCCCGTGGCTGAGTGGTTAAGTTCGTGCGCTCTGCTTTGGTGGCCCAGTGTTTCACAGGTTCAGATCCTGGGTGTGGACATGGCATTGCTCATCAGGCCATACTGAGGCGGCATCCCGCATGGCATGGCTAGAAGGACCCACAACTAAAATATACAACTATGTACTGGGGGCATTTGGGGAGAAAAAGCAAAAAAGAAAAAGAAGATTGGCAACAGTTGTTAGCTCAGGTGCCAATCTTTAAAAAAAAAATTTTTTTTTAAATAGAAAAAGTCTCAGGTATTAAAGCACCCTGGCCGAGGCACCAAGCCAGTGCCCACTGTAAATGCAGAGGGTGGAATTTCAAGGGATTCCCTTCTTCCTACTCCCAGAAGAAGACCAAGGCCCCACTCGAGCCTGGCTACCACTGACCTTACATGAGCTTATTCAAAAGAAACCCCTGCATTAGCAGTCACTCTCCATACCCTCCACCCCTAGCCCCCGCAAACCACTGATCTACTTTCTGTCTCTGGATTTGCCTATTCTGGAAGTTTCATATAAACGGAATCATACAGTATTTGTCCTTTTGAGTCTGGCTCCTTTTACTTAGCATAATGTTTCAGGTTCATCCCTGCTGTGGTGTGCATCAGTACTTCGTTCCTTTTATTAAAGAATACCACTCCATTGTATGGATTTACCGTATTTTATTGATCCATTCATCAGCTGGCGGACATGTGGGTTGTTTCCTACAGTCTATTGCTTTCAACCACAGTGTGCTAAAGTTTCTGTAATCCTTCCCGCAAACGGATCCCACATCAGTCAGAAGGAAGAGACCAGGAGACCCCTGTGCTTGGGTGGATGGGAACTGTGGACGACCGAGGTGCCCCCTTCCCCAGGGATCCTTTCGATGGCTGTCACCAGTGGCTCACGCCTGCAACCTTCTTCAGGGGAGTGTCTTGGTGGCTGATCGCAGCCACCTTGCCTGGAGGCATCTAAGAGTTACGTCACCACCCACAGCCAAAGATGGGCTGGCGTCTGTTCTCAGGAAGGAGCAGGCCTCCACCAAGCTGGAAGGCAGGTTCAGGCTTCTGGCCCGGGGGCTCCCTGGTTAGGCGGTGGAGAGACTGACTCAGGGTGAAAGAGCCGATTCGGAAGGGGCAGGGGGAGAAGTTGGTTCTTTCCTTCTCTCTCACTTTTTAAAAATAGAGCTTGAAGAGCCTGAACAACTTTCGACCTCACTGACTCTTCCTCCTCCCTTTTTTGCAGACTTTCCTCCCCTACCAGACTTCCATTATAAAAATAATAAATTCAAATCGCACAAATAACACATGGCTGCATTCTTTTTAAAAAACTATGAAAGATAGAGCTCAAATTGTCTATCCTTCTGTTAACGAGTCCAGTTTACTTCCTCCCCTCTGAAGTTTCCACACTTGTCAGTTTGTTGTGAATTCTTCCATGCCTTTCTCTCTATATATACATCCATGTCTAGGTCAGGTAGGGGCACTGGTTAAGAGCCTGGCCTCTGGAGCTGGCTCTCCTGAGTTCACATCCTGGCTCTGTGACATACAAGCTGTGTGACCTTGAAAAAGTTGTCTAACCTCTCTGAGCCTCAAGTTCCTCAATCTATAAAATGGAAATGCTAACATTACCTACCTAATAGGGTTATTGTTAGGATGAAATGAGTTAAGATGTGTAAAGTACTTAAAACAGGGCCTGGCATACGGTAAGGGCCAGATAAGTGTTATTACTTGTACACACCCACAGGGCAAGTGGAGCATTGTTTTACATATTTTAAAAAAACACGATGGTTTCACAATGAATTTATATCAATCAGTAATTTGTTTTTTAACTGAAAAATGTGTCTCAAAGATAGCTCCTTGTCAGTCCAGATCTATCGAACTCCTTTTGAACAGATGCTTAGTAGTCCATTCTAAGACAGTTTATTGAAATAGCCCCCTACTTATGGACATTTAGGTGGTTTCCAATTTCTCTCGACTGCAGTGCAACAGCTACTAATTGATTTCCCTATTTCCACTTTTGTTCCCCTTCTCTTTGTTTTCAGCGCAGCAGCCAGAATTATCCCAATAAAATCAGAATAAATCGATACTCAAAACACTCCCAGGACTCCCGCCTAATTCAGAGCCAAGGTCAACGTCTTTACAATGGCCCAGTTGGTCTGCATCCTGGCCCAGAATATCTCTAGCCTCATCACCTGATACTCTCTTCCACAAGGACAACCATTTGATCCAGCCACCCTGACTTCCTAGCTATTTCTAAAACATGCCTGCTATGCTCCTACCTTCGCACTTGCTGTTCCCTCTGCCTGCAACACTCTTCCTTCAGATATCTGCATGGCTCACTCCTTCATCTTCTTTAGGTCTTTGCCCAAGTGTCCCTGAACTATCCTATTGAAAGTTTCGAACCCCTTTCGCATGGATAAGGCCCAAACAGTGGTAGGTGAAATGGTGGGTACAGCGGACCAGGTGTAATGACTTCCTTCTGGCTCTAAAATTCCACGTCAGTGAGTCAGTGATTTCAGACCTCGCAGTCACCCATTCATGAAGAAAAGGAACTTGAGACTCTGCCTAGAAAGTAACAGAGCCACAAGGAATGACAGGAGAGGAATCCCTTGGACCAGGCTCCCCTCTTGTTCATTTGGAAGGACTCGAGAAGTCCTTGCACACAGCCTGGCCTCCTGGCGTTGCTTCATTCATTCACTCGCTCTCGCTGAGTGCCTTCTGCTTAGTAGGTCCTGGACACAGCCCGCCTCTGATGCCCCTTCCCTCCTAACACAAATGGAGCCATCCCCACCTCCACCCTGCACATGTCTGGTGGTTGGGTGGTGTATCTACTGAAAGTGCGCAGCCACAGCCCAGGCTCACCCTGCCCTCCCTTTGTCTCTGTCGTCCGTCCCCCGCACCCCCCCCCCCCCCACCTTCCTCCTCCAATTGACACCAAACTTCAGGGGCTGGAGAGCAAATGGCTTTGCATTTATCACCTCCTAATACCCTATATCAGAGGACAGAGATTTTGTCTGTCTTTTCACTGCTCTATCTCCACACTTAGCACAGCAACTGACACACAGTAGGCACTCAACAAATGCTGCAGTGATTGTGCCCCTGCGTGAAAGTGGATGAGTATGTCTCTTGGAGCTAAATCTAGAAATACAAGTCCTAGGTCACAGGGCATATATGTTTGACACTTTGCTACATGTTGCCAAGTTTCCCTGTAAATTCCCAAAGTCGTCTGTCCTCCCACCTGTTGAGTTACCTTGTGAATCCTTGATACTGTCAAACTTGTAATTTTGGTCAATCTGATGGGTGAAAAATGGTACGTCTTTGTTTAAATTTCCCTTATTACTGATGAGACCAAGCATCTTTCCATGGGTTTGATGGCCAATTTTGTTTCTAAGAATTGCTTATTTTTCCCATTGAGTTTTTGTCCTTTTCTCCCTGATTTATAGGCGATTTTTGTTTCTTTACATTCTGGGTTCTAATCCTTTGTTATGTGTGTTGGAAATATTTCACCCCTCAGGCTTGTTTGGTTTTCTTTTGTCAAATAGATTATTAAAATTTTGGCTTGGTCAGTCTTTTCCTTTACGTCTTAGTTTTCTCCTTATGCCTTACTTAAAAATTTCTGGTCTGGCCCAGTGGCGCAGCGGTTAAGTGCCACTTCTCAGCGCCCGGGGTTTCCCGGTTTGGATCCCGGGTGCGGACATGGCACTGCTTGGCAAGCCATGCTGTGGTAGGCGTCCCACATATAAAGTAGAGAAGATGGGCATGGATGTTAGCTCAGGGCCAGTCTTCCTCAGCAAAAAGAGAAAGATTGGCAGTAGTTAGCTCAGAGCTAATCTTCCTCAAAAAAAAAAATTTCTTACTCCCAGGGCCAGCCCCATGGCCAAGTGGTTAAGTTTGCCCGCTCCACTTCAGTGGCCCAGGGTTTCACTGGTTTGGATCCTGGGTGCGGACATGGCACCACTCATCAAGCCATGCTGAGGTGGCATCCCACATGCCACAACTAGAAGGACCCACAACTAAAAATACACAGCAATGTACCCGGCAGCTTTGGGGAGAAAAAGGGAAATTAAAATCTTTTTTTAAAAAAAAATTCCTACTCTAGCATCATAAACATATTCTTCTAAAATGCAAACATTTTTAATTTTAAAAAATATTTTGACAGTTTTTATCCATCTGAAATTTGTTTTTGTACATGATGTGGAATAAAAATCTAACACAATATTTCCCCCAAATGAAAAGCAAATGTCCTAACTCCGTTATTTGTTGTCTCCATCTGATTTGAAATTCTACTCAGCATTTACTAAACTTTGATATACATGGGTCTGTTTCTGGACTCTTACACTCTTCTGATTTTTTTGTTGTTTTAAAAAAATTTCCATGGCAATACCCTACTTAAAAAAAAAAACTCTGTGGAAAATTTCAAATGCATGTAAGAGCATATGTGTGTGTGTATGTATCATGAACCTGTCACTCAGCTTCGACCATTAGCAATTTGTGGCTGATCTTGTCTCATCTATTCTCCCACCCACTTCCCTCCCATGCATACTCCTGAGTATTTTGAAGCAAACTGTAGAGTCATTTCATATCTACCATTTCTATATGTATCTCTAAAACATAAAAAGTTTTTAAAAATTACACAAACAAAAAAACCCCTTGCAGTTTTTATATATATATTTTTTTGAGGAAGACTGGCCCTGAGCTAACATCCGTGCCCTTCTTCCTCTACTTTATATGTGGGACGCCTACCAGAGCATGGCTTGCAAGCAGTGCCATGTCTGCACCCGGGATCCGGGCCAGTGAACCCCAGGCCACCAAGCAGAATGTGTGCATTTAACCTCTGCACCACCTGGCCGGCCCCTACCGTTTATATTTTGAAGAAATGACACCTTTTGTCCTGTGGAGTTTTCCTGCCTGAATTTTGCTGATTGTATACTCATGGAGTTAATTAACCATACTTTAAAAAGTAACATAATTTCTTTCTTTCTTTCTTTTTTTTTTTTTGAGGAAGATTGCCCCTGAGCTAACATCTGCTGGCAATCCTCTTCTTTTTGCTGAGGAAGACTGGCTCTGAGCTAACATCCGTGCCCATCTTCCTCCACTTTATATGTGGGACATCTACCATGGCATGGCTTGCCAAGCGCACCTGGGATCCAAACTGGTGAACCTGGGGTGCCGAAGTGGAATGTGCAAACTTAACCACTGCGTCACTGGCCGGCCCCTATAATTTCATAATATGTTACTGTTTATGAGATCTGGTATGGCAATTTCCCCCTATTATTTTTCAAAAATCAGATGCCACTTCTTGTGCTTTTCCTCTTCCATATGAATTTTATAATCAACTCTGTAAGTTCCATGACAAAACCTATTCAGATTTTCATTGGAGTTGCCTTGAGCTTTTAATATAGAGAATTAACATCTTTGCAACATTGGAGCTCCCCATCCACTAATAGCCAGCCCTGGTGGTGTAGTGGTTAAGTGGTGCTCTCAAGGCAGCAGCCAGTGTTTGTTTCTCCATCAGGGTACCACACTGTCTGCCTATCTGTTGTCATACCATGTCAGCTGCATGTTGCTGTTGATGCGGGGTCGGTGAGCCGAGGAGTCGAAAGAAAGATTTCTTGGACTCTCAAGATCTGGCAGTAGTGCTCTTTTATTTAGAGAATAGTGTAGCATGGGGACATGACCCATGGGCAGTCAGAGCTTCTGCTGCCGCCGCTTCTGCTGCCCCCGCTGGCATGGGGACAGGACCCATGGGCAGGCAGAGCTGGTGCATGGGGACAGCACCCACGGGCAGTTAGAGCTCCTGCTGCTGCCCCGAGTTGAGGGTTAGGGCTAATTTTATAAGGCATGGGTATGTGAGTCATCTCTTTACCAAGACAAAGGAAAGAACATGGAAAAAAGTTAAAATGGTATCAGCGCAGGTGGGGTCTGGCCATTGGGTGGTCCCACGACTTTTAGACAAGAATCAAATCAGATTAAGTAAAGGTTAGAAAGGTTAGAAGCCACCACCCTAAATCAGTTACATGAGATTGCCAGACAGCAACCAACTTAAACTCTTGCCTTCCGCATTAAGAGTTTCTAGGGACAAGGTCATCTCTCTTCTTCCTGGTACAGAGAGGGAGGCACCTTTTACAGACAGAGATTTACCTTACAAACGTAAATGTGTCCCAACAAGGGCAAGTTCCATTCCTCAGAGCCTCCTTCCCTGTCCCAGTTTATCAAAAGCAATCAGCCCCAAACAATCCCGATGCCAAAGAGACATATCCTGGGGTGGCCAATTTCAGGTCCCTACAAGGTCATCCCCCGTTCCTTCACAAATGCAAATGTCTCTCAAAAGGGCAAGCAAAATTCCAGTCCTCGGAGCCTGCTTCTCATCTGCAGTTTTAAAAGTAACCAGCCTAAAATCCTCATCAGCTGTGATGCTGAAAGCTATACCATCCGGTATTTCTAATACTAGCAAGGTCATCCATGGTGGACAGGTTTCAGTGGAGCTTCCAGATTAGGAAGGACCTGACCACCCACTTCCAAAAAAATTGGCCAAGAAAACCCTATGAATAGCTGCCGAGCATTGTCCGATACAGGATGGGATGGTCAGAGTATGGTGCAAAAAGACTCAGCAGGGTTCCACTCTGCTGTATACAAAGTCACTAGGGAGTCACAACGGACTCAAGGGCACTAACAACAATCCATTAATAAGATTTATAACCTCATTTAATTATCTTTATAGTTATTCGACGAAGTTTTGCAGTTTTCCCATAAAAATCTTAGGCTTGTGGTTTTTAAAAAACTTTGTAGTGTTTGTTGGTACTATGAACAGCAATTTTTTTTTTGCTCTTATTTTGTAATTTATTATTGATGATGTATAGGAGCAGACGTTCTTAATTCAAACCCCATTTCCTCAACTTATTATGTGATTTTGGACAAATTTACTCAAATTCTCTGAGCCTTTGTTTTTCTCTTCCATAATATGATGACAAAACCAGGGGTGGACCAGTCCGAATTAAAACGGAGGAGGAAGTACCCAATAAACCACATTTCTAAGCCTGTAACACCAGGGTGTGGAAGCGATAAAGGTTTGAAAGACTCCTTCACGTTTGGTAGAGAAGCTGAGGGAGAGTCTATGTTTCATACAGGGGGACTCCATGTTAAAACGTAGTGAATTCCTATGAACATTTAAGGCACGATGCACAACTACATGGAGAATAATAAAATAATAAAATAAATTATTTTCTTTCGGGGAAGTTTTAGGGAGGCTCAGGATGCGCACCGTTCTGTTATCTAAATCAACTCCCCCATCTCTTCAGTTGGTACCACCTTTTCCAATTGGTTTGCAGCCGAGCATTCTGGGCTTTGTAGTAATTTCCTTACTAGAGTTGTTCCAATGGGCTCACGCAGCCGCGTGAGACTACATTTCCCAGGAGCCTTCCGGGCCGGGTGTTTGCCTGTCCGTCGCCCTGACTTCCGGCGTCGCTGCGATCTCTAGGGCCAATCGGAAGGCTGGGATTGGCCATTTGCGGCACCCTGATTGGTGCGTTCGACTAGAGCGCCTGGTTTCAAATTTTCAACGGTACTGAATGAATCCCGCGGCTGGTGTTGCGGGCGCCCGGTTGTCAGAGCCGTGGTGAGGTGAGCCTTGGGGAGAAACCGGCGCAGCTGGGGCGCGGGGCTGCCTCTCTCTAATTTTTGAACGGCCGGAGGTCGTCTCCAAGCCCTTGGCGGGGTTTGCGCCTCTAGGCCCGGGCTTCTCTGGCGGTTGGGACGCCGTCCTGGCGGGCGGAATGGGAGCCGGGCTTAGGGCCGCCCTTCTCTTCGCGACAGGATTTTCCCTGGAAGTCTGTCGGGCGCGGGTCTAGCGGGCTGTGTGGAGGTGGAGGCGGAGGCCGACCATGGGGAATAGCGGGAAGAAGGAGTTGTGGGAGGCTGTGGGCAGATAATAACGGCAACGACAGTTATTATAGTTCTTACCACGCACCCATGAACCAAGCACCTGCGTGCGTTTCTCGAGTAGTTTTCACACCAAGCCAACGAAGCAGGTGCTGTTCCTAGCCCCCCGTTGTAGAAGGGGAAGCCGATGCCCGCAGTGTAGACCTGTTTCGAGAAATGGTCGAAACGGTAGCCCCGCCCTCAAGAAGTGTGGCATTTGTGGAGGAAAACAGATGTGGTCACAGACAACTACATTTCAGAACCTTTGTGTGAGATAGAAAGGTCAGTGAGGTGGAATGAGAACATAATCGAGGGAGAGTTTAATGCCGCTTGGAGTTGTCTTTCTATTCGCGATTTTGAATTCATTCTGTTTTATCCACATCTGCTCAGCCCTTCCCTTTTGTATCCAATCACTAGGTATTATTGCCTAATTTACTATTATTTATAACATTTATAGATTGGAGAGGGAAGGAAAAGTGTAAATCAGATTATCATATGGTAGGATTGTTTTGCACCCCCTATTTTCCTGATATATGGGTTTTTTTCCTCACATACAATTTTCTATTATAGTAGTTAAATACCAAGGACTTCCCCCAAATTGGTCCTCCTTAGGACAAGACAGCATCTGAGTGCTGTACTGATTTTGCTGTAAGGTCGTTGCTTGGTGTACTTCCAGGTTCAGCCTTGCCTTGTCTTGAAATCCTCTGATTTTTCTTTGGATCTGTCTCTCTCATCTCATGTCAAAAATCAAACTATTTGCTGCTGTAATAAAGATATTCTTGTGTTGTGGGCTCAGTGGATCACACCCCCTGTCGAGCCACCCCTGAATGGAACTTGAGTGCCCTTGGTTGCTTTGGAGTAGTACTCTCAGGTGGATCAGTTCAGTCTTGTCACTCTTGGATCAAAATTATTGTGGCTCCCAGCTCACTTAGTTAATTAATTGACCTTTGAGGGTGTACTGTGAGCTCTGATTGGTGTGAGATACTGGGGGTATACACATGTGTGATGTACTCAAGGGTTTTCTGGTTTGCTTGAGGATGACAGACTGATTCAAACTGACAAGTGACAATCAGAACAAGACATGATGGCATCTGGCACCTGAGTGCTCTACTGTTTAGTATTGTAAGTGCCCTAGCAGTTTAGAGGTGAGGGAGGTCAGTGAGGCTTAGAACAGGCAAGGGTGGCTTTGTGAAGCAGGTGGGACACAAACCGGCTCTCGATAAGCAGCGTTTGGTGAGACAGGGACTAGAACAGTCCTGGTGCACAGAAATCACCCACTAAATATCTGTTGAATTGGATAAGCAGGAGGGCGTTATCTTAATTGACTATAAAATTGCAGGTATGGAAAACTGGATGTATTCAGTTAGGTTGGTAAATTTGTTTAAATTTTAAAATTATTTAAATAAAATAGAGTTATTTTGGCCAGCCTTATACTTAAGTCTTATACCTTGATAAAGTTTATTTATCCTATGGTTAAGCTTCTCCAGGAGACAGGATTATGTGGGAAAGTCCTTCATTTCTTGTTTAGGTACCAGGAGAGGTTCAGAGTTCTATATCCCCTGTATGTTTTTTTTTTCAGCCTCTCCTGGGTCTCCTTTTTTCACTTTGTGAAAAAAGTATAGATAACTGGAAGGGGTTCTGTTTTTGTATGTTTGCACAGAGAAACTTGATTAAGGGGATTAAGATTAGTGAGGAAGGTATAAAATTGTATGGGGGAGGGGCCCGCCCCGTGGTGCAGTGGTTAAGTTTGCACGTTCTGCTAGAGGAAGATGGGCACGGATGTTAGCTCAGGGCCAGGCTTCCTCAGCAAAAAGAGGAGGACTGGCAGTAGTTAGCTCAGGGCTAATCTTCCTCAAAAAAAAAAAAAAGAAAAAGAAAAAATTGTATGGGGGAGCTTACTTTGGAAATTTTTTTTAATGCTGTTTCTACTTCTTTAAATTATTAAAAAGTAGGCACAAATAGTGCCTACTATTTGTCCTGATGTTTGAATAGGATAGAAGTATATACTACCACCCTTGGTGTCAGCGTTCCTAAATTACAGGTTTTGAAAAGATTACTTTAAAGTGGGCTTATGTAATATCAAAGACACCAGGAGACAGCAAATGTACACCAAAAAATTTAAGAACTTTTTTTTTTGAGGAAGATTAGTCCTGAGCTAACATCTCTCACCAATCTTCCTCTTTTTTTTTTTTTCGGCTGAGGAATACTGGCCCTGAGCCAACATCCGTGTCCATATTCTTCTATTTTATACGTGGGACACCTGCCCCAGCATGGCTTGACAAGCAGTATGTAGGTCTGCACCCGGGATCTGGCCTGTGAAACACAAGGTGGAAACTTAACCGCTATGCCACCGGGCTGGCCTTAACATTTTTACACTGGTGAAACAACAATCTGTTAAGAAGTTTGGCATTTGGGGACAATCCATGCCATTTAGACCTTAGCTCTCAGAAGCACTCTTGGGTTTTGAGGGTGGGCATCCTTGGTCTTTTCTAGCCCCTTCCTGTTCTCTGTTAACCTTTGTAACTACAGAGAACTTGAACCTGTTTCATCACCTCTCTGCTTCTTTCAGATTCTTTACAAGAAGTACTTGCTAGACTTCAAGATTTCAGAAGAGAGGTGAAAGAGTAAATTGCAACTTTGAGTCAAGCCTGTAGTGAGGGGGACTGACAGACTGATTAAACCACAGGTAAGGCTGTGTCCACGGTAAATTACATTAAAAAGGAATGAGGAGAACATTAATATTAATATATCAGCTTCAAAAGTTTTTAAATAACTTTAACATCTTTATAAAGTAGCACATATTTTGGAAGAAAATTTATTTTATATGGAAAAGCAAAAGAATAATATTACCCACTATCCCACCTCTCAGATAAACTATGGCTAGTATTCTGATAGATTTCTTTCCAATTTTTGTCTGTGCCTATATTTGATTTAAAAAATCATATACTAAAAACCATTTTTTTCCACTTAATAATTAGATTATGAACATTTTTTCACATCATTAAATTTTTTTACAACATAATTTTAATGGCCTTATGGTAGTCTATCATATGGTTGTAGTGTAGTATTTTGCCACTGGTAAAGAAGAATGTGTATATATATATATATATATATATTTTTTTTTTTTTTTTTGGAAGATTAGCCATGAGCTAACTGCTGCGGATCCTCCTCTTTTTGCTGAGGAAGACTGGCCCTGAGCTAACATCCGTGCCTATCTTCCTCTACTTTATATGTGGGGCGCCTACCACAGCATGGCTTGCCAAGTGGTGCCATGTCCGCATCCGGGATCCGAACCAGCGAACCCTGGGCCGCCAAAGCGGAACGTGCGCACTTAACCACTGCGCCATCGGGCCGGCCCCAAGAATGTGTATTTTTAAGACTTTTGATACATAATGCCAAACTGCTCCAAGAGAAAATTATGCTGATTTACATAATAGTGTATATTCACAAAGGCACAAATATATATATTTAAAATATGTAATATGTTTACATGGTGCAGAAATCAAAATAATATAGGGGCCAGCCCCGTGGCTGAGTGGTTAAGTTCTTGCGCTCTGCTTCGGCAGCCTAGGGTTTTGCCAGTTCTAATCCTGGGTGCAGACGTGCCACCACTCATCAAGCCATGCTGAGGTGGCATCCCACATGCCACAACTAGAAGGACCCACAAGTAAAACTATACAACTATGTACCCAGGGGCTTTGGGAGAAAAAGGAAAAATAAAAAACAATCTTTAAAAAGAAAAATAAAATAATATTAAAAGATTTATAGTTAAAAAAATCTTCCAACCCTGTCACTGTCTACCTCACTCCCTACTGCCCCATAGATAATCACTTTTTTAGGTTCTTGGGTTTGTGTTTGTGTGTCTGTTTCCCAAACTAGATACCTTTTGAAGGACATAAATTTCTACAAGATGGAGTGATTGAGATTTGAGTAGGATTGTAACCTCTTGCAGCCCCACCGTCAACCCTTACAAACTCTTTCGGCTTCTTACTAATAGAACATCAGAACATTTTGATATAAAACAAAGATTTCCTTTTAGTAGTCTACAAAGATCGTTGTCATTATTTGACCTGGAGGTGAACAGCATCATTGATTTCTATCCAGGTCCTATTGGTGGCATAAGAGTGGATTGTTGTTTATAGAGTTCTATGGATAAATTAAATACAGCAGAACTGAGTTTGTAATCTTTACGAAAGAGTGCTATGAAACTCACTAGTTTGGGAGAGAAATGATAGAAAAATATATTTGCTTGAGGTTTCTGGACAGTGATGAATTAGAACAAGTGTTCATGTGTCCTGTGCTGACTTCTGAGTGTTTGGACAGTGAGGGATTGTTAATGGATTTTAAATTGACCCAATTTTGGAAGCTTCATAGATCTGTTTCTGTAAACAGATCCAATTTCAACATAGAAGTTAGTAAACAAATGTGGAAACACAAAGTCCATTAACTTCCTTCAGACTTAGTTTGTGACTTTGATTAACAGTTAAAATTGCACGCTGGATTATCTTGCCATTTACTAACTCCTGCTAATCCCTCATGTACAAAAAAAAAAAAGTAGGTGTTTTCTCCCTGAGTAAGATGAAAATAACTCTATTTAACTTGTGGTTTTGTAACAGGATCTCTATCCCTTGTAAAAGTAGGAGAGGGTATCCCTGGGGAAATGGCACTGCTAGGATGGGACCATCTTAACTGACTACGGTTCTAATTAATAAAGTCTTCACTTACTCTGGTTATTCTCTCACATTACTAAGTGCTTAATTCCTGATTTTTCCTCTAATAGAAATAGGCAAGTCACAGCTCATGAGCTGGAGAGTGAGCTGCTCGAGAGCATCTACCACACTAATGTCTTTGTTTTGCTTAGGAGCTGCTAGTCCACTGTTTGGACCCTGCTTAGAATGCACCCTTTTGCAGCTTCCCCCCCCACCCCCACCCTGCACCTTTTGATTTATAGAGCTTGTCACGGCTAGTTATTTTTGGTTTGAGAGTGAAGAGAGACGTGGCAATGGAGGTTAATTTCAGATGAATGTGGAAACAGGTTCCATTGCTGCTTCTGCAATCTTCCGCAGTTGTGTACTCTTCCTCCATTCATTTCCCCTTTCCATTGATCTCTTCCCCTAGGAAAAGTCAACATTCATTCTTAGCCTGTGCAACTCTGCAGGTCTGTCTGTATCTTTAAGGTGTCACTTCCCCCAGGAAGCCTTCCCTGACCCTCCTTCACCCTGCTCCCCTTCTCTGCACTTCCATGGTGCCCTTTGCTTATCCCCCTTCCAGCAAGGATCACCCTCTATCATAATTGTCTGTATTCTCATTCAGTTGTGAGTCTCTTAAGGGAAGGAACTTATATATATCCTTTCAGTCTTTGTTTTTTGGAAACAAAAATGAGCTATATGATATGATGGATGGCACTTAATAGGCAGTTTTAAAAGGAACCTAACTACTTCGTAATGTATGAGAGAGGCTTTTTCCTCAGGTCTGTTGTAGGATTATTGGTCAGAAAGAGCTATTTCTTCACTCAGAATGTTTCTAGTTTTTTTAGGAGTCTGAAGCTATAGTGGATTGAGATAATTTTGAAATGTGAAGCTGATTCTCTTGCTTGGCAGCTTGATCTGTGGAGGGGAATGTGTTTGACGCATGTGCTTTTTTTTTTTTTTTTTTTTTTTTTAGAGAGACCTGTTGACAGAAATTCAATCTTGATTAAGGGGTGCAGGAAGGCATCCAGTTCCCACCATGCTGGGGCTCTCTCATTAAACAGTTGGGCTTGGCCCTGACCTGTTCCATTTCCCACTAGGCCTTGTGCTTTTTATTTTTTGAAGGTTTCACATCCAGATATTTATTATTTGTGGGAGAGGCAGGATGGTGAAACTGGCATAACCCAGTAGTTACTTTTGGTTTTGTTCATGTATTTGTGCTGTCACCGTTTAGTGAGGAGAGTCAGACTTCTTCGTGGATATGTATTTAGTTACTTATTTGTTTCCTTTTGGGGGGGTAGGGGTGATGGGTATTGTCTCCTGAATTGGCCATATTAGGCCAAAAGAGAGCTCAAAAGAAGCTTTGTTAAAAAAATAGTATTTTGGTTTTAAAATTTCACCTAAATAAAGATTAGGTGTATTTAGGTTTGAGCCATTACCGTTTAACCTCTACCAATCAGATGCAGTTCTAGACCTCAGAGGACATCCCTCCTTTGGTCCTTGAGTGACCTCTTCACAGTCTCTTCTACTCTAGAATATCCACTGAGAGGTTCACACTAAGCTGCATCTTATATGTAGCAAAAGCTTTATATGCAAGAGTACAAACTTAAAAAAAGGGAAATTAAGGTGTGATGTTTTACTTTATGGGAAGATTGAGCTCAGCTTTCTCGGTATATTTAGAAGAGAGTTTTTAATTTTCCGAAGTGTTCTTTATGAACAACCTGTCAGAGAGCCTTAGTTTTTGTATAGAGCAGAGTTTACTTTTGCATTTGTCTAATAGGTTAGTATGATTTGGTTATCTATGTCATTTTTTTTTTTAAAGATTTTGTTTTTTTCCTTTTTCTCCCCAAAGCCCCCCAGTACATAGTTGTATATTCTTTCATTGTGGGTCCTTCTAGTTGTGGCATGTGGGACGCTGCCTCAGCGTGGTTTGATAAGCAGTACCATGTCCGCGCCCAGGATTTGAACCAATGAAACACTGGGTCGCCTGCAGCGGAGCGCGCGAGCTTAACCACTCGGCCACGGGGCCAGCCCCTATCTATGTCATTTTTCACGGAATATTTATGGAAAAACTATATTATAGTGACTCCAGATTTTAAAGTCCTATAGATCTGGTCTTAAAACTCGTCTCTGCTACCCATCTTGATGATCTCAGAGTAGTTCAGCTTTTTGGAGCCTGCTTCCTTATTTGTAAAACGGTAATGATGATATCTATCTTCTATATTGTTAATGCAGTTTAAGTGAGATGATTTATGTGAAGTGTCTGGTAAGGTGCTTGGACAGTAGTAGACAGTCGGTGTTTGGAAGTTGTTATTATCCATAAATGGGTTTTATCTCTTACTCCTTGACGTTTGATCTTGATCTATATACATATCTATTTTTAACTAAATATGAGAGGCAGTGGATAGTGCACTGGATGAGAACACACCCTTTAGGGCCTCTCTTAAGTTCAAGTCCTGGCTTGACTACTTCTTAGCTGCGTGACCATGAACAACTAGTAAATCTCTCTGTGCCTCAGTTTCCTCATCTGTAAAGTGAAGATAATAACAGTACCTACTTCATAGGATTATTGTGAGGATTTGGTGAGTTAATACTTGTAAAACACTGCCAACAGTGTCTGGCATGTCATAAGTATTCAGTAATTAATAGCTATTATTTTTAACTTCTTTTTTAAGTTTAAATACCTTTTTATTAAGTCAATACCCAGGAACATTTTGTTCTTAGACAAAAACATTAAAAAAGAAAGAGGATGTGTAGCATTTGATAAGTGAAGTTAGCAGCCAGTTGACAGACATGTAAATGGAAGCATTATTTCCAAAAATCAATAGGTTTAATAATTATTGCTGGATTATCAAGAATATTTAATAAAAATTCCAGAAAGCCCAGTAACTTCTGCACTGTAAACATAGATTTAGGGGGAAATAAATACTGCTTAACTAGTTCTTTAAACTGAAAAGATATGCATTTATATAATAAAACATATTCAAAGAATGTAAAAGTTCATATAGCGAAAAGTCTTCCCCTGACCCAGAATTCCCAGCTCTCTTCCCAGACCCAAATACTGTTAATACTTTTGTGTCTCCTTCCACAGTAGTCTATGTATGGACAAAGGGAGATATGAGTATATATTACCCCTTTCTCTCTTTTTAACATGAATGAAAGCATGCACTTCCGCATTTTGCTTTTCTCACTTAATAGCTCTTGGAGCTCATTCTGTACATATCACATATGCAAAGTTACAGTATATTAAAGTTATGTAATATTTTATTATATGGTTGTGCCATAGTTATTCAACCAATCTCCTATTGGTGGAATTTGGGTTTTCAGTGTTTTGGCTCATAAACAATGCTATAGTGAACTTTCTTATACTTAACATATGCATAAATACATATTTGTAAGATAAACTTCTACATTTGACAAGATCTATCAAAAAGAAAAATGTAAATTGCCCTTCAAAGAGGCTAGCAGTGTAGCTCCATAACTGAAAAAAGAAAAAAGAGTGTGAGGGGGTTAAATTTGAATACTTTCCAGGTGGTTTTCAGCAGCGTGCTTTGGTGGGATCATGGATTTTAGGAGGCTAAGTGGGGTTGCTGCGTATTACATTCTTGCCTCTTCCCTCCCCCAGCTTTAGTTGTCTTCATTACATTCCTGCCTGGGAAGTGTTCCCAGTGACCTGGGTTAGGCATTAAGATCATGGGAATCCAAAATTTTCCCATGTCTTCCAGCATGTTTGTTCACAAGAACAGGAAAACTTCCTCCTTGTAGCAGGGGAATTTTAACCACTGTCAGTCGCTGGGGAATCTTTCTGTGAGGGTCCTTTGAATACAAATGTTGTCAAGGAGAAGAAAGGTATCAGTAGGTCAAAAGGCAGTGATAACATCTTACGGTAGTGTATTTCATGGCACTTGAAATCCCTTGTCATTTGTTTGTGGGAAGTAGGTAGCCAAAAAGGTAGAGTAACTTGCCTGTTGTCATATACATCTAGTAAATGCCAGAGACTGGGCTAGAATTCTGGGCTTCTATATTAGTTGGGATTGTTTTTGGCTATAAGTGACAGAAAATGTGACTATAAGGGCTTATACAAAAAAAGTATTACTGTCTGGAAGTAGAGGTTGCTGATATTTGATCATCAATGATCAGTAGCTCATTGATGTCAGGACCAATGTCTCTTATTCTCTTGGCTATCCACCCGTGTGTACAATGGCTGCTCTAGCTCTAGCCATTACATCTGCCTTCAAGGCAAGAAGAAAGGTGAAGGGAAAGGGCAGGAACAAGGGCGATAGCTGTATCAGGAAACTAAGCGTTCTCCTTTGAATCCGTCAGCAGATTCCAACTTCATTGTCATTGGCCAGAACTGTCCGTGGCTACTCCAAAGCTTGCAAGGTGGCTATCTAGGAGGTGACTTTCGTTATAGCGTGCTTCCTACTGTTTTGATGATGTTCAATGAAAAATATTTAATCTTGGCTTGACTTAAGCTGTGTTAATCTCTAATTCTCTTTCTACTTATAGTTCATACTATGTAATTTAAATATTGTATACTATTTTATCTTATTTATTGAGTGTGATAGGATTTTAGCTCCTGTCTAGATTTCAAATTCCTTTGTGTTGAGACTAGATCTGCTTTTTGTGTGAGACATAGAGTCTCATCCTTGAATATCAGTGAGAAAGGAGCTCCGATCTCAAGCCCACATCTTATGGCCACTAGCAAGTGTATAATATGAGTAGACTGCTAGTAATAGGTTACTGAGTTAAGTTGCATAATGAAAGTAGAAATGGGGGAGAATGAAAAATTTAGAATGAGCATAGTGAAGAATCCTCTGTTCAGGGCAACAGATAATGGAGAATGGATCTACTTGGAAATACATACAGTACTATTTTCTGTGCGAATAGAGGCCTTAACTACATTAACATGCTTCTCTACTTCACAGAGTGAGAGAGCAAAATGATGTGGAAAGAACATTGTACGGAAGTCAGGAGCCTCAGTTCTAAATCTAGTTCTGCCTTTATGTAACTGTGTGATATTGGGCAAGTCATTTAATCTCTCTTACCTTCAGCTTCCTCTTCTATGATGGGGATAATAATCGCTGCTTTATAGGATTGTTGAGAGCATTAGAAATAGTATGTATTTAGTACTTTATGGTGCCTGGCATGCATAAGCGTCTTTGGTAACTGTTTTTACTATGATCATTAGTAATATTGTTGTGTGATCTTGGAGGACCCTTTTTGCTTTAATTAATCCTTATCTATAAACTGCAAAAATTAGGTATTATCTGAGATTCCTCCCAATTCCAAAATGTCGTGTTTCTACAAGTACCTCAGCTGGGATTGTAATAAAGGTATCTGTGGAGTGCTGGCTGCACTGAGTCCATAGGAGAGACCACGGCAAGGTGAAGTTCTCTGATGTATAGATTGATGTCACTATGTAAACCAAATATTTGTCAGAACTAATGTTTCTGAGGCACTGAAGTGCCTTCTGAATTACTCCAGTCCACTGAGAGAAGCTAATGAAATGTTGGCCAAACCACTGAGCAGCAATGAGGTTGGGTGTAACTAATCTTATGATTTATCTCAGAGTATAGGTATAGTGGTACAGTACAGAGAAAATGAGCACTGAGGACTGTTAGTGCCCAGAATTGGTGATGGTTTAGGGAACTGGCACACCTCCCTGGTAATTTAAGTGGATATTACTCTTCTTCTGAGGACCCTTTTCACAGTATGTATCAAGAGCTAGCAATTCCATCTTTAAGAATTTAACTTAAGGGAAGAATTATAGATGTGTACGGAAATTGAGCTACAAGGATATTCTCCCAGTAGTATCTTTAAAGTAAAAATATTGGGGGGCTGGCCCCGTGGCTGAGTGGTTAAGTTCCCGTGCTCAGCTGCAGGTGGCCCAGTGTTTTGTTGGTTCGAATCCTGGGTGCGGACATGGCACTGCTCGTCAAGCCACACTAAGGCAGCGTCCCACATGCCACAACTAGAAGGACCCACAACGAAGAATATACAACTATGCACTGGGGGGCTTTGGGGAGAAAAAGGAAAAATAAAATCTTTAAAAAATATATATATATATTGGGGAAAGCCTAAAAATAGGAGATAAGTAAATTATGATACAGCCATCAATTGATGATTTGTCTATATTTATCTACATGGGAAATGCTCACAATATGTGAAGCTGATTCAAAATGTCAATGATCCCATTTAGAAAAAAAAGTTTGTGTGTGTGTATATATACAGAGAGAGAGAGTCTGGAATAGTGTGGCATTGTGGATTACTATTGTTTTTATAAAATTTTTTGTCATCTAATTTTTTTAATGAGCATGTATTTTTATAGTAAAATAAGGGCTTAGAGAAAGGTACTTAATTGAATAAACATGTATGCAAGTGATTACTGGTATCTGCTTCTCTTCCAAGATACAGAATACTTTAAGTACATGTCGTTCCCTGGATGAAGACAAATGGCTCATTGGGTTTCACAGGGAAATTATTTGCCAGTGAGTGTGGCCTCTGGGCTATTTTTCCAGACTACTTCCAGCTATTTTTTTTAACCATACAGGGCTAGAGTGGAGGCTAACTTTAAACCTACACAGGTTTCCACAGGAGAGAGGGGAACTTTGTACCTAGGAGTAGGGATGGACCCATATCTTTGACTTATTTCTTTTACCTAATCATGTTGTGCCTTTTATGTATTTTTTAAAGTCTTTTTCTTCATGCCCAAGAGTAGTATTTTTATGAAAATATTTCTAATGAAAGAAAACCTATCCTTGGCAAAACTGTATTGAGCTCTTAGTATGTGTGAGATATTGTTCTGAGCACCTTGATGGATGAGGTATACACAAGTGAGTAAAATCCATCCTTGTCTTCAGGAACTTACGGACTACTGGGAGAGACATTTACATAGGTAACTAATATAAAATTGGATGGTAAACAAAGCACTATGGCTTTGGAGAGGCAACAATTGTGCGTGATAGGTGGAAATTGGAAAGAGTTTATAGAGAATTGAATTGGATTTTGAATGATGAGTAAGATTTTGGTTGGTAGGTATAAAATTTAATGGTGTGCTTGATAAATTGGATAATTCAGGGCAGAGAGAGAGTAAATTGGATGCAGGGGAGGCTAGAGATGAGAAAATGGTAGATTGAGGGAAAATAACAAATGGAAAACACCTAGCACAGTTGTTGCAGGTACTCATCAAACCTTGCCTCTTTCTAATTCTTGCATATTTACCTCAAGGGGTCTTTAAGTTACCAAAAAAGAAAAGCTGATTTTTGTTTGATTTGAAAAGTAAGGCATATTGTCCACTTGATTTTCAGAATTACGAATGTGATAGTCAAAGCAAAGAAATTGCTAGAGAATCAGTACGTAAATGTGCAGCCAAGTTTCTGAACCGTTTCTTTCCTTAGAAGGTGACCTGTCGAGAAGAGTGACACGGATACTGGGAAAAACCTGCTCTTCTGTGCCGAGGGGGGGCACAATGTCACAAGTTAAAACCTCTTATTCCTATGATGCTCCCATGGACTTCATCAATTTTACATCTTTGGATGATGAGGAAGATACCCAAAACATAGATTCTTGGTTTGGTAAGTATCTGCTTTCTCGGGCCATTTTAAGGGTTAGTGTCTTGCTTTGTTCTGAGGACCTTTAAAAAATAGAAGAGATTGTAAGAGAATAACTGAAATATAAATTCCTTTCTGCACGAAGATACGTTGTCATCTTTGATATGATAGAAATAATTGAAATGCCCAGTATTTGGGGAATGGACTATCAGTACAAATCAATGTTGTTTTGGAGTTAAGAATGACAAATATTTAAGGTTTAGGGTCATATGGGAAAATCCAGATGACACTCCATTGAGTGAAACTCTAGGACTGTCTGTAGTGATGGTAGTCACATAAAAACTTGCTCTATTGTCGTTAGGCATAGAGTGTAATATTACACCTAGGATATTGACAATGATACAATTCACCAATCTTAGATCTCTCTAGTTTCATGTGTACTCGTTTTTGTTTATGTGTATTAATGAAATGAATTGAATGAATTTTATCACCTGTGTAGGTTTGTATATCCACCACCACAGTCAAGATATTGAACAGTTCTAGCATCACAAGGATCCTAATGTTGCCCTTTTGTAACTACACGCACCTCCCTCTTGCTACCCCTCCCCAATACGTTTTTAAATGGAGGGATTATGCTACTCAGAACCCAATCCCCAGACAGAGGTAGGATTGCCTGATGGTTTATGTAATATGGCATAAACCCTGACACCAGGCCAACAATAAATAAGCATATGCCTATGTTGTCATATTACTTTGGAATAATATGTCAGACCAATGATGTATCAGGCAAATAGCTGCTGGAGCCCCTTCATTTTATTCTTTCTTATGTCCTCGTCCTCCTTATCATTATTATTATTATTTTTTTAAGGATTGGCACCTGAGGGGCCAGCCCCGTGGCCGAGTGGTTAAGTTCGTGCGCTCTGCTGCAGCAGCCCAGGGTTTCACCAGTTTGGATCTTGGGCACAGACATGGCACCGCTCATCAAGCCACGCTGAGGCGGCATCCCACATGCCCCAACTAGAAGGATCCACAACTAAAAATATACAACTATGTACCGGGGGGGGCTTTGGGGAGAAAAAGGAAAAATAAAATCTTAAAAAAAATTGGCACCTGAGCTAACATCTGTTGCCAATCTTTTTTTTCCTTTCTTCTCCCTGAGCCCCCCAGTACATAGTTATAGGTCCTTCTAAGTTGTGTTATGTGGGACGCCGCCTTAGCATGGCCTGATGACTGGTGCCATGTACACGCCCAGGATCCAAACTGGTGAGACCCTGGGCCACCAAAGCAGAGTGTGCAAACTTAACCACTTGGCCGAGGGGCCGGCCCCTTATCCTCGTATTAAGAGAAATCAGTATGTGATAGGGGACAAAAATGAGTCCATTGCAACTGCTTTTCACTTATGATGCAGTGTCAATGTGATGTGATGTGACGGCATATGCCATTCTCTTGGAAAAGGACTTTAATGTTATCCAGTGGGGATTCTGAGAGGAGGGGTCTGTTGGCAGTGGTGTAGGAGGAAGTGTGGATGAGAGGACTAGCTGCCGTATAGTGGTCTTCCCCATGCCCTTGCTTCACTGAAACCCTGAGGAAAAGGCTGGATTGTCTGCCTACCTCTTTTTCTAAGTTTTTTAAAACTAAAAGAGGAAATGCAGCAGTCCCCCCTTATCCCTGGGGAATACGTTCCTTGTTGATGGTTTAGATGATGCTCTTACCTTTTCACTTATATATAAACAACAATAACTTCTCTTTGGCCTATCCAAATTGCCAGCATCACTTCTCTTGTGCTTTGGGGCCATTATTAGATAAAAAGGGTTACTTGATGCAAGCACTGTGATACCACGATAGTCGATTTAATAACCAAGGTGGCAAATACAGAGTGGATACAAAGGGATGATTCATGTCCTGGGCAGGACAAAGCAGAACTGCAAGATTCATCATGCTATTCAGAACAGCATGCAATTTAAAACTTATGAACTGTTTATTTCTGGAATTTTCCATTTTATTATTTTTGAACTGCGGTTGACTGCAGGTAACTGAAACTGTGGCATGTGAAACCATGGATAAGGGGGGACTATTGTATTAGTATAACAGTACTATTAAATACAATTTGGAAGAAAAAAAATTAAGTCCCACTGTTTTTTCAAAACCACCTTAGTTCTAATATATTACTTTCTAATTTTCTTCCAAATAATCACCTTTTTTTTTCTTTTGAGGAAGATTAGCCCTGAGCTAACTGCTGCTGCCAATCCTTCTCTTTTTGCTGAGGAAGACTAGCCCTGAGCTAACATCCGTGCCCATCTTCCTCCACTTTATATGTGGAATGCCTACCACAGCATGGCTTGCCAAGCAGTGCCATGTCTGCACCCAGGATCTGAACTGGCGAACCCCAGGCCACTGAAGTGGAACGTGTGCACTTAACCGCTGTGCCACTGGGCCAGCCCCTAATCACATCTTTTTACACAGTTGCAATCAGTGTATATGCACAGTGTTATTCCTGGGGCTCACTGCATTCTTGAAGCTTCTATCAGTAGGCTGTTGGTAGAAGAGACATTTCTCTGCTTTGTGCTGACTTTCAGGCACAGCTGACTTTAACCTAAGGTAAAAATCCTTGAGAGAGCCTGGTTCTATTCTGTCCTCACACACCCTCCACTCCCCTCTTACCACCCCAGCTGAGAAAGAACCTCACCTCAAATAGACTATAAGGTGTCCCTTGTAAGTCCTGTAGATCTTGGTGGCTACAGTTTGATTTGAGAGGAACATGATGTATTAGCTGGTGGATAAGGCCAGCTCGCACTTGTATGCTCCTGAACGTGTATCAGGCAAAGATAAGGAGCTGTTTACAAAGCAGAGTCTGCACTCCTCCTCTTCTAGAATACATTATTCAGTGTTGCCAATGTTTTAGTGAGAGTTTTTACAGTCTCTATCTCTGATGTATAATGTGTACTCATTTCCTTTGCCAAATGAGTTAGAAGTGCACCGGTAGGGGCTTTAAGGCCACGTTTTAAGCGCGCGGCCCTGATTTATTTTGCTTCCTTGCTGATTGTTAGATGACAATGCTCTTACCTTTTCACAGAGGAGAAGGCCAATTTGGAGAATAAATTTCCTGGGAAGAACGGGACAAGAGGGCTTTTTCAGGGCAAAACTCCGCTGAGGAAGGCTAATCCTCAGCAAGCTATTGTCACACCTTTGAGACCAGGTAAGAAAGAACATCTTTAAAAAAAGCTCCTTGGCAGAATGATGGAACTAGGAGCCTGCCTGAGGGATCTGAGGAATTACCTGAATGCTGTATCCTTTGGTTTATTATTGGTGAAATGGGCTAATCTATTTCATGGTGAAGGTGCAACTAATGATGTGCTACACTTTTTTTTTGTTAAATTTCTTGAAACTTAAGCTAACATAGAATTTCATTGCCAGAAACATAGCTGTTTTCTTTTCATGACAAGATTTAATGTAACCTAACCTGGGTCTGGCTGGGAAACAAAAGAGCAGGAGAGAAGAATGTACTGCTTGCCATTGTACAAGAATTCTTTGAGTCATGTATCTGATTTTAAAAGATGATGACATTTAAACTGGTGGTTACTAAATCTGCAGGATATTGTCTATTTGGTCAGAACAAAAGAAGCATTGTTTAAGAGGTCATAAATCCTTGAAAATGGTTTTTTCTCGAAATAACAGCTATATTTATATATAATTCATGTATACAATTCACCTAAAGTGTACCTTTCATGTTTTTTTTATAGTGTATTCATAGAGTTGTTGTGTAACCACCACTACAATCGATTTAGAGCATTTGAAAATTCCTCTTATGGGTAAATCTGAAATTGACCTCAGTTACACTATTAACTGGAGGAGCCATATCAGGGAAATAGCTGTGTTTTCAGTGGACCTCTCTAGTTTGCAGAGTCTGAGCAGCTGGGCTGACTTTGAAATAATTCATGAGTACAGATGATATCTGTTGGATTCAGGATCTGGACAAAGACCCTGAACTTTTGCATCCATCTTTTTTGTACGAGGGATTAGAGCTGTGTGGCATGTTTTACTTGATGAGCATGGAATGCCTGTGACCTGTGGCCTGAGCACTGTATTCTTGGGTGAATTTCATCAGTTCATTAAGTGTGGCAGATTTTCTGTTGGTTTGATGGTCTTTGTGCTCTTCTTGAATTGAAACGGGGGTTGTAATGTTACGTAGTTTTTCTGGACCACTTTCTTTTTAAGGCTGTTTTGTTAACAGTAGGCCCCAAAGCAAGAGACCTCTGCTAGGCCTATTCTGTGACAAAGACCATGCACACTGCTTATATGCATGCTCCTTAGACTCCTCAGAGTCTTTATGTTCTTAGGGCACATTCCCACCTGTCTATTAGTGCTGTTCAATCTGCCTAGAATACCCTTACTCTAACTGAAAAGTTCCTACTCATCATTCAAGGTCCAGCTCAAATATTCTTTTTTCTCTAATTCCTCTTATTTGTGTTCTTAGAGTGCTCTTCATACCTCTTTTTTTTTTCTGAGGAAGATGCATCCTGAGCTAACATCTGTTGCTGATCTGCCTCTTGCTTTTTTATGTGAGCTGCCACCACAGCATGGCCAGTGACAGATGAATAGTGTGATTCCATGCCTGGGAACTGAACCCAGCCCACAGAAGTGGAGCATGCTGAACTTAAACCACTAGGCCATAGGGGCTGGCCCTCATACCTCTATTTTAATTTCATTTTCCTACTATGTTGCTAATACAAAGAAATAAAATTAATTTTTATATATTGATCTTTTATCCTGCAACCTTCTTTTCTTCTTCTTCTTTTTTTTCCCTTTGGTGAGGAAGATTGGCCCTGAGCTAGCATCTTATTGTCAATCTTCCTCTTTTTGCTTGAGGAAAATTGTTGCTGACCTAACATCTGTGCCAATCTTCATCTATTTTGTATGTGGGATGCCACCAGAGCATGGCTTGACGAGTGGTGTGTAGGTCTGCGCCTGGGATCTGAACCCACAAACCCCAGGCCGCTGAAGCGGAGGACACAAAGTTAACCCCTATGCCACCAGGCCGGCCCCTATCCTCCAACCTTCTAAACTCATTTATTAGCTTTAGTAGCTTTTTTGTAGATTCCATCAGATTTCTACATAGATGATCCCGTCATCTGCGAATATGCCTTTTATTTCTTTTTCTTGCTTATTGCACTGACTAGAACGTTTAGTAGGATGTTGGATGGGAGTAGAGAGAGTAGACGTGCTTGTTTTATTCCTGATCTTAGGGCAAAAGCATTCAGGCTTCCACCATTAAGTATGGTGTTAACTGTAGTTTTCTCATAGATACCCTTTATCAGGCTGAGAAAGTTCCCTTCTATTCCTGTTTTGCTGATAATTTTTATCAGTAATAGATGCTAGATTTTGTCAAATGCGTTTTCTGCATATATTGAGATGATTTATATGATTCTTTTTCCAGTCTATTAATATGTTGAGTTACACTGATTTTCCAATGTTAAGCCAACCTTGTATTTCTGGGATGAACTCCAATTGGTCATGATGGTGTTTTTCTTTTTATGTATTTTTAGGTTCAGTTTGCTACATTTTTGTTAAGAATTTCTGCCTCTGTTATTCATGAGGGATATCATTCTGTATTTTTCCATTCTTGTGATGCTTTTGTTTGATTTTGATAGAGTAATGCTGGCCTTACTCTATAAATATTCCCTTTTCTTCATTTTTCTGGAAGAGTTTGTGTAGAATTGATATTATATCTTTCTTAAATCCTTGGTAGAATTCACCAGTGGAGACATCTGGGTCTGGAGTTTTCTTTGTAGGAAGGTTTTTGACTACAAATTCACTTTCTTTAACAGATATAGATGATCTGTTTCTTCTGGAGGGAGCTTTTGCTAGCTTTGGTAATTTGTCCATTTCATCTAACTTGTTGAATTTATAGGCAAAACGTGATTTATAATGTTTCCTTATTATCCTTTTAATATTTATAGATTCTGTAGTGGTGTCACTTCTCTCATTCATGATGTTGGTAATTTGTGTTGACTCTTTATTTTCCTAATCAGTCTGGCTAGAGATTTATCAATGTTTATTAATCTCACAGAACTAGCTTTTGGTTTCATTGATTTTTTTTTTTCTTCCTGTTTTTCTGTTTCCTGTTTCATTGGTTTCCATTCTGATCTTTGTTATTCCCCTTCTACTTAATTTGCGTCTAATATGCTTTTTTTTTTTTTCAGTTTCTCACCGTGGCAACTGAAGTCATTGATTTGAGATCTTTCTTTTTTAATGTGTTTACTGCTATAAATTCCTCCCTAAGTACTGCTTTAGTGGTATCCCACAAATTTGATGTGCTGTGTTTTCATTTTCTTTCTACTCGAAATACTTTTAATTTCCCTTTTGAGATCTTTGATCTCCAGGACTTATTTATCTATTAGTTGCAAGTTACCTATTGTGTTACTTAGAAATGTATTTAATTTCCAAATATTTGGGCGGGGGTTCCAGAAATCTTTTCTGTTATTGATTTCTTGAGGGATTTAATTCCACTGTGGTCAAAGAACATACCTGTGTGACTTGAATCCTTTTCAATGTATTGAGACTTGTTTTATGGCCCAGAATATGGTCTGATTGGTAAATATTTTGTGTACACTTCAAAAGAATATGTATCCTGCTGTCATTGGGTGGAGAGTTACATAAATGTAATTTGGATCAAGTTGGTTGATTGTGTTGCTCAAGTCTTCTATTTCCTTATTGATCTTATATCTAATTGTTCTATCCATTATTGAAAGTGGGGATATTGAAGTCTTCACTGATTATTGTTGAATTATCTATTTCTCCCTTCAGTTTTTTCCGTTGTTCTTTCATGTATCTGGGACTCTGTTGTTAGGTACATATATGTTTATAATTGTTACATCTTGATGAGTTGAGCAGAACATATTTTTGTAAATGAAGTTTTATTGGAATACAGCCACGCATATTCACTTATATATTATTTATGCCTACTATATTACTGATTTTTCTGTCAACTTATTCCCTCTGTTAGAGAGAGAGGTATTGAAATTTCAGACTATAATTATGGATTTGTCTATTTCTCCTTGTAGTTTGTAATACATGAAGTATTTTGAAGCATTTCTCATTAGATACATAAATATTTAGGTTGTTTTGTCATCTTGAGGAATTGACCTCTTTATCATTTTGAAATGATCTTCTTTATCTCTGATGATATTCTTTGTTCTGAAATCTGCTTTGTCTGATATTAATATGGGCACTCCAGCTTTCTTTTGATTAGTGTTAGCATGATGTGTCTTTATATTTTAAGTGTATTTTTTGTAGGCAGGATATAGTTTGTTCTGGTTTTTTTAGTTTAATATAATTATCTTTGCCTTTTAATTGGGATAAGCGCCTCTATTGTAGCCTTGACATAATATACCATCATTTTTTTATTTCTATGTCTTTTTCTCCCCTCCAGAAAAAAAATTTCTTTAGAGAATGAGCCAAATGATTGTTCTCTGGAATAAATAATACATGAAATGTGTTTTCATGGCCTGACTTTTCTTCTCCTTTATCTGGTTGGAGTTTTCATCTTTTATCAACGCTCAGTTTATAAGCTATACCATCAAATGCTATTTCCTCCATGAAGTCTTTACTTGATTGTTCCTTTTTATTATTCTCTTAGCACTTTTTTCTGTTTCTATTTCATGATGGCCATGGTATCATCAGAATACTTTTTGATAAAATATCTCCTTCCCCTTCCCACCCCTATTACCAGTCCCCTTTCTCAAAGGCTACATCTTTTAACGCTTGCTGTTTTAAGTTGAACTGGTGGTTACACCCATAATGCCTGATAAAATGATTATATGAGAAATATTTACGTTTTTATGATTATGTAAATATTGTTCAATGCCCGGTCAGTTAGTGTGATGCAACTGCATTCCTTCTCAGTTCTGCTTGGTTCTCCTCAGTTCCATTGTCACAGCCCCTGGGCGACATAAAGATGATCCTGCCAGCGAGGTCAGGTAGATTCTCTTTTCTTTAAACTTTGTCAATTACTTAAATTTTTGTCATACTTAGCTTGCTTCATATTGGACAATGATCCTTGGAAATATAACTGCTGTGTTTTTTTGGAGGGCATTATTTTCCTTCATATCTTTGCTGCCTAGTTTCCTGGATCTTATGTCTTCTTACTTATATTCTTTCATTTGTACTTCATTTTGCAGGAGTACATCCTTAGGGAACTTCCTTAGATTAGGTGCAGGAGAAGAGAACTTGGAGTTCTCACATGTTTGAAAATGGCTCTGTTCTGCCTTCGTATACGATTGAAAGTTTGACTTAATATAGAACTGTAGATTAAAAAATTTTTTTCTTGGCTACTTTGAAGGCATTGTTCTTTCATCTTCTATCATTCTGTGTTGCTGATGAGGAGTTCAGCTTATCCTGTTTTCCTTACATCTTAGGTGACTTCTTTTTCTCTATGGAAAATTTCAGAATTTTATCTTTCTTTTTTTGGGGGGGGGGAAGATTAGTCCTGAGCTAACATCTGAGGCTGATCCTCCTCTTTTTGCTGAGAAAGACTGGCCCTGAGCTCACATCCGTGCCCATCTTCCTCTATTTTATGTGGGGTGCCTGCCACAGCATGGCTTGACAAGCGGTGCATAGGTCCGTACCCAGGATCCGAACCAGCGAACCCCGGGCCGCTGAAGCAGAACATGAGCTCTTAACCACTTGCGCCACTGGGCCAGCCCCAGAATTTCATCTTTTTAAAATGTCGTGAGGAGGGGCCGGCCCGTGGCTGAGTGGTTAAGTTCCCACGCTCCACTTTAGCGGCCCAGGGTTTCACCGGTTCACATCCTGGGCGTGGACATGGCACTGCTCATCAAGCCATGCTGAGGCGGCATCCCACATGCCACAACTAGAAGGACCCACAACTAAAAATATACAACTATGTACCAGAGGCACTTTGGGGAGAAAAAGGAAAAATAAAATCTAAAAAAAATAAATAAATAAAATGTCATGAGGAAATGTTTGGTATTTTTTTTTCTGAGATAGTTTCTTAGGCTGACAAATAGGCAGGGCCCTGGATACTTCATTTCTGCTTCAACCAAAGTAGATTTTATAAATTGGTCTTTTGTGTAAGATTCCACTGGAACTAAAGGTTCCACTGCTTAGGATGGCTATATATACAGACATACACACATAGATAAAATTGTTAACCTAGAATTCTCTATTAAGTCACATATATATAGATGTGTCTCTCATCTCCAACTTATTTCCTTGGGATTTGAGTGCTGACTAGTTTTTGCTGTCCTACAGTTGACAACACTTACTACAAAGAGGCAGAAAAAGAAAATCTGGTGGAACAGTCGATTCCATCAAATGCTTGTTCTTCCCTGGAAGTCGAGGGAGCTACATCAAAAAATATTCCAGCCCAGCCTCAGAGGTAAGATTGTTTTGGGGCTCAAAAGTGGTGGTTATATAAATAATGTTCAAACTGAACAGAGCACCTACTTTGTCTCATCTTTTGTAGACTCTTTATGTCACCTTATTTAATCTTCATAACATGTGTGAGTTGTAGGTTATATGCTTAATTTACAGACAAGGGCTCAGGGGTACTAAGTTGCTTGCCCAAGCCAAGTCTATTTTAGAGCCAGGATTCAAACTGATCAGCTTGGTTCCAAAGCCCTTGCTGTTTGCACCATCAACATGGGTTGTAATTTTACATTTATTCATGTGGATTTTGACAGATTTTTTTCCCCTGTTTATAGGTTGTCGGTAAACTTTATAAGGGCAAGTGTCATATATCCCTAGTGCCTAACAGTGTCCTGCAGGAGCAGAAGCTGAATAAATACTTGATGAATGAACAAATGGAAAGATGTGTGGGTTAAGCTGCAATCTTGGCACTAGCGATCTCAGAACATCTCATGTCTTTGTTGCATTTTGCATCAGTATCCTCTTTTTGATAATAAAAACACAGTGTTTGAGAGCTGTCAATCTTAATATTAGTTGCCTTCACAAGGCACTAATCAAAAGCTTATCTATTCAAATTAGGTTTTTTAAAACTTCTGCCGTCTAATAATTCCCACCACCATCATGTTTAAATTGCAGGACAGTTTATTGCTTTACACTTTAGTGTCACCTAGAATATCCTCAAGGAAGAGGAATGGCAGAGTATTTATTATTGCTCAGAAGTGATGAAGTTATCCTTTGCAAAGGCTCATGCTGCCACAAGGATATCAACTTTTGAGGATGGTATTATGCAAGCTTTTTCTAATCTTTTCTGGTAAAGAGCTCATTTTAATCAAAGAATTTATGAAATTTCAACCAGCTAGGTATACATCACAGGAATCTTAAGAGATTGCTATTGGTTGATTCTATGATTTCTGTTCCATGTTTAGAGTTTGAAGTGAGACCTATGGAAAAGCGAATCAGTATCCTACAGATTCCTTCAGAATACAAAAAAGTGTTAGTGTCTTGGCATCTCCATTTTATATATGTATAAAATTGTCCCTCATCCTAACCGAATTCTGGAATGCTTTTTGGAAATGATGGTATGGCAGGAAACCAGGTGCTCTGAGAGTCAGAAGGCCTGAATGGTTTTTTTCTTAATTATTTTTTTTGTTGAGGAAGATTAGCTCTGAGCTAACATCTGTGCCAATCTTCCTCTACTTCATATGTGGGTCACCACCACAGCGTGGCTGACAAGTGGTGTAGGTCTGTGCCTGGGATCCTAACCCATGAACCTGGGCTGCCGAAGCAGAATGCACCAAACTTGACCAGTACACCACTTAACCAGCCACAGTGAGTGGTTTTTTGTTTTGTTTTGAAGGCAGGTACATCTACCACTCAAAAACTTCAGTTTACTGAGAATAATCATATTTCTCAGGCTTACTATAAGAAAGATCCAAATAAGATGATATGTGACAGTACTTTTTAAATGATACTGCATTATGGGAATGCGTAATAAGAGGTAAAAAACATTAGTGCCACTTGTCTCAGATCTGATATTTATCTTAGTCCAAAGATACGTAATCTAGAAAGGAACAGCGGATGGACTAGGAAGTGTAGATAATCATACAAATTCCCTACTGTTCTATTTTCACATAGTTTCCATGGGTAGGCTAAAAGATGGCCAAAACTTGTTTGACACAGAATAGTTAAGCATTAACAAGGCTGTAGTCTGTAGTAATAATTTTTCCATGGAGGTGTTGCTTTAATACAAATACATGTTTTAGTTTTTGGAATCTCATCCCTTAGCCATTTCTCCCTAAAGACACCAAGTAATTCTCTTGACTTTATAACTTCATTGTATGTTGAATTTAAGTAATGGTCCAAAATGGTCATGTCTTCATATGCTTTGCCTTCTTTCTAATTTTTATGATTCCCAGTCTGCTTTTTAAAATTAACTAATTTTATTGGGGTATAATTTGCATATAGTAAAATGTACAGATCTTGTGTACAGTCTGATTAGTTTTGACAAATGTATACCACCATGCACCCATAACAATCAAAATATACAGAACATTTCCATCACCTCAGAAATTTCCCTCATCCCTACCCTTTTACAGTCAATCCTTACAGCTCTTTCTGCCTTCTCACTCTCCCACCCAGAGGCAACCACTGTTCTGATTTCTGTCACGATAGATTAACTTTGCCTGTTCTAGGTATTTTTATAAATGGAATTATATAGTATGTACTCTTTTATATTTGACTTCTTTTACTTGGCGTGTGCTTTTGAGATTCATCCATATCTCATCGCATGTGTTAGTATTTTATTTCTTTTTGTTGCTGATAATAAATTCTATTGAATGGATATACCACAGTATATTTAATCCATTCACTGGTTGATGGACATTTGAGTTGTTTCCAGTTTGGGGCTATTATGAATAAAGCTGCTATGAGTAGTTGCTTATACGTCTTTGGGAGGACATGTGTTTCTCTTGGGTAAATACCTAGGAATGGAATTGCTGGGCCGTACTGTAAAGTTTATGTTTATAAGAAACAGCCAGAATGTTTTCCAAAGTGACTGTACCATTATACATTCCCAGTAGCAATATAAGAGTTTGTTGCTCCATATCCTTACCAACACTCGGTATTACCAGTCTTTCTAATGATATTTCATTGTGTTTTTCATTTGCATTTTTCTGATGACTGATGATATCAGTCATATTTTCATGTGATTATTGGCCATTCATATATCTGCCGTTTTTTCATTCTGGCTTCCTGAAGTCTCCCCTGTGCCTGTGAAGTTTCGTGGTCAGCCAAGATTTTGAGTAGAGTTTATACTCAGGTTTAAGTGTTCATTCTCTCTGTGGTTCTCTTGCTTGTGGAGTTTTGCCTCTAAATTTCCAGGTATTTTGCCAGCCCTGATGTTTGTCTTCTGACATCTCAAGCTAGTAGACTTTAGCTTTGTGCCATCCTACTGTATACACATTGGGGACTCACTTAATAAAAAAAGCAGCAAACTCACTAGTCTTCCTAGTGCAGTAATGTCTCTCTCTCTCTCTCTCTTTTTTTTTCTGTGAGGAAGATTGGCCCTGAGCTAAGATCTGTTACCAATCCTCCTCTTTTTGCTTGGGGAAGATTGTCACTGAGCTAACATCTGTGCCAGTCTTCCTCTATTTTATGTGGGATGCTGCCACGGCATGACTTGGTAAGTGGTGCTAGGTCTGCACCAGGGATCTGAACCTGTGAACCCTGGGCCACCAAAGCAGAGCGTGAACTTAACCACTATGCTACTGGGCCAGTCCTGCAGTAATATCTTTTAAGGATGGATAGCTCACGAGATTCTGCTTGCTTTTTCGTTGCGCCCCCTAGGTCTCTCTTAAACATGCATAGTTTAGCAGTCAAGCAAGAATTTGTGGAGTTTTTGTTCAGATTTTGGGTGACACCTTTTCTGTGCATCTTTCACTTCCAGAATTTTCCACCTAGATTTCCAGCTGCTGTCCTAGCCTTGATTCTATCTTCTGTTATCCATAGCAAGTGAGACTGAAGTTTTCTGCTGCTGGAGCTGCCACATTTGGGGAACACCTTCAGGCAAAAAAGCTACTAACTCATAATTCTTATCATTTGCAGTTGCTGTTTTTCATGGATTCACGTTCTTCTGCTTTCTGCCTGCTTTTGGTTACTTTTTCCAGTCCCTTCAAATAGTCATTTTTTTCTATTTTGTATGCATTTTGTAGTAAAATGCAGGTAGATTTGCCTGATGAATTCACTCTTCATTACTCCATATTTTTTTTATGACTACTTTCTTTTGGGGATTAATATGAAAATATTTGCAATTAAAAGATATGAAATTTGGGATTTGCTTCAAAATCTAGGGGAATGATAAAGGGAAAATTGATACATGATTGGCTATGAGTTGATAATTTTTGAAGCTGAATGATGAGTACCTGGCAGCTTATTATATTATTCTCTTCGTTTTTTAATATGTTTGAAATTCTCCATAATAAAGATTTGAAAATTAGGTACTCTATGCAATAGCATAAAAATTTGAAAATCAAATAATCTCTTATAGTGTTTAGGACTTCTATACAGGAAGTGTGAGAAATTAAACAAAATCTAAATAAATGGCAGGATATACCATATTCATGGATTGGGAGACTCAATAGTGTAAAGATGTCAATTCTTCCTAACTGATCTGGAGATTCAGTGCAATACCCATAAAAATCCCAATGGTTTTCATTTTGGACATTGATAAGTTGATGCCAAAATTTATGCAGAAATGCAAAAGTCCAAGAATAACCAAGATACTTTTCAAGTGTCTATTAGATATCAAGGCATTTTATAAAGCTACAGAAATTAAAGCTTTGTGTATTACTTAAGGATCAATGACAGTAGTGGAATCAAAGAGTAACTCACTCTCCAGTATATGGAGATATATGACAAAGGTGGTACTACAGACCTATGGGGAAAGAATGTCGTCCCCCCCCGCCCCGCACTCCCCACCCTTCAAAAAATAATGCTTGGACAATGGATATCTAAATAGAACAAAATGAAGCTTGGCCCCTACCTCACTCCATAGAAAAGAGTTCTAGAGGGATTGTAGATCTAAATATGAAAGCTAAAACTCGTATAAGGAAGGGGCCGGCTCCGTGCCTAAGTTCGCGCGCTCCGCTGCGGTGGCCCAGGGTTTGGATCCTGGATGCGGACATGGCACCGCTCGTCAGACCACGTTGAGGCGGTGTCCCACATCGCACAACTAGAAGGACCTGCAACTAAGATAGACAACTATGTACCGGCGGCGGGGGGGTTGGGAGGGGGTGCGGGTTGGGAAATAAAGCAGGGGGAAAAAAAGAAAAAACTCGTATAAGGAAGTATAGGAAAATATATCTTCATGACCTTGGAATAAGGAAAGATTTCTTAAATTGGATACACACAGCAAAGCCCTGGCCATAATGGGGATGGAGTTTGATGTATTTGAGCACATTTATCTAATCAAATGATACCATAAAGAGAGTAAAAATCCTACCCCCACAGTGGGAGAAATATTTGTAACACATAAAATCTACAAAGGGTTCATATTCGTAGTACATAAAGAATTCTTACTGATCAATTAGAAAAGGATTGACAACTCAGTAGAAAACAAGCAAGAGACTTGAACTAGCACTTTATGAAAGAGGATAACCAAGTGACCAATAAACATGAAAAGTTGCTCAGTCTTACTGGTAATCAGGGAAAAGCAAATTAAAACCACAATGAGGTTCTACTACATACCAACTAATATGGCTAAAATTAAATCATCTGACAATACCAAATGTTCAGGAGGATGTAGAACAAAGCAGACTCTTATAATCTTGCCAGTGTAAGCATAAAGTGGTATAAGCACTTTGGAGACAACTTCAGTTGACATAACCAATGTCCTGTGACCTAGCAATCTTATGACTTAACATACCCAACAGCAACATGTGCACTGAGAGACATACAGAATCAACAGTAGACTGGGTAAATAGCAGTACATTCCTACAATAAATGTTAGACAGCATTGACAATCAGTGAATTAAAGCTACAAGAATCAACGTGGTTGAACCTCACAAACCTAATGTTGAGTGAAATAAACCAGACAGAAAAAAATACTTGTAGTAGTCTGATTTGTTATATAAAGTTTTCTGTTTGTTTTTTGTTTTCTGTCCAAATGAATATACTGTGTTTATGGAATGCATGTTTATATAGTAAAATGATAAAGAAAAAGTAATGATTACCATAAAACAAGTCAAGATAGCAGCTACTTCCAGTGTTCTGTTTCTTAGCCTAGGAGGTGATTTCATGAGTCTTCACTTTGTAATCATTTAACTTAATTGTTGTTTTGTTTACTTTTTGGTATGTGTTACAGTTTAACATGGAAAGGGAGGGTGTGGCTAAAAGAAAAAGGAGAAAATAAATATCTTAGTCAATTTCCAGGAGATCTGATATCTAATTTCAAGCCTGACAGCATTTAGCTATGTAACATCTTTTCTTACTTTTACCTATAAAAGGAGGGAGTTGTACTAGGTGATTGCCAGTGCCTTTAAAGAAAAAAAAAATCAGCTTTATTGAGGTCTAATTGTAAACACCAAAATGCATTTAAGTACCAATATTTTATGATGAAATTTCAAAAACTATCAGTAAGACAAGGAGAAATTAGATTTTTAGAGTGGAAAGGATCCCACTAAACTTTGTATAGCCCTTTGCAGTTTGACAGACTTTCACATTTCTGAGGAACCTTTATGTACCTGTAATAGATGTATTCATTTCACACAAATTTTGTCAATTCCTCTACCACAGAAGATCTGTTAGACTCTCTGCTCAGAAGGATTTGGAACAGAAAGAAAAACACCATGTAAAAATGAAAGCCAAGAGATGTGCTACTCCTGTGATCAATGAGATTCTACCCTCCAAAAAAATGAAAGTGTAAGTAGCCACAGCTTCTGTCACTTGTCAGTTGTTGGCTCCTGTAGTTAATAGCAAGCAGAATACACGGTGCTTGTTCTTATGCTTATGAGTTAGGACTGTATTTTACTGTAAGTAATAGCCTATTCAGCTAGAATGTTTTAAAGAATAGTGATTTATTTGCTTCACAGAAGTTGGTTTGCTGTTGGCTTTCGTTCAGTGACTAAAAATTGCCAGGGCAGCATCTCTGTGATTCTTAGCTTTTTTTTCATACTTGTTGCTCAAGATGGCTGCTCTATGTTTCTTAGCTTCTTCCTTGTGCTTATTGCCTCATTCTCACATGATAGCTGCTATATCTCTAGCTATCACATCCCCGTTCAAGAGAAGAAGAAGGAGACTATGGCAAAAGAAGAGGGACAGCACTCATGTCACAAAAGTGAAATATTTTCCAGAAACCCTTGTTACATATGTGTTGCCCAACTGTGTCACTTGGATACCCTCTAGTTGCAGTAGAGGCTGTTGAAGCAAGTACAATACTTTTGCCTTTGTACGTTGCCACCCCTAACAAAATTGGAGTTCTATTAGTAAGAAAGAAAGTGGAATAGATATTGGGAAGGCACCTAGCTGTCTGCCGTTTGTGTATTTGATGATGAGCGGTTGGAATCCCTCCCTACCCTCCTGAACCATCAGCAGACAACTCTTACTTGGCTTCTGTTGGTGTTCTCAAAGTTTACCTGTGGTAACCGTTGGTATGTGTGATCTGATGATACTCTTGGAAGAATCTTGCAGTTGAAGCATGCTTCTTGTCCTAAGGAATGAGAAAATTTAAGCCATATGTGGTAGATTTGGGGAGGAGGGTAGAGCTGGGCGTGCTTTAGGGAATTGAGGGGATATTTTTTTGTCCTTTTGAACAAAAGTTCTAGCAATAAAAAGAAGCCAGAGGAAGAGGAAGAAGGCAATGCTCATCAAGATACTTCTGAAAAGAATGAGTCTTCCCCAGAGAAGGTCAAGAGCAGACATACTGTGTCTTGTATACCACCTGTAAGGTATGCTTCTTTCCTGAATTTAACTTGAGAGTCGATAGAGTAAAATGACAAATGGGTACATCTGCAGTCTGTTTTGGTGCACGTGGAGCTTGTACCTAAGCTTTGGGAAACTCTTAAAACTGTAACCATGGTGAGGTGAATTGTTTCATGTCCTGGTGAGTACTCAAGTCTTAAACATTGAGAAAAAGATACTATTAAAGCAAATTAAAAGAAATATAAAAGGAAAAAGTTAGTGAAGGTTCTTACTACCAAATTGAACAGTTTTTATTTTGCCAAGCTCCCTTCTCGTCTTTACTCAAGTAAGATACATATTTTCACAATCATGTATAAACAACCTTTGAATTCTACTTTATTCACTTGCTATATTTTCTTTTTTTCTGTACTGCTACAAAATCTTCACATTTATCCTTTTTTGATAGATTGTTAATATTCTATCAAATTGTATTTAACCCATTTCCTGTTGAAAATGCAGTTTCCAATTTTTCACTATTATAAGTAATCAGTGAATATCTTTATACAGAGCCTTTTCTTTGAGTTTCCTTTTTTAGTCTCCTCAAGATAAGGGACGAGAAATTCCTTTATCAAAGGGTGAGACTAGTTTTATGGCTATTGATATTTATTGCCAATTTTATTTCTGAAATGAATGTATGAATTTACAGTGCCGTCAGCTTTTTTTTTTTAAATTTTTATTTATTTATCTTTTGAGGAAGATTAGCCCTGAGCTAACATCTGCTGCCAATCCTCCTCTTTTCGCTGAGGAAGACTGGCCCCGAGCTAACATCTGTGCCCATCTTCTTTCACTTTATATGTGGGACGCCTGCCGCAGCATGGCTTGCCAAGTGGTGCCATGTCCACACTCTGGATCTGAAACCGATGAACTCTGGGCCGCCAAAGCGGAATGTGCGCACTTAACCGCTGCAGCACCGGTCTGGCCCCAGTGCCGTCAGCTTTGAATGAATATTTTATTTTCTTGTCTCATGTGCTTTGGATTTTTTTTGCTTTCAAAATTATTTCAGGGCCAGCCTGGTGGCGTAGCAGTTAAGTGCGCACGTTCCACTTCTCAGCGGCCTGGGGTTCGCTGGTTCGGATCCTGGGTGCAGACATGGCACCGCTTGGCAAAAGCCATGCTGTGGTAGGTGTCCCACGTGTAAAGTAGAGGAAGATGGGCATGAATGTTAGCTCAGGGCCAGTCTTCTTCAGCAAAAAGAGGAGGATTGGCAGTAGTTAGCTCAGGGCTAATCTTCCTAAAAAAAAAAAAAATTTCAAGTTTACTTGATATAATGTTGATGGCATCAAATTATTTTGATTTTTATCTGTTTGATTGCTAACAAGATTATTCTACTGAAGATTATATTACTGTTATTATAAAGATCTTTTCCATATTTCTGCTTGGGTGAATAGTCTGTTTCCTTTTCTATTTATTTATAAGTGGTCTTAGTGATGTTGTCATTACTAAGAATGGCTACTCTCAATTGAACTTTTACTGTGTCAAGTACCTCAGAAATATTACCTAATTTAAGAGTCACAAATATTCTGTGAAGGTGTTTATATTCCTCATTTTACAGTGAAGAAAACTGAGGCTCAGAGAGGTTAAATAGTTTTCTCAAGATGACATAGGCAGAAAATGAAATGACAGGGTTGCGATTTGAACTCTAGTTGGCTTTATTCCTAAGTCCTTTGTATCACAGTATATATTTTATGTACATTAACCTTTTGTCATATTTGTTGCTTATTTTCCCCATCCTACTGCTATTTTAATTTTAGTTTTTCTTCTGGCATAAAAGCTAATCATTTTATAGTCAAATTTGTGGCTCTTTTGTAATACCTTGTGTAGTCTATTTTAGCTAATTTTTCTTAAATTTTTTCAATATTTTAGTACAAGTTGTGCGTGGTTTTTTTTCATAGTGTTATCAAATTTGGTATTGATTTATTAGATATTACTTTTTGTTTTTGATGGTTATTTTGTCACAGGTTAAAAATCTAATCTAGATAATGCCTTTAGATTATTTTGAATCATTGAGACTCTTTCTCCTTTCCTCTCTTATCTCCTTTATTGATTTGCCCTTTAGGCGGAAGCTTCTAAAAAGTACTGAGGAGCAAGAGTTGGAGAAGAGAATGAAAATGCAGCAGGAGGTGATGGAGATGCGGAAAAAGAACGAAGAATTCAAGAAACTTGCTCTTGCAGGAGCAGGTCAGCTTGGCTCTGGTTGAGTCTGATTTATGAGGGGTGCTTCTGGTAACCTTGGTGTATGGATTTTTGAAGTCTCTAAAGCAAAAAACGGCTGTCTTGTCTGGTAGTCTGCATAAAAAGATGTGTTTCTTTAGAAGGCTGGACATGGGTACCATTTATATCCCAATTATCATTCCCTAGAATGTTTTACATACATTAGCCCTTTCTTACAGCATGCTGTTTCTCTCCGTCTCTATCTATAGAAGTCACATCCATCTTTTGAGGCCTTTTTCCATGAGGACTTCCTCATTTCTTCAAGTAGAATTAATTCCTTCTTTCTTTTTCCTCCCAATTCTTTTTGTTTGTATTAGAAAAAGAAGGGACTAGGATTGAGACAGAAGTAAAGCAATTGAGCAGGCCAGTTTTTTGTTGTTGTTTTCCCATTTTATCCTAAGCAGAGGAACAGAAAGCTGAGCAAGTCCAGTTGTAGCTGGAGGAAAAGTGTGACTGAGGGAGCAGAAGGTCAGAGTTCTGCTTTGCTCTGGCCTAGAGTTAATGGTGGAGTCAAAGCTCTAAAGTCCTGCTTACTGGGGTGAAGAAGCACTTCTGGTGTTTGCAGGGTGTCCCTCTTAGAGATGCTTAGTTAAGTGTGCTTTTAGAGTCAATTGATGCCTTTTCCTATCAAAAGTATTCCAATTACTCTGTGTCTCCAGAGCTGTGACCACATTTGGGAAATGGGCTTCTTCTCCCCCTGCTGCCTCTTTATGGTTTGTGTCTGACTGAAGGGCCGCAAACCCAGTAGTACTCAATGAATAAAGCACACGTATTCGTGTCCCTGAGGACTGTTTCAAGTTTTGCGTTATATGTAAAGAGTGAACAAAGTTAGATCCATGGTAATAGAAATACCAAAAGGACTGAATAAAAGAGGATTTACTGATTTCTCTGTTCTTAGTGTCACGTGTGTGTTTTACTCTGCTCCTCACTCAGGGCAACCTGTGAAGAAATCAGTGAGCCAGGTAACCAAATCGGTTGACTTCCACTTCCGCACAGATGAGCGAATCAAACAACATCCTAAGAACCAGGAGGAGTATAAGGAAGTGAACTTTACATCTGAACTGCGAAAGCATCCTCCATCTCCTGTAAGTTGATGGACTAAATGAATATTCTTGTCACTAATTCAGTGAGGATTTCAGGTGGAGTATTTGTGGTCACTACTTACAGTAATACAATCAAGAGAAGCATATGTTTTTGAGTTAAGATAGATCTAAATCCTCTGTTAGCTTTGTGACCTTGGACAAATCACTCTATCTCTCTGAGAAGCATCTTACCAACTTGCTGTGAAAACGGAATTGAGAATGTACATAAAACGCATAGAATTATGTGTGGCAAATTGTAGGTATAGGCTCGTTACAGCTTGTGCTGTTACAAAATTCTTGAAAAACATCTGTGTCTGCAAAGTGGTGTACAAAATATAACAGAGTTTATGGGAAAAATGAGGTTGGGGCGGACCGCTTAAATCCTGTGCAGTTGTGTTACCAGAGCACTAACAAGGACAGTGACAGTCCTAAATAAAAATCCAGTACTGAGAATTCTCCGTGTGTTTGCAGTCAGCAGCGTTGTTTGTTGAAGTCAGTCCTTTGCAGTCTTAAACCGTGGGGTTGTGTTTCTTCCCTTGTGACATAGGTCCTTGAAGAGTTTGTTTCCAATCAGAGACCCGTTTTGTAAAAACTAACGATCCAAAGAATAGGCTTCTTCATCAGTCAGTTTTAGGGAGGGTGTGTGGAGAGATCTGACAGCTACCTTACCTGCTCCAGACCTGGAAGCCCAGTCAGTTTTTTTTAAAGGGATTTGGGGTGGGATACCTTTGCAGCTTTTTTCCCTTCTAATTCTAAGAATACTTCCTCTTTTTTTTTTTTTTTTAGATTTTATTTTTCCTTTTTTTCCCAAAGCACCCCGGTACATAATTGTGTATTTTTAGTTATGGATTCTTCTAGTTGTGGCATGTGGGATGCCGCCTCAACATGGCTTGATGAACGGTGCCATGTCCGCGCCCAGGATCCGAACTGGTGAAGCCCTGGGCTGCGAAGTGGAGTGCGTGAATTTAACCACTCGACCGGCGGGCCAGCCCCAGAATACTTGCTCTTGATTCTTCAAAACATTAACTTGCTTGGGAAAAATCACCTTATGTACTATTGCAGAACAGATAATTTGTTAAGTGCTAGATTCTTTCCCCCCCTTTTTAAAAGATGGGAATAGACTAGTTATAACTCTTGCTCAAGAACTGGCAAACTTAAGAATAATAATCTTGGCTTTATGTGGACCCTTTTTTTTAATCCTCTGTGCTGAATATGTGGCTTGTGGTAGCTCTGAGCTCTTCTGTAACACTTCATTTTGGGAAAAACTCTTTCTTTACAGGCCCGAGTGATTAGGGGATGCACCATTATCAAGCCTTTCAACCTGTCCCAAGGAAAGAAAAGAACATTTGATGAAACAGCTTCTACGTATGTGCCCCTTGCACAGCAGGTCGAAGCCTTCCATAAACGAACCCCTAACAGATACCATTTGAGGAGCAAGAAGGATGAAATAGGCAAGTTTCTTACCAATATCATAGCCCGCTGGAGCCTCCCCTAGAATTCCCTTTGCTTACATCTTAGGCACAAATTTGCCTTTACTTGAAATCCTACTTTTGAACTAAAGTATGGCATATGCCTATGCGCAGACAACAATGTATAGTTGAGCATTTCTCAAACCACTCAGCTATCTGTCCACTTTTACCCATGAACCACCTTGATCCTCCTGGTCAATAATTGGCCATGGGGAATTAAGGTAACCTGAGATGTCATTACACATCAAGGCTATCTTTGCCATGTGTCAGAGTGTGAAATGCATTTACTCACCTACAGAAACTGAAGGCATTCCGTTCCTTCAAGGTTGTGTGCTTTTTGTTCAGCGACTCAACACATTTTTTAACCACTAAACACCAGGCACTGTGTTGGGTGTAGGGGATATAGAAGTGAACAAAATGGATTTAGTGCTACTCAACATCAAGTTCTTATTCAGTGAGAGAGGTGAACAAATAGATCATTACAGATTGTGGTAAGTGCTATGAATGTGGAGGGAGCTGTAAGAGTCAAGGGAGGTGGGAGATAGGTAGAGCGTGTCCATATGCTGAGAAGTCCCTGACAGAAAGGAGTGGAAGATACAGGAGAGAAAGGGGATAACCAATGATTAAGTCCCTGTGCAGGCAGCCAGGGGAGGGATAGTTAGCACAGGAGGAGTGGTGGTTCTTTGAAAGGAGGGTGGAAGAATGAGAGGAATGGGTGCAAATGTAGTGGGTTGTAGATTTGGTGGCGAACAGATAAGAGGATTCTAATCTAATAGCTTCTACCTTTATAAAAGTAATCACAAGAAGGAAGGTAAAGAAATTTGAGAAATGGAAGAGGTGTAAAATAGTTGTCAGGAGCATAAGGCTGGCATTCTGTATAAAGCAGAATCTGGTTGTTTTGAAGGTCTCAATTTTTTCTGTCCTTGCATAGGCATTGTTCCGTGCTGTGGTAGGTAGCCAGACAAGTTCCTTTAAGTACAGCATTTCTTAGCATTGTTATTATGTTCCAGTAGCCATTTGTCAAATTTTATGTTATGAAAATAATGAAATGGTTTTTTATCCTAATGGAAATTTAAATATTAAACATGACTTTTCAAATAATATATGATTCTTAGAGTCTGATATGCCCTGCTCCTAGAATCCTGGTCCTGGCAAACAGAAAGGAGAATTATTTTCTGCAATTTTTATTTAAAACTGTACAATTCTAGCTAAATAATGGCTATATGTATACTTGAAGCCTGGCTTATTTATAAAATAAATAGATTTGGTTTCTATCTTCTTTTTTTTTGAAAGATTTTATTTTTCCTTTTTCTCCCCAAAGCACCCCAATACATAGTTGTGTGCTTTTAGTTGTGGGTCCTTCTAGTTGTGGCATGTGGGACGCCACCTCAACGTGGCTTGATGAGCTATGTCATGCCTGCACCCAGGATCCGAACTGGGGAAACCACGGGCTGCCACAGTGGAGCGTGTGAACTTAACTACTTGGCCGTGGGGCTGGCCCCATGGTTTCTATCTTCTCATCTTTTTTCTTTTTTTAAATTTTTTTTTTTAAATTCATAAATTCCTTTTGTTTTGTTTTGTTTTTTTCGGAAGATTAGCCCTGTGCTAACTGCTGCCAATCCTCCTCTTTTTTGCTGAGGAAGACTGGCCCTGAGCTAACATCCATGCCCATCTTCCTCTGCTTTATGTGTGGGATGCCTACCACAGCATGGCGTGCCACACTGTGCCATGTCTGCACCAGGATCTGAACCGGTGAACCTGGGCTGCCAAAGTGGAATGTGCACACTTAACTGCTGTGCCACTGACCTGGCCCCTTATCTTCTTATCTTATGTGATAAGATCTAAAATAGAGGACTCATCCTATATAATTGTGAAAATTGATAAGATTGCCCCTGGCTAGGTAAATCAATATTCTCTATGAGCAGTAGTATAGCCTTAATATTGATGGTTTGACATAGTTTTTTTACTTTCTCCATTTGACTTTCTATGAGAGATGGTCTTGATACTTTGATGTAGATGCTTTTAGAGAGTTCATAAAATTGGGAGTTTTTACTTATTTTAAATAAGAAAGGCCTTATTTTAAAGCTAGAATAAGCAACAATCTTATTTATCAATAACAAGCAAAATAGTTGGCACTGTCAATAGAAGGGAAGTACAGCCCTTTGCAGTGATAAGGAATCCATCAGACATGAATAGATTTTAAGTTCAGGAGATGATAGCAGACTACCCAAAGTCTCCTCATACCCCTCAGTAAAGAGTGATAGAGAAGAAGGGACAGAATGTTTGTGAGGTTGACTGATGAGAGCTGAGCTGAGCAGAAGGCCAGTCACTGTGCGATTTGGCATCTCTGGGCTGCCGAGCTGAGTTAGCACCTATAGGGAAATGGGGTCTTGGGGAGCTAGGTAAATGTCTGTGATCTCGGTTTACAGCTCTGTTACCCTCCAAATCTACTGTGGCCAAGATATCCAGAGACCCACAGACTCCCGTGCTGCAAACCAAGCAGCGCGCAAGGCCTGTGACCTGCAAAAGCGCAGCGGATCTGGAAGCCGAGGAGCTAGAGAAACTGCAACAGTAAGTCCCATCGGCAGCATTTGAGGGAGAGTTCTAAGAATCTGTCTGCTTTCTTTTCATTTCTGTAAGGGGGACAGTTGCTCTTTTTCTTGCCATGGGAATTTATGGCATTTGAGTTAGAGGCTCTGCAGGCTATGCCCCTGCCTCTATGATTAAAGGATTGAAAGTGGGAAAATGGAGATGTCCTGGAGTGTAAACTGGTAAAAAACTAAGGCAGAGGTTGGAGTGGGAGAACTTCCTTAGGATTCCAATTAATGGTTATCCTCTGAGATTAGTTTAGGTAGACCCCACCCCTTCCGGCTACCCAAGGGATCGTTACCGCTGTTATCAGTGGAGGAAACTGGACTTAATGTGGTTGGTACTGAAGTTTGTCTCCTATATCCTTCTTCCATTCCTTTTTGTACTTCTTTTGAGAAGGTGGAGCTTCCTCTGGGAAGAGAAACCCCAATCTTTAAAGTATTGGGAATGTTAGGACTGTCTCATTTATTCTTTGCTCTAGAGGTAGAAATAATGGCTATGGAGAGAACTGAAATTTTGCTGTGCAAGATGGGTAATCTTAATGATTATTATTTTTCTGTTTTTGGCTTACTTTGTGTTTCTGTCGTTTTCATTTTATTAAAAGAATTTTTTTTGTGGTTGTCATTTAAACTCTCACCTTACCAGATACAAATTCAAAGCACGGGAACTTGATCCCAGAATTCTTGAAGGTGGGCCCATCTTGCCCAAGAAACCACCTGTCAAGCCACCTACTCAGGCTATTGGCTTTGATTTGGAAATTGAGAAGAGAATCCAAGAGCGAGAGTCAAAGAAGAAATCAGAGGATGACCACTTTGAATTTCATTCCAGACCTTGCCCTACTAAGATCTTGGAAGACGTTGTGGTAAGAATGGTTGAGGCTCTGCATGCTGGCAGAAGTGCCCTGCTCATGACCAAATATCCACTCATTCACAAATGTTCGAGTAGGTGCTATGATCAGGGCATCAGGTTAGGAGCTGTGGGTGATAAAAAGACATATCAGAAGTGGATTTTGCTCTGAGGAAACTTAAAGTCTCAGCAAGGGAGACAACATGTTTAAATAACATAAAATGAGACAGAAGTGTTCTAACAGAGATGACAGTTCAAAGTACTATAAGCATTCAAAGGAGATAATGATTTCTTCCCCATAGAAGGTTCAGGGAACACTTTGTGGAGGAGGAAGCATTTGACCTGAGCCTTGACAAGGTGTAGTAGTCAGCGTTGTCATCCTCCTGTTGTTGTCAGTGTCATAATAGCTGACACTTTCACTTTGTGCCAGGTGCTGCTCTAAGCCCTTTTCCTGTATAAACCCGTTCATTTTGACCACAACTCCTTCAGGTGGTTTGCTCTAATTATCACCAGTTTTGGATGAGGCAATTGAGGGACAGAGAGGTTAAGTAGCATTCGCAGGGCACTCAGCTAGTAAAGAGGGGAGCAAGGATAAGAATTCAGGCACTTTGGCTCCAGAGTCCATGATGATCTTAACACTTCATCGTATTGCTTTTCTGCTACATGGTAGGATTTGGACTTGTAGAAATGCAAATGAAACGGACTGGTAGAGCATGCCAGGCAGTGGGAATAAGACAAAGCCTGAGTGTGGGGTAGCTATGGGAGCTGTGAGTGACTCAGTTAAATTGGAAAAAAGAAGTGTGTTAAGAGGAGCAACTGGAAACTAGACTAGAGAAGTGGGTTGTAGTTTGATGGTGGGCTCACAGTCATGATTTTAGAGAAAATATACAATCAGGAAGAGATGCCACGGTCAAAGATAAGTAATGGAGTTCAGCACCTGCATAAGTGCAAAGATAGGTTTTGGATGTATTTCTATGCTGATGGGAAAACACCCTATCCCCCTAATTTGGATTGATTTATGTGCAGATACTAGAAGAAGTCTGTTTTTCTGTCCTCTTTCTTTTTGCTCGCCCTTTAGAGTCACCATGGTTTTAAGTGAAACTGTGTACCAATATATTACCTTCAACTGGGGACTTAGTTTTGTATATTCTGTTTTCTTAGCACTAAGTCAGAAGCAATCTGAAGTTATATTTTCCAGGCTTTAAAAAAGCATGATAATGCTTAGAAATGATTCTTCCTCTCTTCTTTCAATTGAGGGCTTTCTCCATGTGAGGCCTCTTTTCTATTCACAATGCTTTTCTCTTTTTTTTGTTGCTCTGATGCACATGTACTATAGGCCAAACTCTGTAACATAAACTTTCAAGAAACCTCTTCCCACGCAAGTGATTAGTCTCCAAGAGCTGTGCCACCTTTGTCCTTACCTGCTGAGGAAGCAGTATTCTGAATTTGAGGGAAATGTGGGTCATAGGCAAATTCAGAATCCTAGAGCCAGAAGGGCTCTATGTTTCCATTTTACTCACTAGGAAACAGAAGCCCAAAGAAAAGAAATGACTTCCTGAAGGCTTCTGTAACATTCATTTGGCACCAAGCTTTTATTTGTTTATTTATATTAAAGATTGGCACCTGAGCTAACATCTGCTGCCAATCTTTTTTTTTTCTTTCTTCCCCTCCAAGCCCCCAGTACATAGTTGTAGGTCCACACCTTGCTTTTAATAACATCTTTTTCTCCAAGCTCCTGGCTTTTCCTCCTGCTATAAGTTTTTGTTTTTTATTTCATTCACATACCACCTTCTTGATTTTTACTATATCCTTGTATCTCATATACCAATATTGACTTTATATAGTCTTAAAATCGACTAATTTTTAAAGTAATTTTAAAGGGAACATTTAAATCACTATATAAATGGAAAGCTGGTACTTTTTGCCATAAATAACAACAATAATAGCTAATACTTATATAAAGCTTATTGTATGCCAAGTTTTATTCTAAGCTCTTTATATAATAACTTAATTCTCATAATAATCTTATAAGGTAGACACTATAAGTACTATTATCAATCTGTTTTACAATTAGGAAACATACAGGTTAAGTAACTTGCCCAGGATCACAAACTAGCCAGTGATAGAACTGGAATATGAATCTGTGTAGTAGGGTTCCAGGCTCCATGCTCTTGTTTTAAAATAGAAGGTTCTGGGGCCAGCCCGGTGGTGCAGTGGTTAAGTTTGTGTCTTCTGTTTCGGTGGCCCAGGGTTTGCTGGTTCAGATTCCAGATGTGGAACTACGCACCGCTTGTCAAGCCATGCTGTGGCAGGCGTCCTACATATAAAGTAGAGGAAGATGGGCACAGATGTTAGCTTAGGGCCAGTCTTCCTGAACAAAAAGAGGAGGAATGGCGGCAGGTGTTAGCTCAGGGCTAATCTTCTTCAAAAAAATTAATAATACTTAATAAATAAAATAGAAGTTTCTTAGGAAAATATGTGATTATTAAGTAAAAATATCCCACCGAACATCCTCTTCCATATCACCAGTCATGCCTGAACTCCATTTTTAGAAACATTGATTTGGGAAATTGGTTTGGCAGTTTGTTGCACTTTGGAAATGCTCTGGTGAAGTAGGAAGTGGGGAAGGGTGACTTGAGTTCATTAGAGTTAGTTAAGTGAGGTCTTAGAGTAGCATTGTACCAGGTTATGCCTTGTTGAGAATTCTGGATAAACAGATCAGCAAAGCACTAGGTAAGTAAGTAAGATGCGACTGAATTGATGTGGTATGCTGGAGGGAAGTGTTTGCCAAATTCAACTGGTTCTCAGAATCCTCTGGAGATCTTATTACATAAACAGATTCCTGGGTCCCACCCCTGGAGTTTTGATTTGTTAGGTGCGGCGTAAATTAGAGCACCCGTGAAGAACTTAGTGTCTGACACACAGTAAGCAGTCATGTTGTTAATAGTAATAACTGTCATTTTATTGCATGCTTACATTGTACTGATTGTTTTATGTAGATTATCTTATTATTTCTCATAACAACTCTTAAGAGGTAGCTTCTATTTTTATCCTGCTTTTTCAGATGAGGAAAGAGGCACTAAGAGGTATCCACTATGCAGAACCAGAATTGGAACATCTCCTTAAACACTATATTATTCTACCCCACAATGCTAACTGATATCATTGTTTATTTTGGCAAACGCACTTTTTTGAGTTTGACGCTGGCTGTTTGCAGCTCTCCCTACTAAAATTTCGAATGATTTTCACTTCAGCTCTTGGTTTCTAGAGAAGCAGAGCATAGAAGGAGACATTAGATGTATTCTTGTCCACCCTCTTCACTCTTCAGAAAGGAAGCTTTGAAAGGGGAATGCGGTTTGCCCATGGAAACCTTTTTAAAAGTTGATGGCACAGCTGAGCCTATGTCTCTTGACTTCTAGTCTTGGATTCTTACAGCAGAACAGAAAAGCCTGCCTCCCAGAGCCCAAATGCAGCCTGTCTGTCTGCCACTGTTGTCCCCCACCTGTGTCCCCCTGGTGCTGAAGCTCCCTTTCCATGTGTCCTTATGGTATTTCTTGCGCTCTCCCACTGTGGTTGGTAGGTGGCAAGGAGCCAACAGGGCTGATGAGAGATGGGCTTGGGCAGCAGTGGGCCATGAGGCAGAGATGAAAAAGGGCTCTGGGGGTAGAGGGGGAGTGATGAAAGCCTTGAGCTCAAGGGTGTGAAATGTGAACTTGGTGCCGACATCTAGTGGGGAGCTGGGGCACCACAGAGGTGGATGTGCTGTCAGTGAGGCCAGTGAGTAATTTTAGCAGTGATATTTTAGGGATGACTTGGGTAGACCAACAGGCTTTTTTTTTTTTTCATACTCCCTGAGATAATATTGCTTCACAGTAATTTACTAACTGCTCTAGGACAGGCCCGAGAACCTTTGCCCGGGGCACTTGGGGGCATATCCTGCCTTAGGGAGAACTGCTCACCCCAACACCCCCATCTCCCCTCCTGGGGTGCTTTTCCTTAATGTGTCCTCTGTCTATCCACATTGCCCTCTTCTAACCACACATCACCTCTTTAGAGACACCTTCCCCGAGCTTCCCATCGGAGCTTCCCCCCATTATCCTTTAGCTCCACATTCTGCTAGGTTTCTTCAGAGCACTTGTGAAAATCAGGAAATACTTCATTTGTTACTTTTTCATCATCTCTTTCCTCCGCTAGAATGTGAGCTCCCTGAGAGCAGGGACTACGTATGTCTGCTTTGTTCACTTCTGTATCCCCAGCTCCTGGCATCACAGCATAGGCGGCCAATATTGGATAACTGAGTGAGTGGCGAAACAAGCTGAAATGCACCAGCCTGGTTAGACATGGGGTATTCAAAGATGGAATAAGACACAATCATCATCCTCAAAGCTTTCACAATCTGCTAGTGCAGATTGACATGTAAACAAATAATGATGGTAATATTAATCAATGTATTTGGTGAACAAAAACTGCTACTTGTAGATGCTGTGGAGAATGCAAAGAAACGCAAATGACGATATTCCCTGCCCTCAAGGAGCCTATAACTAAACAAACTTAAAATAGCAAAACAAGCAGCCTTCTCTGTTTTCTAGAAACTCAAATTCCTTTTCTTTATTTCTGATTGGGCCCTCAGTTGGCTTTGATTGCAGTGGAGGTGGGAGTGTCGGTGGATAGTTGCTGCAAAGTTGATTTTCGTAAATCACCTTTCCCTCTCCCCCAACTAATTAAGAGGATTGATTGTGCATAAATATCTCTTTCATGGCTAACTTATTAGAGATTTCCATTGCTCCTCTTGTAAAACACACATCTCTGCTGGGTGGATGCAGAGAAGACAGGGGAAAAATAGGAAAAGAGAGATTATTTTAGAACTAAATGAGTGCTCAGATATTTATTTTCATTATTTTATGAAAAGACAAAAACAAAAACCGAAGGCCTAGAAAACTATCTACTGTGCCCAAGTTAAACAGATTAGAATCAGAGCTGGACTAGAGCAGACCTCCGATTCCCTGCTCAGTGTTCTTCCTGCTCCCACCTGTCCAGGATGTTGTAGAACAACAGATTTTTGTTGTTTGTGGTAAGCATTATTTGAAAACCCGTTTCATGGACTTTTGTCACTCTGATTACAAGTTCTGCTCTATTGGATTTCACTATGCTAGTGACCTTGGCTTTCTTTAGAAAACATACAAGAACTTTCACAGCAGAATGAGCATCCCTTTACAGTGGTCACCTTGCGAGGGTATAAATTCTTTCCAATGATTGATATTGTACAAAGCATTTTGGAAAAGCCACTTGTCTTGGGTACTTGAGCACAGTCATTTGGGTCTCTTCAATGATGGTAAATCTTCATATTTTAAAGATTTGTTTGCTTTTAGGAGTTTGTCTAAAGTCATTTGGAACTGAAACTTCTGAGCAGTCCAGTATAATAGATCTGGAAACAATTTCATTTAATTAAAAGTAAAGATTGGGGGCTGGCCCCGTGGCCGAGTGGTTAAGTTCACGCGCTCCGCTGCAGGCGGCCCAGTGTTTCGGTGGTTCGAATCCTGGGCGCGGACATGGCACTGCTCATCAAACCACGCTGAGGCAGCATCCCACATGCAACAACTAGAAGGACCCACAATGAAGAATACACAACTATGTACCGGGGGGCTTTGGGGAGAAAAAGGAAAAAAATAAAATCTTTAAAAGTAAAGATTGAGCAACTACCTTATATGGCCTAAAAACTGACTTTGAAAGCCATGCCAGAAAGACATTCCAAACATGTTTTGAAGAGTTGCAACATTGTTGGGATTAAGAAGTCTCCCATGGTATAAATTAGAGTCCAAGAGACTTAGAGTCCAAGGTATAAATTCTGTTATTCATTCTTACTGTATTCATTCAGCAAACATTTACTGAATGCATTATACTTGCCAAGGTCTGGTTAGGTGCTAGGGATTGATGGAATAACAGTCCTCACTTTCAAAGCACTCATGCTAGCAGGACGAGATGGCCGTCTAAGTAAACAAGTGCACTGAAATTTTGTATGTACTAGGATAAAACTATATACAGGAGAGAGAGGGCTCATTTCCGTAGGTTCTAGGAGTGGAGAGATCTATTGAAAGGCTTTATAAACGAGGGACGCTGGGCACCGGCCCCAAGGCCAAGTGGTTAAACTTCTGCGCACTCTGCTTCAGCAGCCTGGGTTCACAGATTTGGATCCTGGGTGTGGACCTACTTCACTTGTCAGGCATGCTGTAGAGGCATCCCACATAGGAAGTAGAGGAAGACTGGCACAGATGTTAGATCAGGGACAGTCTTCCTCAGCAAAAAAAAGAGGAGGATTGGCAATGGATGTTAGCTCAGGGCGAATCTTCCTCACAAAAGATAAATAAAACAAAAGAGGAGATGCTTCAGTGGAGGCTTGAAAAGAAGGGCTAGATGCTTCCAAGCAGCCAGGGCATTTCAGAGGGAAGAGAGCACAAGCAAAGGTACTGAGCTGAGAACCAATGTTACATTTTGACAGCTGCCAGTAGTTCATCGTGGTTGGAGGGTGTTGTGTAAAGAGGAGCAAGGGATAAGGCTGAAGAGTCAGGCAGGGTGCCTGATTATGAAGGGCCTTGTACTTTATGCCAAGGAATTTGTTATACTTTCATAGGTAAACAATAGGAGCCTTTAAAGAATTTTAAGTCAGGAAGTGATGTGATCAGATGTGTTTTAGAAAAAATTCTGACTATATACAGCAGATGGATTGGGGGAATGAGAAGAGAAGCTGAAACACAGTTATAAGGCTAGTGGAATGGCACAGGCAGTTGATGATGTGGCCTATCTCAGGGCAGTGAAGAGTAGAGGGAGCAGAATAGGGAGCTTATGGGGCAGTGTATGCATGTGAGTATAACAAGGAAGGAGTTATTGAGGATGTCTCAAGGTTTTGATTTTTTTTTTAATTGATCTGATCATACACTTCATTCAAAACAACAGCCCAAGAGATACCATTTTGCGGTTCGGATTAATTTCCAGTTTTGTGATAGAGTATAAAGTCTATGAGAATCAAAAAATGCTTATGGAACAACTTTCTAAAATGTGTTAGTTTTGAATGATGTGCACGTGATGAAACATGTAATTCAGTCTGCAAGAATTTGAAGTGTTGGCAGTCTTTTGGAATCATGAAGGAAAAAAATCTTTGTAGTAGTTGAATGTATTAGAATTATGGAAGATAGAAAATTAAATTCTTCTCTTAATTCACTCTCAAAGAGATGTGAGAGTTAACAGTTTGGTGTTCTTTGCAGATTTTATTTTCTATGCTTAGGTTAATTATATAACATTTTAAAAACACACAACAATAATATTCTGTTTCAACAACTTATCCCTCTCCCCTCAGTATTATGAATACTGTTCTGTGTCAGTAATAAAGATTTGTTTTATTCTTTTTGATGGCTGCATCATATTATATTGTGTGGATGTGCTACAATGTAAGGAAGGATTTAACTGATCCTTTCTTGATAAATAATTTGTTTTTTGCAACTTTTTATTCTTTTAAAAAGTGTTTTGAAGTATACCTAAAAATTAAACTAAATGAGATCAGATACTAGAGGTGTAATATTGGATGAAAGAATATGACCATTTAAAAATTTAATAGCTAATTCCCAAAGGTTGTACCAATTTATACCCTGTACCCTTACCCAGCTGTTTGTGAGTGCTCACTTCTCTTCACACATGCCAACATTGGTATTAGTCAGTTTTTAAAATATTACTCCCAGTATTATAGGTGAAAAATACTGTGTTTTAATTTATATTTTTAAAATTACCGAGATTGAGCCTTTTGTATGTCTTTGTGACCTGCTTGTTCTTGTTCTTTGCCCGTTTATTTCGCAAAAAGGAAATTAAACTAGCCCTTGGCCAATACCTTTTTTTTGAGGAAGATTAGCCCTGAGCTAACATCCGTGCCCATCTTCTTCTACTTTATATATGGGACGGCTACCACAGTATGGTGTGCCATGCGGTGCCATGTCCGCACCCCGGATCCGAACCTGCGAACCCCAGGCCGCCAAAGCGGAACGTGTGCACTTAACCGCTGTGCCACTGGGCCGGCCCCTCCCACTTGTCTTTTGAGGGTAAAGTTTTTGACCGTAAGTTATCATTGTAGTGCTGAATATGGAATAGGTTTAGGAGAATGGACAGTATTTATTCTGATCCTCGATATATTTGGAAGTCTTTGTGTATTTTGTTTTTGAGAGATTGGAGTATAGAAAGGAAGAGAACAATAAAATATTGGCATTAGTTTGTTTTCTGTTATGGGAGTGTTTCTCATAAATACCAAAAGAGATTTTGATGAACCTTATTTTCGCTGAACTTACAACTCAAACTATATCCTTGTTGTTTGCTGCTTGTCTGTCATAATAAGCCACCTTTGGGGTGCTGCTGCATACCACATATGCCTTTGTCTTAGTTGGGTAAACAACAGCACACTGAAATACTAGTCTTTTTTTGATTCCTGGTATATCAACTTCCCTTTAAGAAAGGGATTTAATCATATCACAAGCCTAGTGGAGATTGTTCTGGCATGTCTAATTGAGTTGCTTACTCCTTCCAGGGTGTTCCTGAAAAGAAAGTACGTCCAGTCACTGTCCCCAAGTCACCGGCATTTGCATTGAAGAACAGAATCCGAATGCCCACCAAAGAAGATGAGGTGATTCCTTGGGATAGGGAATTTCTTCTTCCTTCTGCATAATCAATCTAAGAGTTATTCTTTCTTAGGCTTAACGGAATTCAGAGGCAATTACTCTTGTCTGGAGTTGTCTCTAAGAATGAGTATGAACATTTGATCATCTTTTTTGCTCCTCTAAGAGGAGCAAGGGTATGGGTAAGGATAATGTTGATAAGGGTACGAACTTTCTGGCTTTCAGGGGTAACTGGTTGCAACTTATTAGAGGCTTATCCATTTCTATGGCACTGAAAATCGGCCTGTTGTTGTAACATGGATCAAAAGTTGCCAAGCCCTACTCTCTGTTTTGCCTGAGCTATTGTCACCTTCAGTGAGGGACTTTTAAAACTCATACTAAGCTGTTAAATCCACCCTGAACTATCTCCATTAACCCAAAGGTTGTGTGGTGATGGTTGATGAAATTGGAATACAGAAACTGTCATTGATCAGGCTAGTTTCTTGTTACATCTCCCATTTTATCTATAAATATCCAGAGTTAGGGTAATTTTATAGCAGATCTCAAGCATAAGCCTTTTTATAGGTTCACTTGAAACTAAAATACACAGTAATCTTATGCTACCAGCTTGAACCCAAACAACTTACTTGGTCCTATTCTGGGTTTGGCAACCCTTAACTCCCAGTCACATGTTTCAGTGGACTCTGGAGGCTGGGTCAAAGAAGAGGCCAAGGTATATGCTTGGTTAGTAGCTTTCTTCTCTTCTTCATTTTATTCACACCGTTGGACCTCATTTAGTTTTTACAACCTTCCTGTGAAAAACATTAGTTCCTTGAAGGGTAGTTGTGTTAGTCCTTTATCAAATGCTTCCACATTGGTCTCACCCCTGTGAGTTGGTAGGTGACTTAGGTATTATCCCTCTTTGATAGAAAAGGAAGCTAAAACACCCAAGAGGTCGAGTGACTTGCCTTAATTAATGACTTCTTTTCATATAATGTCTTCTGACTCCACAGTCTGAGGAGGTGAGACAGAGTGAGGAGTCTTGTTTCTAGACTGCACTTTTTCTCTTAGGAAGAGGAAGAGCCAGTAGTGATAAGAGCGTTACCTGTGCCACATTATGGGGTGCCTTTTAAACCCCAAATGTCAGAGGCAAGAACCGTGGAAATATGCGCTTTCTCTTTTGATTCTCGAGACAAAGAACGTCAGTTACAGAAGGAGAAGAAAATAAAAGAACTGCAGAAAGAGGAGGTAGGTATTTCCATTTCGGCAAGTAGCGGAACACTATTCTTTGATCCCTCAAAGATAATCTTTTATTTTTCACTTTTAACTAGAAAATCACTGACTTCCTTCGATTCCTCAAAGAACCTTATGAAGCAGAAATAGGGCAAGGAATTTTACTAAGCTTTCTGGTACAAGGAAGTGAAGTGACTTGCCCATGATCCTTCTGGCTGCTATTGGCGATATTGGAGGGCAAACCTCGATTTCCTTTTGAGCCCATTACTCTTTCTGCTACACCATGCTGCTTTGAAAACTGGCATTTCCTAGTTTTCAGATTCATCCAAATATTCTGGAGCAGGTATTGCTTTCTGGTGAGAGAGGCCGTATCTTAAATTTTATATTTTCTCTTAGGTGCCCAAGTTTAAGGCGCTTCCTTTGCCTCATTTTGACACCATTAACCTGCCAGAGAAGAAGGTGAAGAATGCGACTCAGATTGAGCCTTTCTGCTTGGAGACAGAAAAAAGGGGTGCTCTGAAGGCACAAACTTGGAAGCACCAGGTGGGGGATGAGGAGAGCAGCTAAAATGTTAATTGCTTGATTGTTGATTTGTTGGAAAAAAGTAGGGGCCGGCCCCATGACCAAGTGGTTAAGTTCACGCGCTCTGCTTCAGTGGCCCCAGGTTTTGCCAGTTCGGATCCTGGGTGTGGACATGGCACCGCTAATCAGGCCACGTTGAGGCAGCATCCCACATGTCACAACTAAGAAAAATATATACAACTATATACAGGGGGGATTTGGGGAGAAAAAGCAGAAAAAAAAAAAACAAGATTGGCAACAGATGTTAGCTCAGGTGCCAATCTTTAAAAAGAAAAAGAAAAAACTAGACTCACTACACTGAAATTCATCTGGGAATGAACATACTGGATTATTTCAGGGGCTGTCACTCTAAAGCAGGGGTGAGTAAACTTTTTATATAAAAGACCAGGTAGTAAATATTTTAGGTTTTGTAGGTTACATATGGTCTCTGTCACGTGTGTTTCAACCCTTTAGAAATGTAAGAACCATTCTTAGCTCACCGGCTGTACAAAAAGAGGTAAGCTGGATTTGGCCTGCAGGCTGAGGTTTGCTGAGTCCTGCTCTAAGTGATCTGATCATCTGGGGAACGTGAGCACTGACAGGCTTTTTTCTGTGTCAGGAGTTACTTTAAGATCTCTTCTGTTTTATCTGTTAGGCTTGTTCATTAACTATTCACGTCTTTCTGTAGTGATAAGAAGCAGTGTAATAAGAATAGATTCTCAATATGGTTTGCTGTTTTCTCAACATTGTGTGCTATTTGCTCTTTATAGATGACAGGTGATTAAAAATAATTAATTTGTTATTGGCTGGTTTAATTGGGATCTAATTCTGCCCTACCTGAGAGAGGGTGGAAAAAATTCCCCTGAAACCCACCCTCAGTGTGTCAATATTTTTGTATTTTTGTCACATCCTAGACTCTGTCTAAAAGGAGCTCTGGGCTAATCTCTGTTTATGGGAAGTCACCCCTCTTGAAGCCCAGGAGATGTGATTTCCTCCATCGATGGATGCAGGTCCTTTGTTGCTGTTGTTCTCTAGGAAAACTTGGGACTGTTGCTTTGGAAATGGAGTATATCTGTCTTTCAGGGACCATGACACAGAATGTCTGTGTTTCGTATTTTCCATAATAATATTTTTAAAAATGTTTTTAGACATATGCAAAAGTAGAGAGAATAGTATAATGAACTTCCATGAGCTTGTCACCTGGTTCTATAATGATCAAAACACGGAAAGTCTTGTTTCGTCTATACTTCTACCTACTTTTCTCTACACCGGATCCTCCTACCTACACAGGGTTACCTTGAAGCAAATCCTAGGGATCATCTCATTTCACCCAAAAATACTTCAGTATGTATCTTTAAAATATAAAGAAAAGATTTAAAAAAAAGCCATAACCACAATAATATTTTCACACTCAAAAAGATGAGCAGTAGTCCCTTAATAGTGACAAATAGTCAGCATTCATATACCTCTAAATCTCTGAAAATTTTTTAAATAGTTGAATTCTTCAAATCAGGGTCCAAATAAGCTTCACATATTACATTTGTTTGATAAATCTCTAAGTCCCTTTTAATATAGGCTCCTCTGCTTGCGTTTTATTTGTTGAATAAAGTAGATTGTTTGTCCTATAGGTTTTCCATCATCTGGATTTTGGTGATTGCATTCCCATGGTGTTCTTTAATATGTTCCTCTATCTCCTGTACTTCCTATAAATCTAGATCTAGAGGCTTGATTAAATTCTGGTAATTTTGGGGTTGGGAGGGAGAATACTTCATAGGTGATCACATCCAGGAGTATATAATGTGTGCTCGTTTATTTTTGTGATGTTAAGATAGGCCTTAAAAGTATATTAAAGATACTTTCTAGTTCTCGTTGGGTTCAGATGTTGTCAGTCTAACCTACTCAGTGCAAAGTCTATGTGAGGGGTTTTAACTGGGGTTTGGATTAAATCATCTGCTGTCTTTATTGATGAAGCACTTTAGAAACATGAGAACTCAGTCATTGAGGTGGCAGTCGTGGAGAGTCGTGTCGTTGCTTATCTGACAGACTTTTCTTTCTAACAGCTGGAGGAAGAACTGAAACAGCAGAAAGAAGCAGCTTGCTTCAAGGCCGGTCCAAACATTGTCATCTCCCAGGAGCCCTTTGTTCCCAAGAAAGAGAAAAAATCCTTTGCTGGTATTATTATATGTACCCTTGGGGGTGGGGCAGAATTGGCAGACTTCCTATGGGGAATGCCTTGGGACTCACTTGTCAGTATAACGCTGTGTCAATCAGAAGCGTTTGCCTTTAGAGGATCTAGTTTATCTCCCCCGGATCCACTCTTTTGCCTTTGTTGTACCCAGCAGCTATGTTGAGTTGCAGAATGTGTTAGGGCCAGATTCATAGAACAAGAGCCAGGGCAGAGGCAGCTGGCATTTCAGCAACAGTTATAGGCTTTCCCCACCCAAAGAGTAGCAAGTAAGTAGGGGAGGGAGAGCCAGGATTTCTTTCCAGAGTTCGCCCTGAAGCAAGCCTTAGATCCAAAATAGTTGATTCCTTAAGCACTGGACGAAGTGTCAGAAAATTGGGATTCTTCTCCTACATCTGTTTCAAAGTCACTATATAGTTTTCAGCAAGCTATTTCACATATGGGTTTTGCTTTTCTCCTAATTAGATGATTAGATAATTAGGGACCCTTCCCACCCCTAAAATTCTAAGACTTTGTGTGTGGTTTACTTCACCTTTGTCCCAACAGGGCTAGCTTAGAGCTCAGCCTTTCTGTGGCCACGCGCGTCTGTGCCACTTGCTGGATCCATGGGGGCTAAGTTTCTGCAAGTCCTCCTTGTGCACCGATATTCTCTCTGTTTCTGTACTCAGAGGGCCTCTCTGGTTCTCTAGTTCAGGAACCTTTTCAGCTGGCCACTGAGAAGAGAGCCAAGGAGCGGCAGGAGCTGGAGAAGAGAATGGCTGAGGTGGAAGCTCAGAAAGCCCAGCAGTTGGAGGAGGCCAGGCAGCAGGAGGAAGAGCAGCAGAAGGAGGAGCTAGCCAGGCTACGGAAAGAACTGGTAACTGAACAGCATGAGCGCTGACTAACCCACTGTTGTCTCTATTTTGTTTTATCTGTACCTTGTCTTACTCCAGAAAGGATCTAAGGTGGCCTACGTGACATATCAAAGATGAGTGAAAGCAGGAAATCACACAAACCAAGGGTGGTCACAAAGCTAAGACGTGAACAAAGCTGAAGATGTGAACATTGTGATCCACACACATATCTGCTACGTTTGAGCCATAATTTTGGCCCTTTTAAGAAGCCACCCTGTTGCTTACAAAACTTACACTGTTCATGAGATATAAACAAACTAGTTGTTAAAAAAAAATAAATTATCCTTGATATTGAATTCAGACAGAATTTCTTCCAGGAGTTTTCGTAAGGATATCATGTGGTATAACTATGCGCAGTGATGCATTCATAAGACTCTTTTTATTTATTTAACTTATTTTTATTATTTCCTTAAGGCTTAAGAAAGCCAATGTGTTTTACAATTAGACAGGAAAACCTAGGTAGGGAAGAGCATAGGAATTGTGTGGCAACTGTATTTTCATTTTCCTCTTAATACTTGACTCAGATTCCTTGGGTTATGGTGCATATTGGTCCAGGTGACCCTTCATGCTAATACTAGCATAATGATTTAGATATTAGTTATCCAAAAAGAAAGCTTAATTCACATTAAGGACCCTTCTATTAGGAGGGCAGCAAGCCACTTTAACTGCATTAATGAGGAAGAACACAGTTATAGATGGAACTTCATGTGATTAATAAAAGGATGAATATAGAAATACGTAAGTTGAGGCTTTGTCTGAAAGTGCTAGGCCAGCAGCTGTTAAGCAGGGTGACTATGGCTGCAGGAAAGCTCTAGGGACAAACTATTAAAGGGACTAGCTTTTCGGCAAAATCCAAGCTACCATTTGCTGATTGGATGAAAAAACAATTCAGTCCCCACTCTAGGTATACTCACAAAACCAGCCTTTTTTCTAGCCTCAAGTTCTTTGATTTTTCTTCAGCACTTGGTAGCTGTCTTTTGTCTGTGTCCCCATCATAGAGCTGTTTCTTACAGCGAGTCTCACTGTAGGCTGATGGCCACAACCTAAAGCACAGCTCAGTCGGTGCTAGTTAGCTCTCTACTAATCCGTCTTGATTCAGGATTTAGACTGCCCAGAGGATGGCCAGGATCACGCCTTCTCCCAGCAACCCTTCCTGGTTATTGTGTTTTTTGTCCATTCTTTTGGTGAATATTAAGACTCAGTAAGCTTAAGATTGTACTCTGGCAAGTTCTTACCGTGTATCTCTTCTCTGCTGCAGTTGAGTACAGCCCCATTACACCCTAGGAATAAACAGTCAAACTGGAGATAGGTTTGACCTTCTTCAGTGTAAGCTGAGAGACCCTGCAAGACCTGAATAGAAACCTAGTTGGGCTCCAAAGCTCAGGTGCTTTTTCATGCTAGTGTTGCCTTTTTTCTTCCTCTTTGAATTAGTGAATGGGATCTGTAAAACTACACCAACATTTTCTCAAGAAGAAAAAAACAGTTATAAGTGTAGTTCTCTAACCTCCTTATCAGTGGTAACTTTATTTTCCTTACTCGGCAGGTGCACAAGGCAAATCCAATACGCAAGTACCAGAGTGTGGAGGTCAAGTCAAGTGACCATCCTCTGACTGTGCCCGTATCTCCCAACTTCTCCACTCGATTCCACTGCTAAACTCAGCTGGGAGCTGCAGACACCACCTGGGAACAGGAGCTGCTCTTTCCATCAAACCAGGGACCTTCTTTCTTTGTCACTGGGGCATGGAGAGAACCCATTTGTCCAGACTTTTACCTACCCATGCCCAACAGAGCATACCTGACAAGTGTGGACTCCAATTCTGTTGAGAATTGTTTTCCTACATTATTGAGGTTAATGATGAAACTCAACTCACGTGTGTCTCGATCAGACTCCATGTAGTTATTTCCTTTGAACCAGCAGCTAACCTTTATTATGGGTCTTAACTTTAACTAGCATTTAAAGTCTCTGTATCAGCACAGTGTAATTTCTATTGCCCCTTCCCTGCCTCCCTTTTTTTCTATTTTAATCAGAAAATAAAGATAGTTAAATACAGAGATAGTATTTAAGTGATGGCTTAAATGGGGGACAATCAGTACCTTAGATCCCTTTCTCTGCACACAATGGGGAAGCCTCATTAACTGCACATCAAGGGAGAAGTCTGCGTGACTGGGGACCTCAGTCATCGGCAAACTTTGGGCAGAGCTGCTGGTAAGGTACCTTCTTCCCTTCTCAGTGCTGAGAATAATAGGGAATGCCATGCAGCACATGCTCGAAGTCCTCCAGGAACCTGGACTAGAATAAATATGTTTGTCTTCCCCTCCTTGGTTTTGTCATTTGGTGTTTTTAAATCTCTCAAGCCCCTTTGGAGGTCATATCTTATTGGGAAAATGGGTACTTTGAGAAGAGGGTCCAGGAGCTTTTAAAAGCACAGGCTCTGTCTTTAAAGGAAAGTGCCTTGTAAGTTTTTTCTGTCTTATTCAGAATAGCGTTCCATATTTCGTTAGCTTGCTCCCAGGAACTCCTCTGGAGGGAATCGTGTGTGTTAGACCTTCACACAGATTATGCCTCTCCCGTAAATGTGCTTTTCCTCCTCTGGTGAACTCTTGCTGAGAAGACTCAGCTCAAATGAAATCTTTTTCGTAAATTCTTCCTTGACCATCTGACCTCCTCAGGTAAGGATGATCACCTCCTTCCCTGTGCCTCCCAAATGTTTCTTTTTTTCTTTTTTTTTGGTGGCTTAAGATAACAGAAATTTATTCTTTCACTGTTCTGGAGGCCACCAAATGTTTCTTATGTATATCTCTAGTAGAACAATCATACTGCTGAGTTACTTGTACTTGTTCACAAACTATAGAGATGCAGGTATCTAAAATTATTTTAGTCCTTGAACAAAAATTACCGTAGTCATCTCTGTATTTGTCATAGCTGGTACAAATATGCTAGGTCCATGTTAAATAGTGTATTTTCTTTTAGACTTAACGTAGTTTATGAATTCTATTCTGTACCAGTCATCTACTCCTGTGCCAGGAACTATAAAAGCATCCATATTCTGCCCAGGCCAGTCCTAGGCACCATACGTGATATTAAACTTGTTTTATATTCCTTTTATTTATTCAGTGAGCATTATGTACAAGCATTTGTAGATTGAGTAATGTGTGACAAAGCAATATATGATTTGCAGATCCCTGGCCCTCCTGAAGGCCTACAAACTGATGCAAAATGTGGGTCCTTTATTCATTTCCTAGAAGTATATGGTACACAGTTCCATAACTACTTATGTAGTTCATTTAACAAATATTTATTTGGTGCCACCTATATATACCTTGGCACTGTTTTAGTCTCTAGGAATACAGCAATGAACCGAAATCGAAGACCTTGGCTTCGTGGAGCTTACGTTTTAGGAGGGGAGACAGACAAGAAGCAAGTAACTGTCCCCTCTTCTGTCGGGTGATAAATGTTTTTCTGCCTGGCTGCTGTGTGGGGAATAGACTGGCATGGGGAGTGAGCGGGCGTGTGAGATTGGAAACAGGAAGGTGAGGAGGTTTTTGTTGTCCAGGTGAGAGCTGATAGTGGCTTGGGCTAGGCTGGTAGCAGTGGAGGTGTGAGAAATGGTTGGATTCTGAGTGTAATTTGAAGTTGTACAAGACTTGCTAACAGATTGGACGTGGGGAGTGAGAGAAAGAGGGTAGTTAAGGAGGGCACCCAGGTATCAGCCCCAAAGAGGGACGACGTTCTCTATCCCTTGTACGGTGACAAATCTAGTTCTACCCCAGACTTCATATCTCTTGTCACTTGTCGGGAGGGCTTTCATTTTTTTTCTGGTCTTGCTTTTGTTTTTCCACTTGTGTTCATCTCTTGACCCCCTCTCTGCTCCTGTCCTATGTTGCTTTTCTCCCTCCCTTGTATCAGCAGTTCTCTAACAGTTCACTATCATTCATATATTTCCAGCTGGTATCATTTTTTTATATATTTCATCCATTTTTTGTTTTTGGTTGTTTCCAATAGGAGAATAAATCCAGCCCTCAAGTTGAGGGTTTTGGAGAGAGTGTTACTGAGAATTATGGACCTACGGGATGCTTCTATCCCATTTGCTGCATCGTAGACACACCTGAGTTGGGGCGGTAATGTGTGGCAGACTGGTAGAGGCAACAGAGAAGGATTACATTACTTCAGAGCAAACAGCTCAAAACTGAGATGCAGACATCCATTACCTCTTGCTTCCCAGAGTCTCAGTTTCTCGGTGGCTGTCTATGCCTCCTCGCCACAGTCAGTGTGTTACTGAGTCCTCTGTTTTGGGCCACCTGACATGACCTTCATTTTTCTAGCACAGCCTCCCATTTCCCCCCAAATTCAAACTCTCTGCTTTTATTTTAGAGAGAAATTCAGGTTTTTTAATCCCCTCAGGCCATGTCTTAGAGAGAGCCCCTCTTTCAATGTTCAGAGGTCACTCCAGAATTTTCCTAAACAAAGAACATGTCCTCTGAGAGGAATTTACTGAATTCTGAGAAATCTGACTGTCACAATTTGCTTGACAATTTACAAAACTTCTAGCACATGCACTCATGCAGATTGTTGGAATTTCCACAATTTCTGGGAAGGACTCTTCGTTTTCAGTGTGATTGTGACTTGGTCCTGGTTTCCCATTGCTAATAGTCTTGTGCTAATTAACAACATAAGCTTACTGCTCAGTCTTACTTTGGTTGATGACTTTGTTCTTGTGTAACTGCCTTGTTGCCATCTTGACTGCTCTTTTATTCCTCACTGGTTCTTTTCCACAGAGTTTTGTCCCTGGAAAGTGGAGCTTGAGTGGTAGACAGGCTGCAGTTGCTCGAGCATTTAACAGAGATGAGACCTGTGCACAGATAATTGTAACACAGATTGGGTGTGATTGAGTGACGTGAGAGAGACAGACAGCCCTGCAGGAGTTTAGAGATTCTTGTTGGAGGTGAGATTGCAGTTCTTAAAGATGTTTCTTTTTGTTTAAGTAAAAAATATGAAAGTAGTACTGCCTTTTGGAAACAATTAAAACAATATAGACTATATAAACTAAAACATGGAAGTCTCCTTACTGCCCCTCCTCCCATTCCCCAGGAGGAACTCCTTGTTAACAGCTGTGTTCTTCCAGAAGGTTTTGTATGTACACACAGATTTATAGAGCATTTTTCTTTTTGTATAACAATAAGATCCTAGCATTCTGCATTTGTTTTTAATTTTAATTTGTTCTTTGAAAGGTTATAGATTCACGTGGTTCAAAATTGAAACACTGCAAAGGTAAAGTCTTCCACCTTTTCTCCCAGCCGCTCAGTTCCCCTCCCCGGGGGCAGTCAGTGCTGCCAGGCGTTTTCCCTCGCAGAGATGGCGTCTGCATATACGCATTGCCACCTCCTCCTTCCTTTCATTTTTCCGCAGATAGTGTCATACTTTACACTCTGGACCTTGCTCTTTTCATGTGTGTTCTGCCTTGAATGATGCAGTTCAGGTGCTAGCTGGGGTGTGTCCTGGCTTCTCCTGACTGAAGTATGAAGCCGCTTCTGAGAATCTAGTGGCGTGGAGGGAGACCTGTAGTGGGGTCTAGCTCCTCTGCATGAAGTCCTGCGCTAGTGACCTGAGGTCCCAGGGACTCAGGGCAGCTCAGCAACACCTGGTCTTTTAGCTCCTCCTGGCTTAGCGGAGCCTTGGGGGCTTATTGGCTCAACTATCTGGTTAAACCTGTGTATCCCCTTGGATAAATCTTGACATTGCTTCCTTTTCAGTTCTCTTCTGAATCTTATCTGCTTAGGAAGTTCCTCATTGCTGAGAGTAGCAGTTAAAAAAGCTGTTAGCCACGTGGCTGGGCTCCTGTTTCTGCACAGCAGGCTGAGTTACAGCTTGGTGGTGCAGATCCAGGTAGGAATTGGTCAACATTCTGAATCCTGAGCTGCCATCTGCCTTGCAACCTGCTGGGATGCTCAGTTTAGACAGCATATAAAGTTTCCTGGATACGAGACAAACCCAGGCCTATGGAAAGAGCAGGAAGGTTAAAGTGCATGGTACTCTGAGCAGTGACGAAGGCGTAACCAGGGAGCTGACGTGTTTGCTCCAACGCCAAGAATTCCAGGACAATATGTTATCCAGCTGAAGCCAGTGTAGTTGCTACAAAAAAGCCCTGGGACAAAGACATATTTTTTCCTGTTTCCTTTGTCTTCTCACTCCCCTGATCTATTTTCTAACGCTGTAGTGAAAGTTACTGACATTGGAAACATCTGATGGTATTTGCTCCTCTCTTTCTTGCAAGAGAATAAGAGGCTGGGCTCAGGTCAGAGCATGGCTCTGAGGTGCTAAAGGTATCAGCTTCCTGAAAGGACTTGACAGATGCTGACACTTCACTCCGAGAAACCACAGTTGGAGGGGCAGGGGTAAAAGCTTTAGGAAAATACTAGGTTTTATCAGGAAATATTTCACCAGACTAAACCTGACCTAAAGGCATCGATTGCCCTCTCCCTTTTTCTTAAAATTTTACTAGACAGAAAGGCAATAAAAGCCTGGCTTATCTGATTTGCTGAGACCCATGTAGTTGTGGGATTGGTATCCCAGAACATCATGGGGAGGTGTGTGAAGGGGCTAAGAATTATGGGAGACGTAGTTTTCAGTGGTTGTAAATTGCAATATGAAAAGCAGTTTGGGGCAGCATGGTAAGAGAGATGAAAAGTCTCTAGCCTGACACTGATCTACGTCCCCTCACAGGCACACACGCCCACTCAGTCACACAGATAACCAACTAAATGGCCAGAAAGTGACTTTGAATTTGCTCTATGCAAAGATCTCAACTGGGTTTTGCAATATTTTTGTTTTCAGCTTTTAAATTTGGATTTATTGTTAATTATATACAATTAAGATAATACCTGGTAATAGGAAGAAAGAGAGAAAAAAATCCATTACCCACCTTGAACACTGGTGTTTCTTTGAATAATCTGTTTTTTTCTTGTATAAAAAACAGCCTGTCTTTCTACATTGTAGGGTTTTTCTGTGTATATGTATAGATATACCTTGCTTTTTTCACTTAGCATAGTAGTAACTCAGATATTTTTCCTGTATTCCTGCATACTTTGTAAATACCAATTTTAACAGCAGCATAATGTTCTACTGTTCTGAGTTTGCTTCTCCGCATTGAAAATGCTTGTTTTGCAAAAGATTTTTCTAGACTCTATAGGATAGATTTGTTCATCCCCATAATATATCATGTCTGGCTCTAAATTTTAAGTGGCTGTTTCAAACCACATATCAGTCAATTTTTGTAATTAAAATATTAAAAGGTATATAAGCCCCTGAAAAGCAGAGTTAATGACATTATTCTTGCATACACATTTGCAAAATGGAAAGCTCCTTTTGGCTGATGTGATATCAGTGTTACTGGCACTCATGCCCAACAAAAGATTCAGTTTGCTGGTCTTTAGCAAAGCCTTTCTGGAGAGAAGTCTAGTTATGTTATCTTAAAGTCTTGGAACTCTCCATTTTCAGATGACTTATACATGGATTGTTATCTCAAAGCCTCAGATCAGATTTGGAGGAAGATGCCCTTTGTCTTTTTTAACTCTATTCTAGGGCTGTGATGTGTCTTTGGGGACAAATAGGGGCAGGGAATATAATCTCGCTTCTGTCACCAACACACTGGGTGACCTGTAACAAGTCACTCGCCTTTTCTGGACCTCAGTTTCCACATCTGTCAGATGAGAAGATGGAACTGGAAAGATTAATAAAGCTCTTTCCAGCTTGAATATCTGCAGAGTTTTTCCTGTAAATATAAATATGCCACACCAGACATATTTATATTTTTCTATAGCCGGCTGCTCGATCACTGCAAGAGGGCACCTCTAGCAAGCTCTTCTGCCCCTGGATTGCCATTTGAACTTCAGTGAAGTATGTTGGAGACCAGTGTGGTATCTCGTTGAGGACTTTCCAAGGGTTGTTCTGGGCGCGGAAATCTAGCCCAGATCACTCCAGGGGACTAATCCCTGAATAATGTCCTCTGACACACACACATATTTTCTGATGTTTCTCTTGACCTTGGAACCGGTTAAAGACTGCACAGAATGTTCAATGAATTCTTATACATACTACAAGGAAGTCCCTCCTATCCTCGGCTTTTCTAAGATATGAGGCTGCCTAGTTGTGGTTTTCTATTGTTGGAGGCAGTTTAAGGGCATCCCAGTAAGACCTTGCCTGGCTGCTCTTGTCTCTCTCCACTGCAGTTCAAGTTTTCCAGGGTTCGTGGTCACAGGGACTTGGATTGTTTTGGGATCACTGTCACAGGCTTCAGGAGGAACACAAAATTATTTAGTGGAATGAGCCCAAGATTGGGAATTGGGAGAGTGGCTTCTGGCTTTGTGACCTTGAGCATGTCATTTGAAATCTCCGGGCTCAATTTCCTTATCTTTGAAGTTAGATTGCTTTCTAGAAAGGATCTTTCCTCCAGCTCTGTGGATGAGAATTTGCTCCCAGCTTTAACATGGCCCAAGGGCACTCTAGGCAGCAGTGATGATTGTCGCATCGGGTACTTAACCTATTCATCCCTGTTGGCCAATGTGACTCAGGGTGACCATGCTTGAGTCATATAGTCAGTATTGACAATGGGTATATGTCACCAGGGGGTGCCAGAAGGCCCTACTGTTTACCCAGAGCTAACAACCAGACAGGACAGGGCCAGCAGGTGCTAGTTAACAACCTGCGAAAGGATGAGGGAGACCTTAGGGCAAGGGCTTTGAATTGAGCTTGTGGAAATCTCATTCTTACTGGCTGGAGGTTGATGTCTGTGCTGTGGGCTCACTGATTCTTATTTGCTCATTAACCTTTTTCTCTTATTTGAGGAAATTTGTTACTGCAGCAATAGAAAACTAATACAGGAAGCAACACAGAGGAAGCAGCTAGTCAGATTGGAGCTGGGAGGGGCTGCCAGTACCCACCGCCTTCATGAAACAGCTTAACTTGAAACCCTAGCTGTACTGACTGGGTCTAAGTGTTTCTGTGTTTTCCTCACACATGTATCAAAACACTTCTACTACCCAGAGGTCTCATAAAAATGGGAAGGAATTGGCGGGCTGGAAGCTCAGCAACTTGGGCTAGGGGACTTTTCTCTAGAATAGTGGTCCTCAGAGTGTGCTCTGTGGACCAGCACATGAGCATCACCAGGACTAGAAATGCAAATTCCCGGGCCCACTCCAAACTTCCTGAGTCAGACACTGGATGTGGGGCCCGGGACTGGGTGTTTTAGCAAGCCCCCCAGAGGACTGTGATGCATGCCCAAGGGTGAGGACCACTGTGCCAGGAGAGGGGCCTACAGGTCCTGATAGACAACAGGTCGCCCAACTCAGGGGAGCCGGCAGCCATTTTCTCCTGTGACTCAGTGCCCAGGCCAAACGAGCTGGTCTGGAGGGCCAGAGCACTCCTCCCCTCCAGAGCTCCCTGGGGAGTCATCTTTGTGCAGTCTGTTCATGTTACACGGGAGAGCTGCTGAGTTTGTTGAGTAGGTATTTATTTCCTTAGCCAAGACTAAGAAGATGGAGGGTAGAATGCTTTTCCATATGGCCTTCCAACAAGTCATATGACAGATGAGGAAACTGAGGCTCAGAGTTTAAGTTACTTTCCTAAAGTCACACTGCTAGTAAATGGCAGAGTCAGAATTTGGCTCCAGGTCTGTCTGCCCTCAAGTGCCCTTTCCGGCACACCAGTTGTATCTGAGTAGAGCCAGCTGTAAGAGATGGGCATTCTCAAGAGCTCCTGGCTCTTTTAGGAATTGAGTGACACTTGATCAAAGACCCCTGGATGAAGAAGAGATTGCTTCTGTCACCCTACAGGGCCAGAAACTCAGGACTTTGGAGCAAGTGTCTTGTGAAGGTTGCAGTTTGGGCTGGAGCCCTCACTGAACTCTTGACCTTGCTATGGGAACCTCCAGCTAAGCTTCCCAGAGGCTGGGAGGCAGGCCCTCTCCTCAGTTTCACACAGCAGGCATCTCCTCAGACTGTGCCCGATGCTTGGGTTCCTGTCAGAGATGTGGCAGCTGCCAGTCAATTAAGTCACAAGCCACAGCAGGCCTGAATGATAGCCTAGGTGGTCAAACGGCCAAGCAACTGCACCCAGGAGTTGCTTTGCCCTGGCCCACTTCTCATCCTTTAATCTGGATGCCCCCCACCATGCCAGACAAGACCCTCTTCCAGCAGCCGCTCAGAGCATGCCATGCACCCCTGGTTGTTATGGTAACACAATTTAGCAAATGGACGTGAAGTTTTATAAATAGCACAATTGTAGGCCAGGAAGCTGTCCTGTGCAACAGGACAGAACACACATTCCCTGCTTTTTGAGCCGTTTCCTGGGATCGTGTGACAGGAGTGACTTCTTGTGCAGATTAAGTCGAATTACTCTCAACTCCGGAGTCTGTGTTCCTCACTTGGGTCTTGCGTCTGCTTTTTTATGTGTTTGCGTTTGTCTCCTGCCCCCACTGGCCCTGCCTTCCTGGGGTGGTGCTTCCAAGTCTGTTCCTGGGACGTTTCCTGTTCTTGGAACAGCTGCACCAGCCTGGGGTACCCTCCTGCTACTTGATCCTATAGGGAGGTGTCCAGTGGCCCTTGGCAATTTTCAGATGACCTTGTTCCTCTGACGTCATTAGATAGCTATTTTTGGCTTTGCTGTTTATGCTGCAGAGAAGTTGGGCTGGAATGGGGGAGAGGGAGAAGAGTGAAGGAGAGGCTGGTCTGGTTTCCCATTGTCCCAGGCCCTACCAAAGTAGGAGCATTTATCCTTCAACATTAACAGAGCACCTACTGAATGTCAGGCCCTGGAGCTACCAAGTTGATGTCATAGTCTAAGTATTCTTCACTTACTCACGAATTCCTTTTTCAGCCAGCATTTTCTTTGGGGTGTGGAGTAGTAATTAAGCACGAGGGTTCTGGAGCCAGACTCCACTCCCACACCTGTTGGGCTTGGCTTTAAATTCCAGCCCCACTGGAAGACTCTCCCTGAAACCTTGGGCGGGTTACTCCTCTGTGCCTCAGTTTCCTCTTGGAAATAAAAGTGATAATAGTATCTACCTCATAAGTTTGCTATGAAGAGTAAAGGAGATAATACCTGTGTCTAGCACATAGTAAAGACACAATAAATCCTAGTGGCTATTACTATTAACAGCAGCACCCCTTTCCGCACTAGGTCCTTGGGATACAAAGTTGGCCAGCATGGTCTCTGTCTGTCTGGAGCTGCCATCTGGATCTCTAGAGCCCCAGATACTGGGACAGTGCGCACAGTCAATACAGCAAGCCAGAACAGAGCACCTGCATGTGCACTGCTTTACCCTACATTGTAGGGGCACTCCAGGGAAACAAGGTGAATTCCCTGCCCTGGGAGAGCCTCAGAGCAGTGGCTCTCAACCCTGACTGCACAGCAGAATCTTGCGGGGAGATTTAAAAAATACCAACATTCTGGGCCCCCCTCTTGGAACTGGTCTGAGCTCAGGAGGGGCTCAGGCTTCCGGAGCGGTAAGAGCTCTCCAGGCACCTCCCATGTGCATCAGGTGTGAGAAGCATGCCCAGGCTCCTAGGGGATATGTGACCTGGAAGTACTCTGCCAGCTGCACAGGTCGGACTCTGTCAGGAGTGCCTCAAAGCTGGCCCTCTGACTGGGGGTTCTCAAACATGGGTGTGCGTGAAAACCACCCGAAATGCTGGTCATTGAGACAGATTCCACAGTGATATGTTTCTAGTTATTAATCTGCTCAGAGTTACAAAGGGTCATTTAAAAAAATAAAAGGAAAATCCAGACACAGAATGAAAATCATCTCCACTCCCATACCTGTTAATATGTATATTTATATCCCTCCAGATATTTTCTCTATAAATGTTTTTAACAACAAAGGATCCTACTTCATGAATGATTTTACAATCTTTTTTCACCTAAAATGCACTGGGTGATGATTCTATAGCTTTTCCTCAACTTCATCTCTGTGTCCCTAAGGTGACCAGTTGAGTCCTGGCCACAGAGTAGAGCATTCGGTAAATAATCTTAGCAATAAAACTCGACAATTCTGGGACAGAACAGTATGTCATTTGAGCTCCAAGAGAAATCTACATCCAGTTTGTCACACAGAGTGTCCACAGACCTCCGCTTAGCAGCCATGTGTCTGCTGTAAAGACAAGGCTTCTGCAGGGCTTTCCCAGAGACCTGAGAGGTTCTGCCCGGGCCCGGGCTCTGGGGTCCAAGGTGGGAGAGGGCAGAAGACAGCCCTGAGCGGCTCCCGTTTCAGGACCAAAGGAAAGTTGTGAGGGGAGTTGGCTGGCTGCTCCCTGGAGTCAGGTCATTGCTCAACTCCCTGGATTTTCCATCACAGACGAGCCGGGAGAGGGTCAGGCCGGGAAATGTCTCCTCTGAACAGGTCCTTTTAAAGCCTCTTGGCTGGATCAATTTCCTCCCAGGAGCCAGGGAAGCAGTGCCCGGGTGGAGTTAACCCCTCCACTCCCGAGGAATTCTCTCAGAGATGGGTGACCCTGGGAGCGCAGGCTTCTGGAATGCAGAGCCATCCAGGGCAGGAGGCCTAAGGAGCCATGAACTCTGGCTGGAGAAACCTGCCCTCTGGTCTTGTTAAACCCAACAGCATAATTGCATCCTGCTGACCTTAATTCCCCTGGCGGGTTTAATTGGTCCTGGCATGGCCCAATTTCCTGCCCTGCCTCTGTAGAGGTAAAGAGGGTGCCTGCACAGCTGGTGCAGGGAGGGAAAGCCCCCTTTTAGGGGTGGGCAGGGGCTCTGGCAGCCCCCAGCTGGGTGGAGGAGGTTTCCCTGTGCCCCACCCCTGTGCCTCCAAGGGACCGCTAAGAAGTGCGGGGACTCCCAGGGAACAGCTGGCCGCCTGTGGGTCCGGAACCAGGCCAGCCTCTTATCCCAGCGGGAGGAGCCTGCGGGGATAGCTAAGCCCTCTACCTGAGGTGTCCACAACATTACTGAGACCCCACAGTGCCGTGGGTACTGTGCCAAGCACTCTACGTACACGTGCTCGCTAAATGCTCCCAGCCACCCCAGGAGAGAGGCAACCAGGCAGAGCGGTTATGAGTGAGCCTTGGGTTCAATGGTTCACACCCAGCTCTGACTTTGCCCTGTGAATCAGTTTTCCTGTCACATCTGGGAAATGGGGATGAAATAGCTGACATTTCTACAGCACTTACTAAGTACCCACACACTGTTCTAAATGCTTTATCAGCCTCCCCCTTCGAAGGAGGGTCTCGCCCTACAGATGAGGAGACAAGCAAGGGCATTTGCCCAGGCCTCACAGTTAGTCTCAGAGCTCCACCCACAGTGCTCCTCGGCCACTCCTCCAGAGGAATGCTGTAAGGTGTGAATGGAGGACACTCATGAGGTTGCTGACCCCAGGGCCTGCCCCATTTAGGAAAAGTTCAAGAAACGCTAGTTATCTGGGAATCATAACAGTAGCAAATGTAGCAAAGAAAGCCACTTATATTGTCCCAGCCTGGACTTTTGTCTCATTGGCAGGTGGCTCTGGATAGTTTGAAGCTATGCAATAGCTGTGCAACTTCAGGGATGAGCCTGTTACCCTCTCTCAGCATCAGTTTCTGCACCTTCACAATGGTCTAACACTTGGCCCCCAGAGTCCCTTGTGAAGATCCGATGAGCTGGGTAAAGCCTTTGGCAGAGCCAGGCCTGGCCCTTAGCGGGCACTCAATAAATGATCGGTATCGACAACCACAGTGATAAAAGGGGACGTCTGCCAGGGCCATTCTAGTAGAAAACTCCCACAAACCCAGTCCACAGCCTTGCTGGTCCCTCAGTTATTTACTCACCAAACACTGATTGGCTGGGGACACACGTGGGCATCATTGAACAACCTCTGCCCTGGAGAGGCTCCCAGACAGTGTCAGTGGTGGGATCAGCCTGGAGCTAAAGGAGGCCAGAGGAGGGCAGTCGACATTTCAAGCTAAACCAGAATACGATGTGGGGACCACCAAACAGACGGCCAGGGAGTCAGGATAATAGGCTTGGACAGGAAGCATTTCAACCTTCAGAATGCTGTGAGACCCATAAAGGGGGTACCCAGTGGGGAGGGAAGGGCGAGGAAATTTCAGAGAAGAAAGAGGACTTTGGGCTTTGAAGAAGGACCTTTTTGGTTCAAATCCCTTCCCTGTGGAGTGACTTTGGGCGACTTACCCACTCTTTTGATCCTCTCCATCTTCACCTAGAAAATAGGCTGGAGACTCCTCACAGAGTTATTATCAAGACGATGTTTTAAGAAAACACGGATAAAGCTAAGAGCAGGCACTGGGAAAATGGGAGCTCCCTTCCCTTCAGAGAGCCTGGGTTCAGATCCCAGCTCAGTCCCTTACAAGCCAAATGGCTTTGGGTAAGTTACTTAACCTCCCTGTGCCTCAGTTTACCCATCTGTAATCATCCTACCCCATCAGCTTGTTGTGAAGATCATATGAGGGAATCCACATAAGAGCACTTAGGAGGAGGCCTGGTGCATGTGGCGAGTGCTACGCAGGCATTAGTAAGTATTTTGGTTTCCTGGAGGAGGCAGGCTGTCAACCAGACCTTGAAGGAGAGAAATGGAGGAGGGGAGGGCCAGGCCCGAAGAGGAGGGCCAGGCAGAGCAGAAGTCGATGAGACGGGAGAAGGAGCTCCAACTCTGGTTTTCAGCAGCCTGTACCAACATGCCCAACATTTGCTCACTTAAAAAACAATCTCTCATTTTGCATAATCTGTTCACATAGTTCATGGTTCAAATAAAGAAGTAAAAGGGTGTGTAGTGATGTCTCCCTCCCACCCCTGCACCCCAGTGTCTCACTTATCTTGCCAAAGAAGTTCTTGTGCATACAAAGTGAAAATTTCTATATTATGATGTCAAATATTATCTATTTTACCCCCTTTTGCTCAAATGCGAGCACACTCTACAGGCTATTCTGCACCTGGATTTGTTTTTGTTTTTTTCCCCTACTTTGGGGGTTGCCTCCTATCTGTTCATTCACAGCTTCCTCAGTCTCTTTTACAGCAACATAACTTCCCATAGCTGAGACGTGCTGCGTTCTTGGGTCATGTCCCCCTCCCTTCTCCCATGGGAGGGCAGGGGTTGTTTCCTCCATTTGATACTTAGAGGGTCTGAGGCTTGCCAGAGTCAGGACTGAACCCAGACGCCCACTCCAGAGCTATTTCCAATGCGCTGGGCTCAGGCTAGTTTTCAAGGCCCCCCTCAGAGAAAAGCTCTGGGCAGACAGCCTCTGGGTGATGGAAGGCCCTTTGGGTCATACCTCACCCCATGCCGTCTTGGCTTGAACACCTCAGGCTGGAGCAGCCCCCGGGTCACCGCTGTGGGGGACGACCCTTGGAAAAGACTCCTTCAACTCCCTCCTTCCAGGGGGGCCACTGGAGAGACCCGGACCAGCTCCAGGGATGGACGCAAGAGCACTGACCCTCTCCCACAGGTCCTTGGGGCAGCCTCCATCTCCCCAGGAGACCAAGAAAAACACATTTTCAAAAGAAAAGGCTTTCAGGCCCAAGGGCATGTTGAGCAAGTGCCCCCAAGACAATTTCTTACCCAAAGATGCTCCAAGTAGGTCCAGATGCCAGGGCCAGGGATCGTGGGCACGGAGCTGGGCCCTGGGGCTAGGGTGATTATCCCTGGGCCTGCGGGGCTCTAACCAGGTTCTGGGGGACCCCAGGAGATGTAGCACACAGGTGAGCAGAGCCAGGGCCCAGCCTGGGCAGAGTCTTGCCTGTGAGCCCTGCCCGAGAGCCCCTCCTCTTGCAGGCCCCCTCCCTCACCCCTGTCCAAGCTAGCGATCCCAGGCAAGGCCTGCAAAAGGCTGCTCCCCCAGGGCCCCAGGTGCCCCCTCCCTTTTCTCTTCCTGCTTGTTCCAACACCACTCTCTCCCCAGTCGGTCCATGGGAAGAATGCCATGTCCTCTGAATAGGGGCCAAGAGTGACAGGTGGTGGCAGTCCAAGCTGCATGGCCCCTGGTGTAAGAGATCCTCTCCCCCGTCCCCGCCTCCCCTGCCTGCGCCCCTGCCTCCGCCTCTGCCCACCCAGCCCAATCCTTTACAACTGCCCCAGGACTGCTCCTGGGCAGCCGCCGCAAGACAGACGGCCACCAGGTTGCCCCTCTCTGCTCCAGGTACCTCTCTCCCTTCAGTCAGCTGGCCGTGGCCTCCTCTCGGCCAGACAAGAGGAGGAATCCAACAGCCCGACACACCTCACTCTTCTTTCTGCAGCTAGAAATACTTGAGTTAGACAAGCAGAAGCACACGCCTCCCTACCTCATGGCGACAGAAAACGGAGCAGCCGAGCTGGGAATCCACAGCCCGTCAACAGGTGCTAAGCTGGGGCAGGAGATGGAGGGTGGAGCTTGGGAAGGGGTGTTTGAATCCAGGGTTGGGCCAGGTCCTCAGTGGGAGTTCCGTGCCTGAGGCCTCTTCGTATGGCACATGGGGGACCCAGAAATCAGAATTGTCTCTGGGTAGGGTTGGGCTCGGCCAAGGGTCTAGAGGAGCCCTCCTGGAGAGACTGGGAAAATGTGAAGCCCCCATGGATGGTATCTAAACACTCAGAGCAAGGGATAGGGGGCCTCAATGCCTACCAGAGGACCAGAGGCCTCCCACACAAGGCCTCCAAGGCCCTGGCAGCCCATCTCTAGAGCCCACCAAGTGGCCCCAGGGGCTCCAAAGGAGAAGCATTTCCAAATTGTTGCCGGGGTGGGGATCTGGGCCCAGAGTTGGTCTCTGGCCAGCCTGGCTGGGGAAGGAGGGGAAGGTGGGTGGATCCTGACCGGCGTCTCACCTCCTTTGCAGACGAGGCAGCTAAAGGGGCAGCAGGAGAAGGACCCCCAGCTCCAGAGAAAGACCCTGGTCCCCCAGACCCAGAGAAGAAACCTGGGCCCCCAGATGCCAAGAAAGAACCTGGCCCCTCAGATGCAAAGAAAGAACCTGGGCCCCTAGATGCAAAGAAAGAACCTGGAGCCCCAGAAGGAAAGAAAGAACCTGGAGCCCCAGACACAAAGAAAGAACCTGGAGCCCCACATGCAAAGAAAGGGCCTGGAGCCCCACATGCAAAGAAAGAATCTGGAGCCCCAGAAGGAAAGAAAGAACCTGGAGCCCCAGAAGGAAAGAAAGAACCTGGAGCCCCACATGCAAAGAAAGAACCTGGAGCCCCAGAAGGAAAGAAAGGACCTGGAGCCCCAGACACAAAGAAAGAACCTGGAGCCCCAGAAGGAAAGAAAGAACCTGGAGCCCCAGACACAAAGAAAGAACCTGGAGCCCCAGAAGGAAAGAAAGAACCTGGAGCCCCAGAAGGAAAGAAAGAACCTGGAGCCCCACATGCAAAGAAAGAACCTGGAGCCTCAGATGCAAAGAAAGAACCTGGAGCCCCAGAAGGAAAGAAAGAACCTGGCGCTCCAGAAGGAAAGAAAGAACCTGGAGCCCCAGAAGCAAAGAAAGAACCTGGCTCCTCAGATGCAAAGAAAGAATCTGATCCACTCCACATGAAGAAAGATGCCAAAGCCCCTCCCTTAGCAAAAGGAGATGGTGCCCCGGCCCAGCCCTCACCTAGCAGCCAGGGCCCGGAGGGAGAAGGCGACCTGGGTGGGGGGCCTGCGGAGGGCAGTGCTGGGCAGCCGGCAGCCCTGCCCCAGCAGACTGCAACGGCTGAGGCCGGCGTCAGGAAGCCCAGTGCCGAGCAGGGGACCTCAGGCAGCCAGAACCCTGCAGAGTCCAAGGTGCACAAGAAAGAGGCTGAGGGCCAAACAGCAGCCAGGAGGGGCTCACCGGCCTTTCTGCACAGCCCCAGCTGTCCTGCCGCCATCTCGAGGTGAAGGTCCCCTGCCTGGGAGCAGAGAAGGGTCCTGCAGCTCTGTCCCCAGGGCCTGTGCTTAGCTCCTGTGTCTTGGGCATCGTTGTCATCACATTCAGTGCTGGATTGGGTAGTTCTGACATTCAGCTCCTCTGTCCTGGGCATTGGTCTGACCTCCTTGTCCCGCTGCAGAAACCAAGACCTCGTGATAGTTCATAGAAGCCTGAAATGTCAGACGGGAGAGGTCCTCAAAGACCTCTTCTCTGGGCGTCTGGAGTCCAGACTTCCCCTTACTCTGTGAACTTGGGTCTAGCCAAGGGCAGGGCTGAGATGCAGGAGGAAAGGAGAACACTTCCTCTTAATATAATTATCAGTGTAATACGGAAAGATGACTAACAACCGGATTGGTATATCATTACTAATACTTGCATAACCATAATCTAGCACCAGGCTTATGATGGAACCAGTTATACTTACCTGAATGCTAATCATGTTAATGAGGTTATTAGTGATATTTTGTAAACCACAACAATAACACCATATCAGTTTGATTTGTGTATTAATATCAATTGTATCGCCACAGTTTTTATGAATCGAGAGCTACATAATCTCCCTAATTGAATCCACATAATGGTTAACCAAATCAACAATCCTACTAATAGTTATTAGTGCTTTGGTAGTCAAGATAATGACCACAGACATTTATGTTATTATTAACATCCCTCGATTTTGCTGAAAGTGGCTTCAGATACATTATCCTGGGAGTTTGGGACAGGGAGCAGGGTTGTATCAACTCCAGATCGCAGATGAGGATCTGGAAGCATCCTGCTGGAGGCCGCAGAGGGGCTGTGGCTGCTAAGGGTGTCACTTCTGTGTTCCCCCCTTCTAGCTCTGAGAAGCTGCTGGCTGAGAAGCCCCCAAATGAGGCACTGGAGCTCATCTTTGAAGGGGTGCCGGAGACCCCTGGCCCCACAGATCCTGGGCCAGCCAAGGCACCAGAAGGAGGGAAGAACATCCCGGAAGGCAGCCAGAAGGAAGCAGAAGAGAAGGCCCCAGGCCAAGCTGGCCAGGCTAAGGTGCAAGGGGATACCTCGAGGGGGATCGAGTTCCAGGCTGTTCCCTCGGAGAAATCGGAGGTGGGGCAAGCCCTCTGTCCCACCGCCAGGGAGGAGGACTGCTTCCAGATTTTGGGTAGGCCAGGGGCAGGTGGGCGCTGGGGCTGCCCTGGGGCTGAGGGAGGAGGGAAGGGACCCCCATGTCTCCCTGTTCAGAGGACTGCACTGCTCTGAGCCCTGCCTCACCCAGGCAGATCCATGCAAGTGTCACACAACCCCAGGAAGTACAAGTTCCTATTCCTTTTTGATAGATGAGAAAATGGAGGCTCAGAAAAGGGGAAATGGAGTGAGTGTCCAAAAATCCATAGCTGGGACGGGATTTGAACCTGTCAGAACAAGCCTGGCTCCAGGGCTCACTTTTGACTTTCTTCTACTTTGTCTAAAATGGGGTTTTGAAAAAAAATCAGTCAGGTTATTGGACCAACACCAACTCTCTAGATAGTGGAATATGAAGTCAGTGTGTGGAAGGGCTCGAATGCCAGGCTTTGGCAGTTAAACTGCGTTCTGGAGGGGCTGAGAAGGGTCAAGGGAGCCACAGAGGGTTGGTGAGCTGAGGAGCACAGGTGTCTGTGTGCGGGAGCAGTGACCAGGGAAGCTGGGCATGTGAGATAGATGGGGCAGGGCTGTGGAGTGGCCTTAACTAACGATCAGACAAGGAGTCAGTGGATTATTCAGCCGGCACCAGGGACCCATGAGCATGAGTGAGCTTGGCCAACAGGTGAATAGGGAGAGGGCCTGGGCAGGGGTACGACAGGGGTGGGGGTGGGGTGAGATGGGGTCAGGAGAGCCCAGAATGTCCTGACAGCCCCCCTTCTCCAGGCCGAGGTGCCCTGGGAGACCCGCCAGTCTGCCTGGTGAGCGGCACAGAGCCACCCAGACAGGGTGGGAGGGCCTGGCGGCTGGGCGGCAGCCAGGAGCCCTGCCTCCTCCCCCAGCAGAGCAGCGGCAGAGACCTCCGCCCCGCCCCGCCCCGCCCCGAAATCACATCCTCGGGGTAACGGGACCTGAACAACCTCCAAGAGCCGTCTGATTTATCGCCATCCCGGCATCCCTGCAGCCTCTTACTATTTATAAAGAGGTTTCCATTCCCGATGACTCAGCCTGTCGGCCGCCAGGGCCCGCTGTTCCCCGTGGTTGCCGCTAGGTGGCAGCCTCTCCCTACCAAACATCTCCGTCCTTGTCTCCTCCCTCGGCCCAGGTTGGACGCCCGTTCCACAGGTCAGGCCAGCTTGTGGTGGTGTTAGAGGGGACCGTGGGCAGGTCCCACCACCTACCCCATCATTCAGACCTAGCAACCCCGATCTAGAACTCTACCATGATAGTTGCTTTTTTTTTTTCTTTAATGGAAATGCGGACAGCTTGGGATGGAGTCTTCATACCTTATAATGTGGGAGGGTCGAAGTCCAATCAGCCATCCCCTTTGTTGTGCCGGGAGCAGCTGAGCCCCCTCTGACAGAGGCAGAGGCCTTCCAAAGCTATTCTGTGTGTTGGTGGCAGAGCTGAAATTGGAATCTGGGCCCCCTAGCCCATATCCTGGAGCCACCTGTCCCCCAGGTATCACTTGGTGAACTTCCCTGGATGGGGACTCAGGCCAGGCAGGAGGGGGTAGTGCCAGCGTGAATCCTCAGCAGCCCCCAGCACTGACTGTGATGGTTCTGCTCTGCCTCCCCAGATGATTGCCCGCCACCCCCAGCCCCCTTCCCCCACCGCATCGTGGAGCTGAGGCCCGGGAATGTCAGCAGTCAATTCAGCCTGAACTCCAAGGAGGCGCTGGGCGGGTGAGAGCTGGGACCCCGAGCCCCTGGCCCACAGGCAGGAGAGCACTGAGCCCCCAGGGCCTCATGTCTTCTCCATTCAAGGCCCAGACACACCCCAAGTGGACATGTCCATGTGAACATAATTACTTCTATGGGGTCACACCCCTTGTGCGCAAGCTGTTACACAGGCTGATATGCACTCACGTCACTGTCACTCAGACACACCATCAGTCACTTGGTGTTTCCTGCAGGAAACACACGATATTTTACTGTCTCTCAGTTTCAGGCACCACACTCACCCTCTCAAGGTGATTCCTGCTTTGTAAAAAGCCCTGAAGCTGCCCTCCCTAGGGGCCCAGAGCCCCAGGGTCCCTACCTGCCACAAGCCTGTGAGCTGTCATCTCAGGGGCCATCCTTCGGATGGGCCTACACTTCTTGCGCCCCTGGTTTGTGTGATTCAGCCATTGTCCCCACAGCAGAGCTCACAGCTTCAGGAGGGAGTCAGGGCTGGCTGGGGCGAGTGCCCCCATCTCTCAGATGAGGATCCAGATGAGAACAGAGCCCAGGGCCCCGTCAGCCCTGTGCCCCTCGCGCCCCCCTCACTCCCAGCCTCTTTTCTCTCCAGCGGCAAGTTTGGAGCAGTCTGCACCTGCACAGAGAAAGCCACAGGCCTCAAGTTGGCAGCCAAGGTTATCAAGAAACAGACGCCCAAAGACAAGGTAGTGGGGGCTGGATCCTAGGAGGGGGAGGGGATCCTTCGAGTGGGTGCCTCTCAGCTCACTCCACCCCCATGTCTGCGCTGGGACCCTGGCATGCGAGCCCTGATGCGCTGGAGGTGTCACACAGATAGACAGACAGCCCTGCCCCAGGGCCTGATGCCCGAACCGTAGAGCAGACCCCTCAGTTGGTGGACTTATCCTGGGGACTTCCCCTTCTAGGCATGGGATCTCTATGCCCTCTGTTTGGTTCAATTCAGCAAACACTGATGAGTGCAGGCTCTGGGGCAGGCCCCGGGCTGGGCAGTGGGGGGCCCAGTGTGAAGCGAATGTGGGCCCCGCCCTCAGGAGAGCCAGGGTGTCTCCAGCACCCAGCCTGGGCGTAGTTCGGAGGAGGCGAAGGCAGTGTTTGTTCAAGGAATGAATGAATGAATGAATGAATGAATGAATGCAGGTAGAGGCCACAGGGAGTGAGGGAGCCCGGTGTGTGAGGAGGTGATGACAACCTGGAACCTGTGTAGTGAGAGCTGTAACTTGGGAAAGCTAGGGCAGGGGCAGAAGGGGGCAGAGGAGGATCCGACCCAGCCCTGGGGTCAGGGACGCATCCTGAACCTGCGTCTCCTGAATGACGGCTCTGAAGAAGGAGGAGCTATTTTCCAGTGGAGAAGGCCAGAAAGAGAGTTTCAAGCAGAGGGGCCTGTGGAAGGAAAGGCCTGAGGGCCGGAACGGCAGGCACCTGCTGGGAGCCTTTGAGCTGAGCCGGGGCGAGGAGAAGTGAGGTTATGGGCACTCCAGGCAGGGCCTGCACGTGCGGTGGCGCGGAGCCCAGAAAGAGCCTGAGAGGCAGCTCCAGCTGCGGCAGCCCTGCCTTCTTGTCACGGCGCGAGGCACATCTGGAAGGCACGAGTTTTCTGTGGCTCTGTCTTTCTCTGCCTCTTCCCCTTGACAGCGCCTGGGCCCGTACCATTGACTGCTGGGTCTCCAGGCCTCTGTCATGGACCTGGCTCAGCGTAGATGCCCAAGACACGTGTGCTGTCTACACTAACTGGAGGCAGCGACTGGTTAAGTGATTCCTGAGCACTTCTTCCGCCATTCACTCTTCCAGGTGCTAGGGAAATGGCAGTGAACTAAAAAAGTCCCTGTCCTGGTGGGCTGACATGCTAGAGAAGAGGGACAGATGGTTAGAAAGCAAACAAAACAAAAGGCATAGTCTCAGGAACTGAGAAGTGCCGGGAAGAAAAATAGAGCCAGGTAAGGGCCAGGGAGTGTGGGGCTGAAGAGGCCTTTCAGATAGGGTGGTGAGGCCAGGCCTCTCCGAGGAAGTGGCCTGGAGGGTGAGGTAGGAACGAAGCAGTGGAATAATGGAGCAACAGAGCCATTGGGGGGACGATACCACGCTCTGGGGGGCGGGTCTGGTTTGTAGGATTCGCCGATTTCCCTGGTGTAAATATTCCTGCCACGGCTGATTTCAAGCTACCAGTGTGACAACTGGCTTGCCAACTTTCTGCAAGTGACAAATAATGGCGGCTTAGACTAGGTAGGCAGTGGTGGAGGAGGTGAGAAACTGTTGGATTTGCAATCTAGTTTGAAGGTAGTGTCAAAGGGTTTACTGATGGGGGGTGGGAGGAAGCGAAGATAAGAGAGGAAGCTGGGATAGCTGCTAACTTTTTGTCCTGCCCACCTGGGGCAAGAGTGGTATCCCTTTAGCTGATGGGCAAGCTGAGGCCAACTCGATTGTGGGGAAAAAGCATCAATTGTTTAATTTTGGACATGATAGGTTTGAGATGCCTGTTTGTTAGACATCCAAGGGGAATGGCAGTTAGGCCGTTGGAGATCCGGGCGTCTGGAGTTCAAGGGAGCACCTCGAGGCGGAGGCATGTACTTGAAAGTCCATCACAGTTGGATGGAATGTCAAGTCATGGGACTTGAGGAGAATGACAGGGAGACTGTAGAGACGGGAGGGATGAGCAGGGACCACTGGGTCCTGGGGCATCCCCATCTTCAGTCAGGAAGAGGAGAGGAAAACCAGCGGAGGAAAGGTGAGCCACCAGGAATGGCGGGGTGGTGAGCACACAGGCTTGGAGGTGGGGAGAGGAGAGGCAAGGGGCCATGGAGGAGGAGGCTGGCAGTGGTCTGGTCAAGGGCGCCGGTGCAGCGGATGGAGGGCAGAGAGTGATGATGCCCAGATGGTACCCCTGACTCCCCCGGTCCCCAGGAAATGGTGATGCTCGAGATCGAGGTCATGAACCAGCTGAACCACCGCAATCTGATCCAGCTCTATGCAGCCATCGAGACCTCTCACGAGATCGTCCTGTTCATGGAGTAGTGAGTGCCAGCAGTGGGGGCAGGGGGCCGGGTGGGGGTGCCAGTGGGCCCAGAACCAAGCCTGTAGAGGGGTCTGTGCACACAGCATCGAGGGCGGCGAGCTCTTCGAGAGGATTGTGGATGAGGACTACCAGCTGACTGAGGTGGACACCATGGTGTTTGTCAGGCAGATCTGCGATGGGATCCTCTTCATGCACAAGATGAGGGTTCTGCACCTGGACCTCAAGGTACTGGAGCTGGGGCCTCCCAGGAGGGGTCGGGAGCAGCATCCTACCGCCTGAAGTCAGCGTCACAGCCAGCCATGCCTCCATCCTCCAGTCATTCCTCCTCTTCCTCCATCCATCCTTCCATCTGTAGACTCAAAAAGGATTTATTGAGCACTTACTAAGTACCAGGAGCTGGGGATACAACAGAGAACAAAAAAAGACTTGGTCCCATTCTCAGGACTCCTGGTCTAGGACTGGGTACTTGTTGACAGGGTCTCTTGCAGTGCCGTGAGCCCCCAGCTCAGTGTCTCACACACAGAACTTGCTAGTAAGTGTTGCAAAAGCATTTGCCTCAGGGCCGGCCGCCGACAGGCACTGTGAATGTCCGTTTATTCAACACGTATTTATTGAGGGCCCACTGTATGCCAGGCAGTGTTTCAGGTGGTGGAGAGCCAGTGGTGAACAAAATAGATAAAAATGCCTGCCCTCATGGAGCTTACCTTCTAGAAGGGGAGTCAGAAAAACAAATCAGTACGTATAGTGTCAGCGCAGCAATACCTACGTGATAGGCACTAACAGAAATGTTTAATGAAAGAACATTTATGTCCCTCTTCTGACCTTGCCCGGTACCTTGCACGTGGCAGGTCAGGGGGAGCAAATAGGGTTTATGTGTCACACCAGCTCTGATCAACCGGTAGTGGCTGCCTGGAGCTTGGTGACGTGGGCACGGTGTGGAGTAGGCGGGAGCAGCGTCCTCACGGCAGGTGTTAATGTCTGTGGGATAAGTGGCAAGGCCAGTGGAGGAGATGGGATATGAACGCTGGGTGGGTAGGGTTAGCACCCACAGCTAAGTGGCTAGTCCTTTCATTCACTCATTCAATAGACATATACCAAGTACCGGCTTGTGCGCTGTGCTGGGCACGGGCGTTGCCATAGGGATGACGAAGGACACACCCCTGTTTAAGGGGGTCTACAGGGTTAGTCAGGGAAACAGACATTTATAAAATAATAACCAAATAAATAGATCATTTGAAACGGTTCAAAGTGTGGGGAAGTAGGATGTGAGAGTAGTGGGGAGACGTACAAGGTGAACTTGGAGAAGCAGGCACAGGGCGGAGCTCAGAGGCCTGAAGCAGCCCAGGAGACGCTGGGGCTGCTGCGGGCTCACCCTGCAGCGAGCTTCTGAGGGCTCAGGGCTGCGCAGAGCGCCGGCCCTCCCTCCGGCCCCGCCGGGACCGGCGTGCCGCTGTCATCCCCGCTGACACGCGGGGAAGCAAGGAGGCAGGCACATGGCTTTGAGGGGGCCCAGTGTGGCAGCAGGAAATTCAGGGACTGTTGTAACAAGCCGGGAGAGAGGTGACGGGCGCTGGAGCCAGAGTGGCAGTGGCGGGGAGGGAGTGGCCAGATGATGGGCACGTTCCGCAAACAGAGCAGAGCTGGGGTGCTGATGGTTTGGAGGGACTGGGGGTTAGGAAAGGGGAGGGCAGGGGTGACTCCTGACTCTGCGGTGCCTTGGGAGGCCTGCCCTTCCCCCGGGAAAGCCCTTTTCTTTGGGGATAGAGTGGGGTCCCCAACCAAAACGTAGTGCCCTGGGAAGAAGCTCAGCCACAAGCCTCTGCATCCAAGAATGTGCTTTTTTTCGGGCTAACAATAAGTTTTTCATCAAAAAAGAGGTTTTCACAGTCAAGTAAGTTGGGTGAGCCATTTCCCAGGCCTCCCAGCTTCTCAGGAAGTCCCGGCTCCTCCAAAAGGAGGTCTGAGTCTGTCTTGTTTCCCCGGACCATGGACCCTGGGCCCTCTCTTTCTTCCCTGTCTTGGTGGGACGCCAGGTGGAGCTCTTAAAGTCTTCAGGAGCCAGCTGGGAGTGAACGCGGCAGCTCGACAAGGGCCCTCAGAAAGCCCCTCCTTAGAGGCTGCAACTCAAATGCCCACAGAGCTCCGAAAATAAAATAACGGGACCGTGTAGGGGCCGGGTTGGGGTGGTGGAGTCCCGGGGTCTGGAGGACTTCCGCCCCATCTCAGGGGCTCAGCTGCCACTCAGTCCAAGCAGTGTGTGGCCGTGCGGCTGGGGCTTCCGGTGTTTGAGGAGGTGCTCAAAATCAGGAAATCAGGAGTTTTGTGCGAAATCTCCTGCCTTTTTAAACATTGTTAATGATTTAAAATGTTTCTGCCCTGCAACCTCAGATTAGTCCTGTGTCCTTGTGTTATATGAAGAGGAAGTGGAGGCCCAGGGTGGGGAGGGACCAACCTCACAGTAACTGCATTCACATGCTCACCTGAGCTTGGGCCCCAGGAATCCGGGGGGCCTTGGCTGAGCACCTACTGGGTGCCTTTGTTGGACCCTGAGGGTGGGGAGCAAGGAGGCCAGGAGAACATGGTCCCTGTCCTGGAAGAGCCAACCCACTCGTGTCCCGTCTGCCCCAGCCCCCACCTCGTGGAGTGCGCTATGGGTCGTTGTTGGCCGACGGCAGGCAAAGTGAGGTCAGGAGACCAGTGCTGGACAGTTGTGGAGTCAAGTCCTGGCTCTGCCCTTACTTGCTGGGTCACTTCTGTGTCAGAGCCTCAGTTTGCTCAGCTGCGAGATGGGGGTGATGGCGACAGCACCTGCCTCGTAGAGCTGTTGGGAGGACTGATGAGCTAGCGCTGGAAAGCAATGACGCGGGCCCTGACGTCTGGTGGGTGCTGTCGTCTCTAAGTGGCAAGAAGGAGCAGCTCGTCTGAGAGTGCACACAGAGCAGCAAGGAGCCCTCCGCTCCCGAGAGCCTTCCTCTGGGAGCCCTGATCTGGTGGTTTCTGTCTCGGTCTCTGGTCTCTGGAGCTCTGGCCCTGAACTGTCCTCCCCCCTGGGGCACAGCCCTTCTCTGCAGCCGTCGCTTTTTCCATTCTCAGAATTGCTAGGACACTGTTGTTTTCTCATGGCCTTAAGTGAAAGGAAATCCCCCTGAACCCACCCAGAAGCCTTGTGCTGCAAGGACTTGTACGAGTCCCTCTCAGGCCCTCAGGATCCTCATCTGTGCCTGGAGCGGGCAGGCCCCAGGGTCTCTGATAGCTGCCCGTTCTGGCAGCCTGGGCCTCTGGTTCAGGGAGCCTGGGCCTTGGGTGGACCTGGATGGGGAGGGAGGGTGAGCTAGGTCAGAGGCCAATGCAGGCTGCCCCCTTGTCCTCAGCCAGAGAACATCCTGTGCGTCAACACCACGGGCCACTTGGTGAAGATCATCGACTTCGGCCTGGCACGGAGGTACCGCCTGGGTGGGTGGGGAGGGCAGGGTGAGCCTCTGAGGTGGGCAGGGGGCAGGGGAGGGGCGGAGGGCACCCAGGAACGGGCTGGGAGCTGTGCTCTGAGCTATTGGTCTCACCCTAGGTATAACCCCAAAGAGAAGCTGAAGGTGAATTTTGGGACCCCGGAGTTCCTGTCACCCGAGGTGGTGAATTACGACCAAATCTCCGATAAGACAGACATGTGGAGTATGGGGGTCATCACCTACATGCTGTGAGCCCTGAGGGAGTGTGGTGTTCTCGGGGTGGGGGCACCTGGGGGGGCAGCTGAGCCAAGATTGGCCTTGGGGTCCCGGTGAGGTGGTCCCACTTTCCCACTCCCCCAGTCAGGGGTTTGCTGGGAGTAGGGAATGCTAAGGAGGACCAGGAAAGGGGCACTGTGGACCTGTTTTATACATAATATGGTAATGTGGTATAGATATGCAGTCGGTCATAATTCGAATAAACCAAGGCCCCGAAGGGCATAGTGTTCTGGCCCCGGGCTCTGGAGAGCAGAACTTTGACCACCCAGGGTGGGCGCAGAGGGGCAGTGGGCATTTTTTGTGCACTCATCATTCCTCTTCTTCACCGTAACTCTGGGAAGCTGGGATGATTACGCCCATTTTACAGATGAGAAGAGTGAGGCTCAGAGAGGGGAAGTGACTTGCCAAAGGTCACCCAGCCAGATTCAAACCCAGGTCTGTCCCACTGGAGAGGCTGGGGGTCTTTACAGCACACGGTGCTGCATCTTAGGATCTGCCCCCATCCCCTGACTCGCCAAGGGTGACTCAGCATCTCCAATCTCGCCTCCCTGCCCCCTGCCATCCCCTCCCTCCAGGCTGAGCGGCCTCTCCCCCTTCCTGGGAGATGATGACACAGAGACCCTAAACAATGTTCTATCTGGCAACTGGTACTTCGACGAGGAGACCTTCGAGGCGGTGTCAGATGAGGCCAAAGACTTCGTCTCCAACCTCATTGTCAAGGACCAGAGGTGAGTCTCTCTGCGGGACAGGAACCTCGTGTGTGCGGGCCCAGTGTGTGTAGGTGCCATCAGGGCAGGAGCAGGCTGGCTGGGCTCCTGTTCCTCAAGGACGTGCTGCCCACCCTCACCGCGCCCCATCCCCCTCCCCTCCCCCCCCCCAGGGCCCGCATGAGCGCTGCCGAGTGCCTCGCCCACCCCTGGCTCAACAACCTGGCGGAGAAAGCCAAGCGCTGTAACCGCCGCCTCAAGTCCCAGATCTTGCTTAAGAAATACCTCATGAAGAGGCGCTGGAAGGTACTGCTGGACCGCGGTGGGGAGCAGGGCGGGGCTGCAGGGCAGGAGGAACCCCTGGCACCAGGCCCCACCAGCCCTGCCTTGGCAGATGCTGTCGCCCAGGCCAGGCCTTGTCTGGAAAACAGCGTTGGCTTTTCTCTCTTTGTCCTGGGCTGTCTCCTGACCCTCCACCCACCCCCTCCACCCTGGGGAGGGGCGTCCATCTGGGGCTCAGGCTCAGGAAAAGGTCTCTCACCCCAGCCCAGGCCTCCTCCCTTCATTTCACAAATATTTATTGAGTGTCCACTATTTCTAGGCACTGGGGATACGCTAATGGACAAAAAGCTAAGGACTTCAGTTTTTGTGCACTTACTTTCGGTTGGAGGTGGGGAGTTATTAAAAGAGATCAAGGAAGGGCTCTAGAAATAAGTAAGGATGGTCAGGAGTGCAAAGGGAGAGGTTGTCCCTCTAAATAGGGGCGTCAGGGAGGGCTCACTGAGAAGGAGCGTGTGAACAGAGACCTGAGAGAGCTGAGGGGTGAGCTGTTCCAGGACTGGCAGGGAAGAGTGTCCTAGGCAGAGGGAACTGCCAGTGCAAAGGCCCTGAGGCAGACACATGGTTGATGAGTGTGAGGAGCAGGTAGGTGGCCAGTATGGCTACAGTGGAATGAGCAAGGGGGCAGGGGAGATGAGGTCAGAGAGGAGCAGAAGGCAGGGCATGAAGGGACTGTGACCATGGTGAGGGGTTTATCTTATACTTGGAGGGAAATAGGAGCCATTGGAGCATCTTGAGCACAGCGGTACTCAGGTCTGGCTGACCTAGCTGTTGAAGGAGGGAGGGAATCCTGGAGGTTGCAGTGTCATGGCGCTTCCTGTGGCCATTTTGGGCACTGCACCCTCCCTGGCGTCTGGCCCTTCTGGAACAAAGGGGACCTTAGGAGATGCTCAGCTGTCCCACAGCTTCTCCCCTGCCCTGGTGCTGACCAGAACCCCTCTCCTTCATCCCCCAGAAAAACTTCATTGCCGTCAGCGCTGCCAACCGCTTCAAGAAGATCAGCAGCTCGGGGGCCCTGATGGCTCTGGGGGTCTGAGCCCCAGGAGCAGCTGAGGCCTGGACGCAGCCCCACAGTGGCCAGGGCTGAGGCCACACAGCCCAGAAGGCCAGAGCAGACAGGCCAGATCCCCAGGGCAGGCTGGCCGGGACAAGGCTGCGCCAGGCTGGGAGGCTCGGGGCTCCCCATGCCCCCCGCGCAGCGACTGCTTCCCCGATGTGAGCCGCTCGCATGTGGCCTGACCCCATCCCGCTAACGCCTCCCCGGACAGGCCTCTGCCCAGCGGCCACAGCCCAGATGCACGGGCCGTTGTTCCCTGCCTGGCTCCTCCTCTTGGAACTGCTGCCCTGGTGACCCCTGCTTGGCCCCACCTGGGCATCCCCAGCCTGGGCTTGCTCCTAGTTGGAGTGGGAGGGCTGGGGGTCCCAGCGTGTGGGGCTTCTGCGGTTGTGGCCAGGAGGCTCGTGGTGGGGCAGGAAGGCAGCAAGGCCGGTTCCTAAGGCCCAGCTGCCCGGGCAGACAGAGCAGGCTTTGTGAAAGAGGACCTCCGTGCCCTCACCCGCCTCCCCACTCCCAACAGATAAGGCCTAGCACACACCATCTGGCCCAGGCCCGGCCCCCCGCCCACCTTCCTCGCGACCACCAACACACAGGAACTCCGGGCGAGAGAGAGGACGCCCGGCCCAGGCCTGGCGGAGAGGGAGAGGGGAAGCCTGGGGGACACAGGAGACCACCCCCGAGCTTGCCTGAGGGCCAAGCCGGCCCAACCGCCACTCTGGGCCCCCCTCCCAGGGGTCACCCACGGCCTCAGATGAGGGGGTCAGCAGGCCCAGGAGGAGGGGGAAGGCCGTCAGGCAGCCCCCAATCTGCTCTCAGCTTGTGCCTTGTAAATAAATGTACAGGTTGGACATGGCCTCCTTCTCTGTGCGTGTGTGCACTTGGGTGGGGTCCCAGGTGGCCACCAGCCCTGAGCGCTGCTGCAGGCCAGGCACTTTAGTGACGTCCATCAGCGTGGGGTATGGTGGTAACCGAAGCAGCCCCAGGAGCCAGGCTGCCCAGTGCGTGATCTGGGCAGGTTGCTTCCCCACTTTGTGCCTCCGTTTCCTCATCTGTGAGAGGGAGGTTGGAGCACCAGCCAGCGTTTGTTGAGTGACTGTGAGCCAGGCTCTCTTTAAGCACTTGCGTGTCTATTAACTCCTTCACTCCTCACAGAAAGATGATGAGGTGGATGTTGTTATTCCTATTTTACGGAGGGGGAACCCGAGGCTCAGAGAGGGGAAGGAACTTGAAGGCTACTCAACAAGTCAGAAGCTGGGGCTTGAAAGGAACTCTTCTGTCTCCCAGAGCAAGGCTCTGCCCATGAGCCCCGCTGCTTCTCGCCAGAACAAGATGTAAGCAGAGCCTCTCAGAGCCTGCGGCGCCTTTGCTGGGCCTGCAGTGATGGGCGTCTCCCAGGAGGCCTGCGGGGAGAGGCCCGTGCTCTGCTGTTTCCCGTTGGCTACAGCCCGCCTCGCCCCAGGCCTGCCATGCAGAGGGGGCCTCCACCCGCCTGGGGGGCAGCTGGTTCGCCTGTTGGGGGCGTATTGGTTCCAGCGGGAATGGCAGGGACGGCAGTTCACACGCACAGAGCACCTGCTGGGCGCCGGCCCCGGCCCAGCCCCGTGTGTTCGTGCTCACGTCGACTGCTCATGGTGGCCCTGCCCGGCGGGCCTCGTGTCCATCCCTCAGATGGAGAAGCCAAGCCTCAGGCAGGTTAAGCCGCTTGCTCCAGGTCAGCCAGGATTTGTACCCAGACAGTCTAGGCCCCTGCTCTTAACTGCTACACTGCCTGCCCCCTGCTGAGCATCTTGGACTTGCCCGCAGACTGAGACCTTGACAGTCCCCCTCCGCACCTGCCTCCATGAACATTGGCTGGAGGGCGAGGCCAGGGTCCTCACCCACACCCCTGCCCTCTTCCAGCAGGTGGGCGCAGAGTCCTGCCGTAGCAGGTGCCACACGGGATGGGGCGTGCGGACTCTGGGGTCTGAGCCGGCAGAGCTGGGCCCTGGGGAGCCGGGTGGGGCTCTTGGTGGGAGATGTGCTTATGGGCAAGACCCCCAGGGCCGTGGATCCCTGCCCGCCTGACCGCCTGCCCGCCACCTGCCAGCTGGGCCGGGCCTGTGATTTCCTCTGAGTTGTCTCGGCCTCGCTGGCCCCCACCCAGGCTGAGCCTCGGCCACACAGCGTGATGATGAGGGATGACTCACCGCCGTGGTTGGGGGGGAGGAAATGAGGTCCAGCGAGTGCAGAGATCCAGGGCCTGGATCCAGCTGGGGAAACCGAGGCCAAAATGAGGAAAGCCCCTCAGCACAGACAGCCGCAGCTGGGACTAGAACCCAGGACTCCTGACTCCCAGCACAAGCCTCAATTTCCTCCTCTAGAATATGAAAACGACCACCTCAGCTCTGCTCTCCTCTGCCACTCCTAGGCCATTGTGACAATCGGGAGATGGGACAGGGTGCTCATTCACTGTGTTTGACTGGTGAGGAAACAGGTTCAGAGAGGGAAAGTAACTCACCCAAGGCCACACAGCAAATTAACTTGTCCTGGATGGGAAGCCCACCCAGAGCCGCAGAAGAGGGTGATCACTGCCTCTGCCCCCACCCTCCCGGGAGCACCTCGTAGAAAGCTCTTTTTAATTTGTCAGGTGCCTCTTTTGGGCCTCCCTTCCTCCCTGAAGGGAACGATATGGATGGGCAAATGGGAGTTCAGAGAGATTTTGCTCCCTCCAAAGGCCACAGAGCACACCCAGGAAAAGCTGAGGCAGCAGCTCTGATGTGGGGCTGAGTTCCTGCCTCTCTGCGGGCCTGGGCCCCAGCCCCAGCCCTTTCACTAGAGCTCCTGTTCCCGGCAGCCTCAGAGGAAGCAGCTTCCTCACCTAGGAGCCACCCTGACAGAGGGCGTGCATCCTCAGTGGATTTGGGCTTGCCAGCTAGAACCAGGGCCAGGGCCAGGGCCAGGGCCAAGGCTCTGGGGCTGGGGCTCTGCAAGTCCCGGGTGCCCGGCTGTGAGTGTCCCCCGCGCCTTGCTGGGTGTGCCCTGCCTGCCTCAGTGCCTCCTCCTGAGTTGTTGTGGGCTCCTCCCACGTGGTGCCCATCACAATGCTGACGCGGTGACCTGCCACCAGGTGCTCCGTGCCCCATGGGGCCAGGGCCACCAACTTCCCCTACACGGTGACCTGGGCCTCCCTGTGGGCTAAGAAGGGTTAACACCCTCAATGGGACAGCTCCTCCCGGCTGGTCCCAGCCCAGAGAGCGTTCCTCCAAGACTATTTCCTGCCTCTGGGCCTCGGCCAGGCCCTCAGTGACCACCCCCATGGGTCCGAGGCCGCATCTGGTTTGGATTACACCAGGGCTGGTGACGCTGTCTTTTCCTGTCTGCGTCCAGTGGCCTCGAATTCCACTGGCCACCTTGGACCCAACAGGGCAGCGGTGGGAAAAGCCACAGCCAGTAACAGGGCTGCCTCGAGGGTGTGAAGCAGCCCGCGCTGTCCTGAAGGATGTGCCCACCTGGACCACATCCCCTTCGTGCAGCTGCCCACACACCTGTTCCTTCCTTCACCCCAGTGCTGTTCTTTATTGAGCTCCCAGGATTGTACCAAGTGATTCCCCTGGGTGAACTCATTTCATCCCCACATGATGGATGGGTGTTTTCATTACCAGCACTTCAAAGGTGAGGAAACTGAGGCACAGGGAGTTTATGAACAGGTCCATGGGTTCCCAGCCAGTAAATAGAGGAGTCAGGATGCAAAGCAGGCAGTCTGACTTCTGACACATCCAATCACATCACAGCTATTTATTCAGTCCCTGCTCTGGGCCTGGCCCCAACCTAGAGCCTGGAGATGAGTTAGTCACGGTCCCCACCCTCAGGGAGCTCGCGGCCTCTGGAATCCCAGAGGGTGGGAGGCTGGGGATCAGGGTGAAGCTGGAAGGACATGGAAGAAGACATGAACCCCTATTCTCTTCTCTCCAGTGGGAGTGACGTCCAAGTTGAGAGCAAATAAGGAGCAGGCCTTTTCCAGATAGAGCAAGAAGGGTGTTCTGGGCGGAGAGGATCTCATGTCCAAAGACTTGAAGCTGAGAACAAGCTTATCTTGGAGCATTCCAGTGGGGTTTTGACATATAAGGAAGCAGGAAACAAGTCTGGAGAAGTTGGCATGGGCCCCAAATGCCAGGCTGAATCAGGGCAATAGGGAGCCACAGAAGGGTTTTGAGCAAAGGAGGGACATGGTCAGATCTGTGGTTTAGAAGGATCCCTGCAGCCAGGGAGGTGAGTAGCAGAGAGAGACTGGAGGCAGGGAGGCCGGGGGAGGCTGGGCCCGGTCTGCTCGAAAGGCTGTGAAGATTGTGGGGACGGGGAGGGAGACGCGGATCTCATATAGCTCTGGAGAGACAAACTAATGACAGAGAGGCTGGATGCCGGTCAGACAGAACGGGGTTCGAATCTACTTATTTGCCCCTCTGAGCCTTTGTCTGGGGTAAGATAGCACCTGCCTCCCAGGGCTAACACGGGCTTACATGAGACACGTAGATAGAGCTCCTGGCACGGGCTGCTGAGTCTGTTCCACAACTATTTCCTCAGCTCCCGCTATGTAGCAGACACTGTTCCAGGTGCTGGTGACGAGCAGCTGACAGACAAAAATCCCCGGCCACACGGAGTGTCGTTCTAAGCGGGAGACAGACGCTGAACGGCAGTGATGACTTTAGGCTGCATTGGTGGGCACGTGGGGGATGTGCTGGTCAGGCGGGCTTCTCTGAGGACAGGACCAAAGGGCGTGAGGGAGGGAGCCCCGAGGGGATTAGGGGAAGACTGTTCCAGGCAGAAGGACGAACACGTGCAAAGCTGTTTGGAGTGGGTGAGGGGAGGGCAGGAGGGGACGAAGCCGGGTCACACGGGCTGGTGGGACCTGGGCTTTTGCTCTGAGGGAACCAGGAGCTCCTGGGGTTGTCTGAGATTCAGTCCATGGCGAATGGATGAATGGGGGCCATGAATCCATTCGTCCGCTCAGCAAACCTTTCCTGAGGGCCTGCTGGTGCGGGTCCCCTGCTTAGGGAAGTGGGTAAAATGAGTCAGGCTGACCCCACCCTGCTCCCTGAAGCTTGCATTCTAAGACGAAGACACAATGAAAAGGGAGTACACGTGGAAATGTGTAATTCCACATCGCAGCAGATGCCATGCGGAGGAAACGAGTAGGATGCAGAGACGGAGAGTAGTCAGAGCACCTAGTCAGACGAGGTGGTGAGGGCGCTTCCCTGAGGAGGTGACGCTGAGCAGGCGGCACTGGATGCGGAGGAGTCAGCTGCGGGGAGTGAGGATTCTGGAAGGGCCGAGGAGTCAGCTTCCCTGACTCAGAGACACAGGGGTGGCCTCTTGTACCCCAGGGAGACCAGGGTACCCTGGGGGCTGTGATCAGGAGGTCTTTCCAGGGCCCCAGGCAGGGTCTGGCTGACGGTGTGACTAAATGGCCTCTGGCCTGTTTTTAGCCTGGAACCACTTTCTTCGGCCCCACCGGCTGAGTCATGGCCCGCTTACCAGCAGGGTGGGAACAGAGTGGGGGGCGAGTGGCTAGGTACCTCCCGACCTGCAGGATGGAGGTTTTGCCACCTGCAAAGGAAGGCGCAGAGAGGAAAGGGCTGAGGGCACGAGGCCCTCCAGGGCAGCTGTTTTATGCTCTAACTTCATTCCTCGTTGACTGAATCTTACACGAAGTGCACAAGACAAGGTTTCCCACCTACCAGTCCTGGGGGTTGAAATCATTGGCGCCATTTAACAGATGAAGAAACCAATACTCAGAGAGGTGAATCCACTTGCTCAAGGTTACACAGCAAGGAAGTGGAGATGCTGGGAAGTGAATCCAAAGCCTGTCTACACAGCAGTCTTCCCACTCCCTATACTCCCTACCTCCACAGCTGCTGGACCTTCCCCTGGGGGTAAATCAGGCCAAGGGGATATGCCTCTGGGACCCAAATATTTTTGTATTTTACCTAACAAACACTTCTATGGCAGTTTGCATGTGCCAGACCCCGTCCTAAGCACTTTGCAAATATTAACTCATGTAATGCTCACAACCCCACGGGGGGAGGTACTGTTAGTGTCCCTATTTTATAGATGAGGAAAACACAGAGAGGGAAGCAACTTGCCCAAAGTCACACAGCTAGGAAGTGACAGAGCTAGGTTGTGAAGCCAGGTAGTTGGGCTCCAGAGCTCCTGCTCAGAGCTGCTGTACCTACTGCTTCTGGCAGCCTGGCCTTCAGGGGTGATGAGAGCCTGTGTGGGGAGGGGATTTTCTGGCTGAGCCCCGGTTTCCTGGGTTCTTACTCTCCCCACAGGCAGACGTGCCAGGCTGGCCGACACCGCCTCCCCCTTCTTCCTCATCCCTGGGGCGGCCTTGGAGCGCCCCACCCTCCACAGGAGAGGGTCTCCCCGCCCCTGGCCCAGGCGCTGTCTGGGGTGTGGGCAGTGGAATGCTATAAACCAGGGAAGGAAGCGGGTGGGAGGACGGGCGGGCGGGAGATAAGACGTGGAGGGTGGAGGAGCCGGGGGAGGAAGGCCCGGCCCTGCGGGTGGGGGTAGCCTCCTTGGGGGCAGGGAGAGCAGAGACCAAAGGACCAGCAGGTAAGGAACTTCCTGCCGGTGGCTCAGAGCTGCCAGACTCGGCTGGGAAGGCAGCGGGCTCCTCCTGGTTCCTGGAGGCCCACGTGACATGCACGCCTCGATGTAGAGGGGATTCAGAAATCAGGCAGGAGACGCCCTTTCAACTGCGATATTCCAAGAATCTGAGCTGCTGTGATTAACAATTCTGGAATATTCTGAAATACCACCAATTCTATCATTTTAGATTTTGACATAGCCTAACTTTACAAGATGACTCAGTACCCTTTTTCACTCTAACTTACTGAGGAGGAGGAGTAGGGGCTGGGCTTTCCTACTGGAGACAGACAAGCATCCAGTGAGGGGGGAGGTCCTTGAGGCAGAGTCAGAGGGGATGGTCCCTGTCCCCTAAGACCTAAACAGTTAAGGCAGCAGAGTGGGTACCGGCTCCTGCCTTGCTGTGTGACCTTCTCTGGCCTTGGTCTCTCCATCTGTGCCAAGGTGCTCTCTCTGGGTTGGCCCCGTTTAAGCATTCTGAATCTTTGCTAAGCACTGTCCACTCCCGCCCCCCCACCCCCCAGGTTGGGGTGGCCAGGCAGGAGCCAGAGGGTGTCGGTTGGCCATGGAAAGAATGCAAGGGCAGGAGGCCCAGAGGGTGGGGTCCCTGGGCTGGGCAGCAAGCACAAGGCAATGTGAGATCATGGTGTCTGGTCTTCTTGATCCAGCACCTCTGGGGATGGGATCTCCTCCAGGCCGTCCCCCAGGTCAGACCCTCTTGTGGGACCCAGACTCAAAGAGTCAGGCTGCCCACCCCCAACTGGGCAAAGGGAGTGAAATCAGGGCCCAGAGAGATCATGGGCACTGGTCCAGGCTCATAGAGCGAGTCCAAGGCAGGCACTGGGCCCAGGGTCCTGCTTGGGGGTTGGGGCTGAGGGGGCCTGTCTTCACTTCTCAGCTATGTTAGGAGGCCAGAGAGGGATGTGGAGAGGGGGCTCATGCCCAGAGCTGAGTCTGCGCACCTGGGTGTGGTTGACCCTGTTGCATGTTCCCCCAGAGCAGAGGGTGGGCAGGGGGCGCAGATTTTTTCTCCCCAAGCCCCCACCCCAGTGCAGATGCTAAACCTCCTCAGAGGGTGGGCTGGCAGGATGCAGAGGCCTGGGCTCCCCAAGGCAGGGCAGCCTCCCCATCCTCCTACTAGCTCAGGACACAGGCTGGGAAAGGACCGAGGTCACCAGGTCGCCACAGGAATGCACCACAGGGAACAGTGCCCAGCAGAGGCGTCTTTCCCTGACCCAACTGAGAGAGAACCCTCACCCCTTGAATCTGGTTGCCCCTGTCTCTGTAACTGTCTGTCTGTCTGTGCATCACACACACACACACCCTCCCTGAGACATGCTGACCTACACGGGCGCCTCCTTCTCTCTCCTGGCCCAAGCCCCGCACACACACGCCTTTCTCCGCCACCTTCACCAGGGACGCTGCCTCAATGCCACAGGACAGACCCTCTCTCCTTCTCCCCTTGCTCAACGGGCTCCAGGCTGGGGTCCAGAGGGCAGGGTGGGGAGTGACCTCACAGTCGGCCAGGCATTTTCTCAACCCCTTCCAACCACAGTGAGCCCCCACCCCGCAGGTCCCCCCTCCACCCCGGCTCTGGAGTCTGTGGGAACCAGACAGTTGGTTGGGGCTGTCCAGCCGGGCTCGCTTCCTCCCAGGCCCCAGGGGACATGCCGAGGGAGGAGGGAGCGTCAGAGACTGAAGTCAGTGTGGCCGCCTGCCCGAAGGAGGGCCTCTGGAGGGGACTAGGCTGCCTGCCAGACAAAGGGGTCTCCAGCCCCCTGGGTGTCACCTTGTGGGACATAAGACCCTCCAGGCCCTCACACCAAAGACCCCTAGTGTCACTGGCCCCTCTCTTCTCTCCCTATACCCATGATCCAGATGGTGGGACCAAGGCTCCAGAGGGCAGCCATTTGCCTCAGCAATTCTGGTATTTGGACGGTACAAGGACAGTGAGGTTTCAGGTCCCTAAACCTGTTCCTCTGATGGAGGCCACGAATACACCCACTCCTCCTGCTTCCATCCAAGGGGGCAGCTGGAGAAGCCCAGAGGTGAGGGCTCAGTCGCTTCTAATCTGTACCCAGGACAGCACCCCATCTCCCCATGAGAGAGATGCTCTCAAGAGTCACCAGGAGACCTCAGAAACCTGGGGGCTCAGAGAGGTCCCTGTTTCAGGTAGGAAATCCAGACAAGGGAATTGGTGCCTGCCTTTCGAGCCTTGGGTTGTCTGAGTCGGGGTAAGGGGTTCCAGGATTCCAGAAAAGCCCTCCCCGCTCTGGGGGTCACCATCAGCTCTGGTCCTTCCCTGTGTGCCTCCTGTGCCCCCTCACCCAAGCTGCAGGGCGGGGGCCGGAGGTAGAGCCACACAGACCTGGTTTTGATTTCCTCTGTCACTCACCCGCCATCTGGAGTCGGAGATAGAGAGCCCCAAACTCTCCGAGCCTGTTTCCACCACTGTGAAATGGGGATAACATTCTGTACCACACAGGATTCAGTGAGAGGATATCTACAAGCCCGGCACAGAATAAATGCCACAAACGATTCCCGATATTAGGACTGCTCCTAATGGGGGCTGCTGGGTCACAGAGTTGGGGGCTGGAGTCAGCCCCTCCAGCCAGCCCAGCCTCACCCTCTGCCTGGTGTCTCTCTTGCTTGCATCCCTCCTCTCTCCCCGCTTCCCTGCTCCCCCGTCCTCTGCCTTCCTGGGAAACTCCCTAAGAAAGTCCCCAGCAGGAGAAGGCCTCATGGGGACATTTCCATCTGCAGTCCCCCACCCCTGCCACACAACCCACAACTATAGCCACCCCACGCAGAACCAGGCATCCTCAGCCCCCAACCATCCAGCAAGCTGATCCTCATCATCACACTGGCTTTATTGGCCCCGAGAGCCACAGAGTAAATCTCAAGGGGGCCCCAGGTCCCCTCACCCCCAAGTCTGTCCAGAGGCCGTGGGGGCTGGCCCAGTGTTCAGTACTCCAATCTTGGCTTCCTGTCCCGATTGTCGTTGGCTTGCAGGCCTGGGTCCTTTGAGAGCCCCCCAGATCCTAGAGCAGGCTCAGCCTGGAGGGTGTAGTTGGCAGGGGCCTTGCAGGGACTGCCCGAGGTCAGATGGGCTTCACTCAAAGAAGAACATTCCTGGTGTCCGGTATAGGCAGGGGGTCAGCCCAAGCGGGTAGCCAGAGCCTCCCTGGACAGGGAAGCTGCCTGCAACCCAGGGTTCCTTGGGGTCAGCTGGCAGGGGCAGTGGGGCCCTGAGTGAGGCTGGAGGGGTGGGTGGTGCAGGGGAGGGGGCTGCCGAGGCCAAGAGGTGCTCCAGGCCTGAGTCGGGCCCCACGCAGAAATTCAGTGCCTGCAGCCGGCACTGGTAGCTGCTCCCAATGCCCGCCTCAGGGGGCAAGATGGGTGTAGGGGCCTTGCTAAAACCCTCAGCCTCAGAGAAGCCAGCAGGAAAGCCAAACGCTGGGCATGGGGAAGACGAGGTGGCCACAGGGAACTCCCCTGGGCCTGCAGGCTTAGGCGTGGGCATCTCTTTGGGCTCCGCGGGTGGCCGAGGCCTGGCATCGGTCGTTGGCGGGCACATGCTGGCTGGCAAGGCCCCCACCAGACCCCCAAAGCTTAGGCCTTTGGGCTCTGGCAGCTCTGGAGGGAATGGGCACTGCCTGCCAGTCGCGGCGTCGGAGACTCCTGGGTCCTGGCTGCTGGCTCTGAGGGGTCCGCGGCGCGCCTTGGCGGGGCCCTTGGCGCCCTCGGCACCTGCCCGCCGAGTGAAGCGGCGGCGGCGGCGCAGGAAGCTGCCGTGCTCGAACATGTCGTGGCAGTCGGGGTCCAGCGTCCAGTAGCTGCCCTTGCCTGGCTTTCGGTCATCGCGGGGCACCTTGACAAAGCACTCGTTGAGCGACAGGTTGTGGCGGATGCTGTTCTGCCAGCCAGGCCGGTTGTGGCGGTAGAAGGCGAAGCGGCCCATGATGTAGCGGTAGATGCCGCTGAGCGTGGCCCGCTGCCCCGGGGAGCTCTGGATGGCCATGGCAATCAGGGCTATGTAGCTGTAGGGAGGCTTGGTCGGCTCAGCCGCAGGGGCCAGGGGCCCGGGTGGGGGCTGCTGCTGCATGCTGGCCGGGCTGGCGGCTGCCGGGACCACAGGGGCCAGGCACGGCGTCCAGGGCTGGTGTCCGGCACAGCCTGCCAGGGCTGGTTAAAAGGCCCACTGGCCCAGCCTCCCAGCCTGGAAAGGCAAAAAGGGGTGGGCCCGCCAGGCTGCCCTCCCTTCCTCCCTCACCCCCCTCCCCCAAGGCCCAAGAGGGGCGGGCAGGAGAGGCCAGGATTGGGAAGCTGTGAGCAGCTGCCAGGGGTGAGGAGATGGGAGGGAAGGGACTGAGACCCTCAGCCCACATGTGCCGGGTGGTGGTGGCTGGGGAGGGACAGGATGTGAAACCGAGCGAGACAGAGACCGAAACAAAAAGAGATGGAGGCAGAGACGTAAAGAGACAGAGATAGCAAAAAAAAGACAGAGAGACAGAGACAAAGAGAGGTAGAGACATAACAAGAGAGAGGCAGGAACACACAGCGAGAGATGGAGGCAGAGAGAGACAGAAAAGATAAAGACACACAGTGCCCAGACACACACAGAAGTTAGAATCACTGAAAGAGAGAAACACAGAAATCTACAGAGAAAGAGGGAGATGGAGAGAGACACAGGTACAGACACAAGAGAGGGCGGGCAGAGAGACACGCTGACGAGAGACGGGGGATCTAAGTGGCTGAGCTGGGGAATGGGGAGTCTCCGTGAGAAAAGCCCCAGGGGCCTCTCCAGTCCTCTCCTCTAGTTCCCCTTTCCTCCTCTCCTCCTCCCACCAGGCCTCTGGTCTACTTTCTCCTCCCCGCAGTGCAGAGCCCTCGAGGTCACACCATTCCCTGCCCTCCTAGCCCTGGGGTGTAAGCGGGGAGGGGAGCCTGGGATGATGTGGAGGGCCACGGAACTGGGTCTGCTGAGCCCCCAGCGCCCTCTAGTGACTGGTGTGGGGAGGACAGACATCTGGGCAGAGACGTCCACCCTCCCAAGAAGCCTCTCCAGCCAGTCCCTGACCCTGGCTGAGTTTGTTTCCCCAGCGCAGAGCAGGGGTTTAGACCGTCACTCTGAACTGAGGCTCCCCACCAGCTGCAGCCTTGGGCCGGGGGTGCAGCGAAGCCCAGGACAGACAGTCAGGCTTTCTGAAGGGTGGGGCAGCCTCCTCCACACTCTCCTACCCACAAGTAACTGAGTGGGCGCTTACTGTGCGCCACTCTTCGTGCCAGGCCACTCACATCCCCTCCTTACATTTACTTCTTGGACCAATCCTGCTCCAAAGGGCTTCATAGCTTCTTTTGAATGGATGAGGAATTTGAGGCTCAGAGAAGTTAAGTGACTTGCCTGAGGTCACGCGCAGCTAGTAAGTGACAAAGCTGAGATTTCAACCCAGGAGTCTGTAACTCCTTACCACCACCCTTTCTGTGAGGGCCAGGAGTAGAGGACAGTCACTGGGCCCCCACTGGAAAGCAGGCTGTGAACCCCAAGAGAGTAGGGACCATGGTGTTTTGCTCTATGCTCAGTGTCCAGCATTGGCCTGGAACAGAGCAGGTGCTCAATAAACATTTGTTGGATGAATTAGAAGAACAGTGATCTGATGGACTTCTGGCCTTGGTTGAATCACACAGTCCCCCTTCCCCGTAAAAGCGGCTTTTTCATATATCACTAAAAGAGACCTATGATGTTTCCATCTGTGAGAGGATTCCTATAGATAAAGTCAGAAACTAGAAAAGGAAAGAAGTTCTAGATATCTGGAGTGGAAATCAGTGACCTTCCTGCTGAGGCCGGGGCAACTGCCCTCCTGGTGGGCTGCCTCCCAAGGCTCAAGGACGCCCTACAACTTACAGTTTGCAAAGACTGGCCGGCCTGGGGGAGGGCCCGACTCTTGGCTCCCACTTTGGCTTCTGCCTCAGGGTCGTGTTTGGGGGCCTGCCTCAACTTCTCCAAAGACAGCGTCTACAGGTGCTGCTGGTGGTTCAGTGGTCAGCATCCACAGCCCCAGGTTCAGGCCAAGTCCTCTGTTTGGGACCTCCTCCCCCCTCCATCCACACACACCCAAAAGGAAGAGAGAGGGGGCCGGCCCAGTGGTATCGTGGTTAAGTTTGCACACTCAGCTTCAGCAGTCCGGGGTTAGCAGGTTCGGATCCTGGGTGCAGAACCTACACACCACTCCTCAAGTCACACTGTGGAGGCATCCCACATACAAAATAGGGGAAGATTGGCACAGATGTTAGCTTAGGGTCAATCTTCCTCACCAAAAAAAAAAAAGAAGAAGAAGAGAGATGAGTGGCAGGCGGGAGGAAGGGTCTGGAAATTCAGAGCCCCTCAGAGGTGGGCAATTGTTACTGGTTGGCCCCACTCTAAAGAACCCTGAGGATCTAATTATTGGTAAACCCAGCTTTAAGCAAAACTTACAGTGGATCAACCACAGTTAAGGTGTGCTTTTAGTAAACCACTATATGCATGTTGGGCTCTCAGCAAAGAGATGAAGTCTTGTTTCTGATGTAATTGCTGTTTCCAGAACCTCAAGCTTGAGTTTGGTTTCCGCCTGATGCCCTAGGCCCAGCTGCTGGGGCTACGTGCCACATTCCAGGGCTTCATCTCCATGGCTGAGAGGGTGGAGCCGCCATCGGCTTCCACTGTCCCAACCTACCTGGGTGATGGGTGGGGGGAGACCCCAAGACCTCTGGCTCAGTTTGGGCAGGGCTGGGGTGTGGTCTGCACCTTGTGGGGGGCTGACTTTAGAGGGCATGAGGAAGAAGCAGCTGCTTAGGGCTGACTCAGCTGCGTCAATGGTGAGTGATGCCTTGGATGCAGGGCTGGAGACCTGCGGCCCGGGCACCATGGCCGTGGCGCTTCATATGCAGGAGGAGCTCCCGGGCGAAGACTGGCTCCACCTGCAGCGGGGGTTGGGGGACAATGAGCCAACCACCTCGGTTACTGGCACCCTACGTTCCAGTTGGAAGTCCCAGCCCTAGTGACCGCCCCTTCCCCATACGCATGTTTACATACAGGGTCATACAGACCAGCGGTCATGCCGCAGGTCAGGGGCGGAGCTGGGACTGCAGGGAGCAGTGAGGGGCCGTTCAGAGGGGACTGGAGGGTGTGGCTCTCCGCTGGAGTGAGAGGTGACTCACATGGGCCATGATGAGCCGCTCCTCAGGCTGGTCTGGGGGCCCTGGGTACTCCTCGCCAAAGCACAGACGGATCTGGTACTCGGGCTCTGGGTGACCATCCTGCAGGTGGGCGCGCAGTTCTACGGGCACCAAGACTGTGGGGGCTGGGCCAAGACTGGGCATCCCACCTGGTGCCCACTTTGTGCTCCTGCCCCATGCCCACGTCCTGTAAGCCCACCATCCATTGTGTGCCCATGCCCTGTGCCCACTTCCACGTCCCGATGCCTGTCTCATGTCCCCCATCTGTGCCCACTTCCAGTGCTCAGGCCCCTCGCCTTGTGCCCCATCACTCACCTATGCCTATCTTGTGCCCAGTGCCCCTGATGTGAACCCTATGCTTAGCACCCTATGACAACACATGTGCCCAAATCCTATGCTTATGCCCTACACCGAATGCCCCAAGCCTGCCTCGTGCCTACACCTCTCATATGCCTATGTCCATATCTGTGCCCAGCCCTCATGCCCATGTTCGTTCCCACTCCCCATGTTCTGTGTCATGTCCTTTATTTCGATGCCCACCCCATGCCCAGCATCCTTAATTCTATTCCCCTGCGTCCACATCTCGTGTGCCCACTCTCCTCTGTCCACGTCCCTTTGCCCACCCTTGTGCCCAGTCACTCTGCCCCGCGCCACCAGCGGCCCCACCGTCTTGCTCTTACCAGCGAGGAAGCGGCGCGTGTCGAGCAGCTGGCAGGTGCGCTCGCGCTCCAGTTTGTTGGGCTGTGCGCGGTGCGGGGCGAGCGGGCCGCGCCAGTACACGCGGCCCTGGCACAGGCGCTTGGCGAATACGCCCTCGGGCGCCACCCACAGCAGCACGCCGCGTTCCAGGTGCGGCAGCAGGCGCTGCAGCACGCGGGCGCCGGGCGGCGGCTCCGGGAAGCGAACCTGCGCCATGCGCCGCGGCGGCCCCAGCAGGCGCTCGGCGGCGGCGGCGGCCGCCCGCGGGCTCAGACTGCAGCCCTCTGCGGTGCGCGCGGTGGCTTCGCGCACCAGCTCGGCGCCATAGAACAGCCGCACGTGCAGCCAGCAATCTGCAGCAAGGGAAGACGCGGAGCGTGCGCCACGCGTTGGTGGCACCCGCTCGCCTCTCCCCCAGCCAACCGGGCAGGAGACCTCGAGGTCCTCCAGGCCCCACCTCGGGAATTTCTGGCGCTCACTCACTACAGTTGATAATAATAGTTCTGGTAGTAGTGTGTGTGTGTGGCGGGGGTTGGGGAGAGGGGGTAGTAAATAATAGCAGCTTCCACTATAAACGATCTGGTAGCTGAGTTTCAAAAGCATATAGTCTGGAGCCGTCAATGGGGGCCTGACACTGAGGCCCTCCCAGCCCTGGTTTCTGGGATTTTAGGAGCTTCTTCCCAGCAAATATTTTAATGCTGGTAGAAATAATAATAACAATAACAACAAAAACAACAACAGCAGCCTCCCAGAAGAAGAGCCAGTAGGATGCTCGATGGTCAGCGTGGTGGGCTCTGCAGCCGGGCCCTTGCAGTCTAATCTCTCGCTGCCACTTAGGACCTGTGACCTGTTGGTAACTTTCCCAGGGTTCCTAGCTGTGTGAGCTTGGGCAAGGTTCTTAACCTCTCTGTCTGGTTCCTGCGCCTGTAAAGTGGGGGTAATGGCAGTATCTGTCTCACAGGGCTGTGGGGAGAGCTTATTCAGATTTCTTACCAGGGTTGCTGAAGTCCTCAGGGGGCGAGGGGCTCCAAGGGTGTGCAGGGTCCTGTGCCTGGTACCCTGGGGAAGGAGGGGGAGCAGTCAGGTGCCACCTCACCCTGGGTCCCTCGACCCCTAGATCAAGGGCTCGGAGGAGGCGGGGGAGGGGGCAGGGGTGAGTGAAGAGACCCATTCCTTACTGTGGTCAGCCAAAGGGCCCAGGAGCAGGGTGGTTGGTGGCAGGGAGCCCTGCTGGGCCAGCCCCCTAGGCTGCTGCTTGTCCTTATCCTCTGTGGCTAGTTCGGAGCCATCCTGAGCAGTGGGAGAGAGGGTTATGAAGGTGGGAGAGGAGACCTGTGGGCCACAGGCGTTCCCACACTGTCTGCATTGGGGCAGAGGAGGTCTGGACAGACCGAAGGCCAGCTGGGGGTTGATAGGGATTTGAATTTCAGAGCCCAAGACTCCCCCCACCCTCCACAGAGGTAAAGAGAGAGTTGATGGCGTTGTTGGAGATGATAGGGTCAGAGATGAAGTTCACTGTGATAAGGAGAGAAGTTCTAGGAGTGAATGAGGAGATGGGGAACAAAGGTGATAGAGATGGGGGGACAGAGCAATGGAATGGATGCTGATGGGGGCAGTGGGCACAGTGAAATGGACCAGGCTGATGGGGAGATGGGCACAGAGCAATGTACCATCGGTGATGGGGGAGAGGTGATGGGGTGGAGATAATGAGGGCGATACAGACAGGGTGATGGAGATAGAGATGATGGGGTGATGGCAACTCTCTATAGTGAGGGAGCTAGAGGTGATGAAGGTAAAAGAAATACGTGATGGAACTGGATCTGAAGGGGTGAGTGGGGACAAAGTGATGGACTCAATGATGATAGGGGAGAGGGGGTGAATTTGGAGAAAATAGGGTTGATGCTGGACAGAGTGATGGAGCTGAAGATGATGGAGGTGATGGGAACAGTGAGGGAACCAGAGATGATGGAGGTGAAGGGAATAGAATGATGGAGCTGAAAATGACGGCAGAGATGGAGTTGAGGTATGAGGATAGTGATAGAGCAGGAGCTGATGGCAGGGATGAGAAAAATGTGCCAGAGATCACTGGGAGGGTGGTTTGGGTGAGAAGTGACCAAGCTGGCAAGGCTGCCGAGGCTGGAAGGACACACTGACCTGGTCTGTCCTGCAGGCCAGCTCCGTCACTTCTCCAGGGGGCTCCGCCTGGCTCTGGAGAATGCCCTTCTCTTGAGGGGGAGCACAAGCCCTGGTAACTGGATGGAGGGAGAGCCTGTTGTTCCGTGGGCCCCAAGGGGGACCCCCTCAACTGAGATGGTCACAGACAAGAGTACCCCGGCCCACTGCATGATCTTAGGCAAGGCCCACCTCTCTCTGGGCCTCAGTTTCCTCCTTATCAAATGGGGAGATAAACTGGGTGGTCTAAGTGTCCTATGTTTACCAGCCCTAGAGTTTAAGCTCAATAAGTCCACCATTTCCCATTTTACAGATGGGCAAAGTGAGGTCTTTATTGCCCAGAGAGCCATCCTCAGCCACTACCTCCAGGGGCAGGATGGTACCTGGGCCATCGGTACCGTCGGACACAATCCGGTAGACCTTGTAGGGGTTGGAGATGTCCAGCTGGCTGCGCGCATGCACCTCACAGAAGTCGGCGCTCTTGTTGAGGGCACAGCGGAGCCGCGTCTTCCAGGTGGAGGGGTCGTCCTTGTCAATGCCCTCTACGTGCTTGCCCTTGTATATGGCCCAGGCCTGGGGATGAGCAGGGGGACTTGGGGAGGAGTGGCCTGGGAGAGGGGGCCGGTGCCATGCAGAGGGGTGAGGGCCTGCCTTGCCCCCCACCCACCTCTCTCTCCCTCTGACCCTCTGTCCCTCCACCCCTCCATGCTTCCATCTCTTCCTCCCTTCCTCCATCCAACACAGGTCCCTTGAGTCCCTGCGATGTGCTAGGCCTGAGTTAGGGACTGAACTGGGAACAAGACAGACATGTCCTTGCTCTCAAGGAATTCAAGTCTAATGGGAGAATACGGCTGCAAACAGCTGAATGCAAATAACTATATTCCAAATTATGGATTGTGATAGATAAAAAATAAATAGGATCATGGGGTATAAACTAATGGCAGTGATTTGCTAACTGGTAAAACTGATAAAACTAAATCCCCATCTATTGCCACATACAAAGTAGACCCCAGACGATTAAGAAACCAGAACTAAGAGGTCAAACTGTAAAATTAATAGAAGATAATGTAGGAGGAAATCTTCCAGGGGCAGAGAGTGCTTCTGAAACAAAACTTGAAAGGCATGAACTATAAGGCAAAAAGCGTTTCTGCATAAGGCACGTCACAGTCTCCTGTGCTTAGGACACTAGACAGCGCTTCAGCACTATGCTGGGGACCATTTCAAACCACCATTTGAAATCACCAACAAAAGGAACAAAAATATTAAAACACGGCACTAAATAGACTGAAAATGACGCTTGTTGACAGTAGGAGAGCTAAAACTAAAAGGCAGAGCGTGCCCTTGTCCAACCTCAGCTGGGAATGTGCACGTCCAGTGACTCAGTTTTTGCCGTTCTGAACACGTCTGTGAGCGGCTGCAAAAGCACCCTGAGTATTGATTTGGGAGATTACAAATTTTAGCAAGTAAGTGAATTTGCAAATATGGAATTCATGAATAATGAGGATCAACTGTATGTGGCAGGGGAAAGGAGAAGAGGAATTGAGGAAGAAGAGACAGACTGAAGCTGGATCATGAATGTCCTTGGAGGCCAAGCTTTATCCCGTGGGCTTTGGGGGCACTAGGAGGGTGAGAAACCAGGAAGTCACATGAGTCTGTCAGCAGTGGGTTGAGGGATGGGTGAAAGCAGCCAGAGGGATGGGGAGGGCCAGTCCCAGAATCTCCCTCCTCCGAACAGCACCCAGTCTTCAGGGACAGGCCATGTAACCATCTGTATAACACTTATGGAGCACCTTCTGGTGGCTAGGCACCGTGCTCATGGTCACTACCCTCGAGCAGCAGGAGGGAGTCTGCTGGAGGAGACAGTCTCATACAAGGCACTTATAATTCGCAGGGAAAGGCGTTCCAATGGAGGAAGCAGAAGGAATCAGGGATGACTTGGGAGAAGCACTGAGCTGGAGTTTAATAAATGCACTGAATACATGAGTGCTTCAGGGGAGGCTCTCTTGAGCACGAGACGTTGAAGCTGAGCACAATGGAAGTTGGCTAGGTGAAGGCGAAGAGGAGTGGGTGTTCCAGGGAGGAGAACAGCACATGCAAAGGTCTAACGGTGAGGGAGACACAAAGCGCTTAGAAACTGAAAGAACTGTCAGGCTGGCTCTAGAGTTGGGGAGCAGAGGGAGTGGAGACAAGGAGGCCAGAGAGGGGCAGTCGATGGCACGGCTTTGAGGCCATCATAAAGAGTTGGTGGGACTTTAATCACAAGGGCAATGGGGAGCCATGGAAGGATTCTGAGTAGAGGAGTTTCAAGGCAAGATTTACATTTAGAAAGATCCCTCTGGAGGCCTGAGGGGAGAGCTAAGGGACTGGGGAAGCAGGGAGCTCCGTGAGGTCACTGCAGTTGACCTGGTGAGAGATGGTGGAAATGGGTCCAAGCAGATGGACTGAAGAGATCTGCAGGGGACATCAGCAGGCCTTGGTGACAGAGGAGAGTGAGACTGGAAGAGAGGGGAGCAGCTGGGGTTCAAGTGCCTGACTCTGGGGCCTGGGTGGCAATCGGTGCCATTTCCCATTTTGGGAAACACAGCAGCCGCAGAGGTGAGCTAACGAGTGTGGCATTGAGGGCATGCTGAGTTTGAGAGGTCTGGGGGCCGCCAGACCAGCAGGCTTGGGGTTCCACGCGGAGGCTGTGGAAGGGGAGAGTGGGACATGAGGAGGGAGACGCAGGGGTGAGTGCTGGGAGCTGCGAAAGAGGAGGGGAGGAAATGGAGGCTGGGAAGCAGGGGCCAGGGAGGTAGGAGGAAAATGGGGGACACTGGGGGCGGGTGGGAAGCAGAGATTCTGGAAACCGAGTGAGATGTTTCAAGGAAGAAGGCAGGTCCACCAGGCCCAGACCCACTCAGAGGTGAAAGAAGATGAAGACCGTGATGGCATCCTTGGATGTGACAACTGGAGACATTAGCAGGAAAGGCAGAAGCCGGACGAGGGTGGTGGTAGCGAGAAGGAATTGGGGGGCTACGAGTGAGGGAGCTGATGACCAGGAGACCGTTTCCAGGCGCCTCACCCTGGGAAAGGAGAAGGCAGGCCAGAGGAGCAGGAGTCAAAGGCACTGCCAGTGTTTGGGGTGTGGCAGTGGCTGATAAGTGGTTGGTTCCTTATAGCTCACGGGAGAGATTCCAGAGTTTAAACGTTGATGGGAAAGAGCGAGCAAGTTTGGAGGACAGTAACGATGCCTGACCAAAGGGAAGGCATCCCGGAGGAGGTCCCTGAGAAAGGCTGGGGCTGAGAAGCACAGAAAATGTCCCCAAGTTGCCGGGTGGGTGGTTTAGCGTGAGAGGTTGAGGGAATTCCCATGTGTGATGTCTGATTTCCCCGTGGAGAGGGAGCAGAGGCCCCCTGAGAGGTGGGGCGGTGCGGGTCACGCAGCCGTGGTGATTCCCTTTTAAGGGGGTGTCTGAGGGTCTCCCGCCTGTGCAGAGCACTACCCTCAACCCAGAGACAACTGAGGCCAAGGGCCGAGCGCGTGGCCCCAGGTCACACAGCGCGTCGGTCGGTCCTGGCGCTGGGACGGTGCGCGTGCAGAGCCCGCCCGGGGTGCGGCCGGGGACCGCCCCCCACCCCCTTACCCTGAAGAGCGCCGCGTCCTGCTGCGCCCGGTAGCCCTGCTTGGCTGCGTGCTTCCAGGGGATGCGGAAGAGGGTCTTGCCCTCGTCCTCCCAGCGCAACCCTGCGTAGCGCCCGCTCTCGATCTGCGCCACCAGCCAGTCGCGGAGGCGCAGGGGCCCCCTGGCTCCCACCATGGGTCGCCTGCCGTCGGGGACCTTCTCCTCCTCTCTCCGCCAGGGGTCGCCGGCCATTTGGGGAACGCACTGTGACGGGGGTCGGGTCTGGGGCGCGGCGACTGGACCCCAGAGCGATAGGGGATCGCGAGGACACCTGGCTGGCGCGCGGAGGCGGGCGAAAGCGAAAGTCTGGGCAGCCGGTTTCGCTTTCCTTTCTGCCCCCTCTCCCGGGACGCCCTTCCCTTTCGCCCCTCCCCGTGTAGCCTGGCCAGGAGGGCGTCGGGCCTCGCGTGGGGGCAGCTGAGGGCTGCGTGGTTGGCTAAGACCCAGTGGAAGGTATGGCGTGGGGTAGCCTGGGCTCTGTCTCTCCAGGGAGGGGACCCAGACGGGCACCCAAAGGCGTCCCTTGCCCCACCCTGCACCTGTTCTCTGCTCTTCCCAGCCTACTGGAAACCTGTCAGTCTCTTCTCAGGACCCGGACTGCAGAGGTTGGAAAGGACCAGTACCTCTGAAATGAAGGCCCTTCAGAACTGGGAGGCAGAGACCAGTCTAAAACGCACACTCCTGGCCTCCATCCCAGACCTGCAGAAGCAGATTTCCTGGGCAGGAAGCCCGGGAGCCACATTTTAACGAGTCCCTCCATGGGATTCTGATTCCCGTGGTCCATAGGCCACACTTGGAGAAACGTTTCCTTAAACATTGGGAGATCTGGGTTACTGACAGCTCACCACAGAGCCGGGCCTGGCTAAAGCCTTTCCTGCAGTGTGGCAATTGTTTCTCATGTGAGATGCTATCATGACCTATTTTATAGGGAGGAAGACTGAGGCTCAGAGAGGGCAAGGCCCAATAACCAGGTCACAGAGCTGGTACATGGGGGAGCTAGGATCTCAACCTGTGTCTCTCTGCCCCAGGGCCAGGAGCCCAAACAGTGCCCCACACTGCCTCCCGACAGCTATACCTGGAGTTTATGGATTCCTCTCCGGGTCTGTGACACGCCCCACCCCCACCCTCAATGTAGACATCTTCATGTCTATGTATTTGTCTAGGCTTTGTATCTTTCATTAAATTGTCAAAGGGGGTGTGTGATACGAAAGAGGTCAAGTAGCTCAGGCTGCTCCACCCTGTGCTGTGTACGTGGGGAAACTGAGGCTCTGAGAGAGAGAAACCACCCTTCAGTTAGTGGACATAGGGCTGGACACCAAGCCAGCGTTGACCAGTGGCCGGTAGCACTGTCCCTCCTGTGCGTGTGTCAGACGGTCCTTCTTCATGCTCCCACCCTCTGTCCTCACGTGCCAGCAGCCACTCAGTTCTGACACGTCTACAGTGACAGTCGGGATGCAGACTCAGGCCTGCAGGCCTCCGATGGGGCACAAAGCATTTCATATGATTACATACGAGTCCTAATTGTATCTGAGCAGGAGTCCTGAGTGTGTCAGACAATCTCTTCCTTTTTCTAGGTGACAGAGTGTGGCAATTAAGAGGATGGGGTCCACAGCCAGATGGCCAAGAATCAAATCCCAGCCCTCCCCCCCCCACCCTCAGCTGATGACCTTCAGCACCACCTCCGTTTCCTGGTCTGTCAGCAACGCCCCCCTCATCGGGTTGCTTGAGGATTAAATGAGATGCAAGGACAGTGTTTAGCACATTGCCTGGCCCCTAGTGAGCGCTCAGTAAATGTGTGCTATTATCGTTGTCGTTGCTGAGTCAGAATGTGGTAAAAGTAATGAGAGAAGGAGGGGAGAAGTGAGAAGGACCTGGAACATCAGAGCAAGGTGCTCTGTTTTGTCCTATCGACAATGGGGCCGTGGAGGCTTTTAAATAGGGGGGACACCAGCAGAAATAGAAAGGTGTTTTAAATCCAGTGGATGGTGGTGGCACTGCTGACCAGCCAGGAGGACCACTGGTGAGTCTGGCCACCTTGCTCTTTATGCACAATCTTACCTCAGGGACTTTTCACTTACTGTCCCCTCTGCCTGGAATGCTCCCCTGAGAGAGCAAAATGGTTCACTCCCTCATTACCTGACATTTTTTTGTTTATCTCTTTGTCTGGTGTCTTTCCTACCAGAATGTAGGCAACTGTATCCCCAGGGCCCAGCACAATGCCTGGCACACAGTAGGTGCTCAACGAACATCTGTTGAGTGAATTCAGAGTAGGGGGCTGGGCAGCAGGTGAAGGTTCTTTCATCCATCCTCCCCCCCCCATGCCACCCCCCCCCCCCCCCCCCGAGCCCTGAACACGTGCTGCTAGCTATTAGATTATAGCTAGTTCAGGCCCCTGTCAACTTCAGGTTCATTTCAGTTTAGGAAAAGTCTGCTCCAATGACCTCCCTTCATTCTTGGAGTAGTCTGCTGCTTTCTAGGGCTGCCTTGAGGCCCTCCCTCCTCAGTGGCTGCCCTGGCCTTTAAACTCTGGATGGGAAGGGTCATTCCCACTAGCTGGCAGGGGATCCTCCTTGCCAGTAACCTCCAAGACCAGAAGGAGCTGCTTCTTAACAACCATCATGGGACTCAGACTGCCTAGGTTCAAATCTAGTCTCCCCTACTTCATCTGTGTGTCTTCAGGCAAGGTCCCTGACCTCTCTGAACCTCAGTTTCCTCTCGAGGATTAGGTGCACTCATGTGTGTAAAAGGTCAGGTGTCAGGGAGGCACTAGTTACCTCACTAGCTAGTATTTGTCAATAGGAAAGGGGAAGGAGCTGGAGGGGAGAACGCGGCATCAGGGAGGACGAGAGGGGCTCAGAGATGGGGGGTGGGGGTTCAGAGAGAAGGGGGGACTGAGGGGTCTCTTCAGGAGACCAGGGCTGGGGAGAGATGGAGGTGGGGTCAGGGAAGAGGGTAAAGTCTCAGAATTCAGCCCTGCAGACTGCAGTTCAGGGAGGCAGGCAGACCCCCTCCCGTCCTGGTTTCCTGCAGGCTCCCGGCCCCTGGCAGTCCTGCTGCCCCGCCTCTGCTGAATGACTGGGAGGCGCTCAGACAGGCAGCTTCTGTGTCTCTTTAATATCCTCTAGGCCCATCCAACCCCCACCCACCTACCCACTCCCACTTCTGCCGCCTTGAAGGGTGGAGGCCTGGGTGCCCCCTCCCCCAGCCCAAGGACTAAGGCACCAGGTGGCTGCAGCAGGCCGGCCCAGACGCAGAGACGCACAGATGGAGGACACACTGACTGCAGACGCAGACAAGCAAGGCGGGCATGGGGGCAGGGGCAGGGATCAGGCCGCCGCGGGACTCCCACAGGCTCTGGGCCCGTCCTGGAGGCCTTGGGAGGCCCAGACAGCCCCCGATGGGGACCAGTAGGGAGGAAGAGGGGCGCCACGACGGGGCGGGCTCCTCACTTGCCGCCTTTGCGGGACAGACACCGCGGGAGGCAAGAGAAAGTCTGCTTGACGCGCGCCAGCAGCGGCAGCGGCCGGTGGGCTTCCCGGGGCGACCGCGGCACCAGGCGCTGCAGGGTCCCCTCGGAGGCCGCAGAGTGCGGCGCGGGGGAGGCGGCCGAGCTGGCAGAGCCCTGCCGGCAGCGTTTGCACAGCGGCAGCAGCGCGCGCACCTCCTCCTCGTCGCGGAAAGGGCTCTCTCCGAAGCGCTCCTCCAGCTGTCGGCGAAGCTGGCGTGGGGACGTAAGGCGGGGCGGGGGTCGGTGCCAGGCTGCCGGCCGGTCCGGTCCCCAATCCTCACAGCCTCCGCTCTTCTGCGAGCTTACCACACCTCGCTAAGCCCCTCCCATTCCTAAGCATCCTCTTAGCCTCCCTCCTGAGTTTCCATCCCCTTCATTGAGCCCGCCTCCCCTATGAGTCCCCTCTCTCTCCCTGAATCCCCTTCCCCTTTAACACTCCATCTTCCAGACCTGCTAAAGTGACCCCCACCTGCACAGTGAGGACCACCTTATACCCTCCCTCCGCAGCAACTCCACTCAGGCAGGGCCTCCTCCTCACCTGCCTCCTTCCTAAGGCAGCCTTGCAGATAGGCGTCTGGGTACCAGCCCGCCCCCTGAGGAGAGCCTTCCTGAACTTGTTGCTTCTCCCTCTCTCTCTCTCTCTGTGTCTGTCTCTCCCTCTCATCCCTTTTTCCCAGGGAGGCCTCAGTTCCTGACATTTCCCTGTGCCATTTGCCCAGCGGGCATAAGAGACGGAACTGCTTTGGCCTCCGGAGACTCGGGGATGGACGGTCTCCCCAGAGGAGCCAAACTCAAATGCCTTCAGGGTCCAGGCTTGTAGAACAGGCAGTGCTGGGACCTGGTCTAGCTCAAAGGCATTCAAATTCTAAATTAAAAAAGAAAACACCTGGCTGGCCAAACAAATACACCTAGATTAGCTCAAGGGCCACGAGTTCGAGACCTCAGAAAAATCTGCTGCGAAGTCTGAAGCACTGGCCGAATTCTGTCCAGTCGGTGCTCGGCTCAAGTGGGCGAAGAGTTTCCCACCCCACCCCAGCCCTGCCCCAGCCCCTACCTTCCCGGAATTGCCCCAGCCAAACTCTTCAAGCTGCTGCCTAAAGCCTGGGTTGGGGTTGGCGATGGGCCGAGTGGCCTTGATGGCTTCAAGCACGTCCCGCCAGCCGAGCCCCGTCACCGTCATCACATATGCCGTCACGATGGTGGTGCTGCGGGAGATGCCTGCAAAGCTGGGAGGCCCCCCCACCCCCGGGCTTCAGGTAAGGCCCAATCTCCTCTGTGCCCGCCAAGCACCCCGTCCCCACCTCTTGCCTCTTGAGCTCCAACCACAAGGAACCTGCCAGGACCTGTCTTCCCACCTCCAGGCCTTTACCCATGCTGTTCCCTCTGCCTGGAGAATCCCCCAAGCATTCTCCCACATTAAAGGCCTGAGTGAAACATCATTTCATGCATTCACTCAACAAACATTTCTTGATCATCTGTTATTTTTCAGATACTGGGGATAGATGGGGGAATAAAACAGACATGGTCTCTGCCATTCTGGGGCTTCCAGGGTGGTAGGGGGGACAGACACTAACCAGGGAAACAATTTCAGGTGGTGCTAACTGCTTTGAAGATGAGTCGGGCCTAGGAGATGGTACAGGAAGAGTATTAATCTAGTGGTAGGAGGGCAGGGATGGGGAGGATGAGGGAAGGGGTTCCCAAGGAAGTGACATCAAGCTGAGTCCTGAAAGATGGGGATTCTGCGCAGCAGGTAGGAAGATATAAGGTGGGAGCCTGGTGGATGTGAAGAACAGGGAGACGGCCAGTGCAGCTGGAGCAGGGGAAAGAGGGAGAGAGGGGGAGAGACGAGGCAGGAGGGAGCTGAGTGTATGGCTGGGGCTCCCCCAGAGCCGCCCTGAGCCGGGCATAGGCTGGGTTCTCAGTGAGAAGTTATGGAATGAATGACATCAACTGGGCCAGGGGCCCCTGGGAAGAGTCAGGGGTCCTGCCTCCCAGCCTGGGGTTCCCCACCACCCTGCACTATCGCCTCAAAGGCCTGGAGGGGAGGAGAGGACTATTGGAGGGTGCTGGTCTACCTGCGTGACCTCACCTAGTCCTGCCAATAGCCTGTCAGGTCAGCATTCTTCTCCCCATTCTACAGATGAGGAAATGGAATCTCAGGGAGAAACAGCCATGGCCATGGCCACACGGCGGGGAAGGGATAGGGCCCTGATCTGAGCCCTTGACCGGCCTCTGTCAGACGAATGGTGGACTGTCAGGCATTGTGATGGGCTGCAGAAGATCTGTCACAGGCTCCTCCTTCCCCAGAGGATGAGTGTGTGTTCGGGACTTCCTTCCTCTCCCCCCAGGCCCCTCTTAACTCACCAGTGCACAAGGCAGTTCCCCCCACTGAGGCGGCAACAGTGGATGAAGTTGATACATTCTTTGAAGTGCTTCTTGCTGGAGAAGAAAGCAAGAGGGTGGGCAGCGCTGGGGGGCAGGTCTCCTAGGAGTTGTCCCCTTCCCCATTTATGGGATGGCAAGAGACAAAGCGCCCCGGGGTCCTCCGGTCAGCTAGCACGTACAGTGAGCAGGGGCCAGTACTATCCCACGAGGAGGGGGTGTGTGTAAAGCAATAAGGGGGCGTTTCAGGCAGTAGGAGGGCCAATAATGGCAAATCCTACCACAGGCAGGAGCACCTCTCCAGTGGGCCCTGTGGATTCTATTTTCATGGGTGGTTTATCTTGACCTTTGAAGGAAATGGGAGGGAGGAGACACAGGAGTCCCACTCCTCTGGACTCTGCAATCAGAGCACCTGGGGACAATGGTGGTCAGCACGAGGCCAGGAGCAAGACTCCCAAGGGGCAGGAGTGTCTTGTCTGGGTCCTTCCCAGGCTGGGAGGGACTGCTGCTAATAACATGAACAAAAGTCCTGCTTTCTGAGCCCCCATTACACTCCAGGCCCTGTCTGCGACTCTCCGTCTGTGCTATCTGATCTTTGAAAGCCTCCTTGATGCTGATCGCACCCCTATTTCCCTCTCGGGGAGGGGAAGCGATTTTTCCAAGGTCACACAGCAAGTAAATGGCAAAGCCTGGCAAGAACCCAGATGTCTGAACTCCAAGGCCAGGAACAGGCTGAGCCTAACCCTTTCAAATCCTTTGGGGCATCAGATCTGTTCTCCATTAATTCTGGGAGGTTAAGACTCTTGGCCAGGGGCATAGGCAAGGGCATGACTGAGACCGTGGCAGACCTGGGTCTGGGTGACCACCTGTGCTGGGATCTTAGGACAGAGTCCTCTTTGTCCTCCCTCCACCTCCCACTCTCCCTACCGCCACCACAGGAAGTAGCTGTCTGTCCATCTGTCAGTCCGTCTAGGAGAACTTACATGGGTACCTCAGGGGTGTCGGCCACCGGGATGCGAAGGTATGTTATGTCCTGAAAATAAAAAACACGCACGGGCAGTGGGGGGACCCTTGCCTGTACCCCCTTACCCAAGCCTGGGCTGCCCAAGCACCTCATGACCCAAGGCCAGTTCCTGCCCCTCTCTGGACCACTGTCATCCTCTCTATCCCAAGACAGTAGACACCATCTCCTAGTGTCTCCCAGCTCTGACCATCTGTGGTTCCAGAATCTTCTGAGGGGATGGAATCCTAAACCCATAGGTGACTTGGGCACGAGGACTTGATAAAAAGGATCCAGGGACCTTTTATTTAATAGCCGGGAAAGGGCCACTTAAAGTGGCTCCCCTCCAAATGAGGATTACAAAAATCATACTGTAAGAAGGGAAAAGCAGCTTTTATCATCTTGAAAAGAAACAAAAACTATGAACATAAGTTTAGAGTTCATGAAGTGTGGTTATAAAACTATACGCTAATTATTAAAATAATCAAGGAATGAATTGTCAGTAATTTCTCCAACAAACTTTCTACAACATCCTTCACTTTATGCTTAACTGTCACACAAGAGAATCAAGAGGATTTCTGCCCACTGCCCCAAGAATCACTTTTCTCAAGGACCTCTCTTAATCCTTTGATATTCAAAGGGCTCTTTTCCAGTGTCTGTCCCGGCCCCCCACCCCACCCCCACCCCCCCCATCCAGTGGCTAAGGGACCCCCGGCCAGGTCCTCATTGGTTAATGGCTTTGTGTGACTCCAGCCCTTCTCTCACTCACTCCCCAAGGGCACGCAATCCTGCATCTTTTGCAAGGTTTGCAATTTCACTTTGCAACACATTTGGCCTTGGGTTTGCAGGGCATTATCAAACTGACTGGTAAATTCACTGATGGATGGGGATGAGGAGGGCGAGTGCTTGTGAGCAGAGGGCGGGCCTGTTAGAGCAGGGACTCGTTTTGCAAGCAGTCATTTCATTAGTAAATACACTCATAACTTGACAACCTTCCCCATGCAATCTGGAGTAGGCATGACTGCGTACTCCAAATACTCCAGAACGAGCCTGCCCTGGGCAGCAAAATCAGACTCCATTGATCTGGAAATTTCTTCTTTGAAACACACTGAGAATCACAGATTATTGGAGGTGGTTCATAGAGACACTCAAATCTGACTCACGGGGAAACTAAGGCCCAGAGAGGGGAAGGACCCTGTCCAAGGTCACACAACAAATCTGTGACAGAACCTGTTCTGGATCTCAGATCTCCAGAGCCTGTCCCACAGTTCTTTCCTTTCATCAAGTGACACAAACTCTAACAGATAAGGAGGAAGGCACTCTGTTTAAGGGATAAGAATATGATTAACTTTGTTATTATAGCAGCTGTAATTTATTGAGTACCTAATATGTGACTCCCAACAACTCAGTGAGGTTGGTACTGTTATAAAATTCCCCTTTACAGATCAGGCAACTGAGGCTCAGAAAGGTGAAGTCCTGTGCCCAAGGTTACAGAGAGAATAAGTAGTGAAGCTGTGAACGTGGGCCTCCTGACTCCAGCACATGAGGTCTGGATTTCCTACGTTCCTCCTCTGAGTCATAACCCCCTCACTCCCTCTTTTCCAGGACTCAACAATACCAGCACCAACTCTTCCAGCAGGGGCCAGGCTTTACAGTGTGAAAAGCATCTTCCCTACCTGCAGCCCCTTTGCATCCTCACAATAGCCCCCTGGGGGCTGCCCCTCTGGAGGCAGAGGGATCGGAGGCCCAGAGAGGTGAAGTCACAAGCCCTAGGTCACACAGCAAGACACAGAGCCCAGAATCATCCATTTGGAGTCATTTATTCAGTTGGGCAATGGGAAGCCCTTGTGGGGGCCTTTTTATGGTTCAGTGTGAGCCCGCTAGGGCCAGATGGCCTGTGTTAAAATTCCAGCTCCTTAACTTCCTGACCTTAGGCAAGTTAAACGTTACCTCTCTGGGCCTCAGTTGCCAAATAGGGATCAAATAGGGATGCTAACGTAAAACAGGCCAGTTTTTAATTGAAGGAGTTTGTATGGGTCAGGAAGGCAGTATAGGACCTGGCACATGACAGGTACTTGATAAAGGAGTGCTGTGGGGGTCTGAAGCCCCCTCCCCACCTATGCGCAGCCCTGGCATGGGGGGAAGGACTACCTGCAGCAGAGGCTGGGGTGACTCATGGATGGAGATGATGTGTGTGATCTTATTCCGGCCCAGCTGATCCGGGTCTTTGGCATCTGAAAGAAACAGGATGCTTAAGCCAATCCGGCAGGTGTGACTGACATGTTCCTGACGGCCAAGTGAGGCGGGAGCTCGCTGCCCAGCTCTCCTCCTCACCTTTCTCTCTCCACCTTGGCCCATCCTCCGCCAGCTCCCCACTCTTTCATCACCTCCTGCTCTGGCATGACAGGTCCCACCACACCCCTAGGCTTCAGTCTTGCCACCGGGGTGCCCACAAGTAACAGCTCAACATCTCCCTGGCCTTGCCCATTCTGTTCTTTCCATCGCAAACACGCTTCCCTGGCATATCCTTGACCTGGCAATTCTACTTCTAGGAATCTGGTCTACAGAAGGGTTCACTCACAGAGAAAGCTGTGTGTAGTGGACGATGTTCTCTGCAGCACTGCTTGTAACAGTAAACACCTCAGAAACAGTTAAAAATGGAAACACCCTAAATGTCCATCAAAAAAGGATTGGACAAATAATGATAGATTCATACTTGAACACTGCGCAGCCACTAAAATGTTCTCTTATGTGCTGAGGTGCAAGGATGTCACAATATATTATTAAATAGGAAACAGGTTACAGAACAGCATGCAGAAGAGGTTTCCATTTTTGTTTTAAATATTCTATCTGTATCCGCAAAGATCTGTGAAGCTGACCCAGGGATATACTGCACGTTGCCATCAGTGGTCATCTCTAGGGGCTGGATCTCCATCTGCAGACCCTTCACTGTCAGAGTAGATGACACACATCCCCTCTATCTCCATACGTCCACTTCCTCATTCAGCACATTCACTGAGTGTTACCATGTGCGGCCTTGACTGGCACGGAGGTATAGGGTCCTGGCCCCTGTCCTCATGGGGCTACACACTTAAAGAGGATTCCAACTTTACTGAGCCAAATACTGAGAAATCAAGCGGCTTCGACTGCTGAGGTAGCTCCCAGGGATGAAGGGATCAGGGTTTACGGGAGAGGAGCACCTAAGCCCAGTGGGGAAGTGGGGGATGGGGAAGGCCCTGCCCCGGTTCAGACGCCCCTCCCTCTCTGAAGCTTTCTTTGACTCCGCAGATGGAAGTGACTTTTCCTACCTCGGGTCCGCCAAGCCCCAGAGCAGTCCATCTCTTAGCACAGGCCTGGGACAGGACGGGGCCATAGCCTCGGGACAGAGTGGGCAGTGCTCACCAATGAAGTTTCCGAGGTAGAAACTTCTACCTCTGAGGAGGAGGTGGCGGGGCGGGGGGAGGGGCGGGGGAGGGTTCCCAGCTTCCCAGCCAGAAGCAACACCTCCAAACAGACTCCCCACCCCGAGCCTCAGTGCCGGAAGAACCCTTCGAGGTGGGTGGGCCTTGTGCTGAGGCTCGGAGCAGGTGCAGACTTGCCCAGTGACTAGGGCTCTTAGCCCTTTGCACTGGGGACACTGCAGGGCCCACGTGCCCCTTAGTCCTCATGAGCTCTCTCCCCCTCCCAGCTTGGCATTGCTCCCCTGGCCCCAGCCCCATTCCTGAGCGTGTCCAAGGTGCGTGGGCCAGAGTGTGGATAGTGGACACAGGCCTGGGACAGGCAGAGTGCCATGGCCTGGGGATGGAGTGGGCAGTGCTCACCGATGAAGTTTCCGAGGTAGAGTCCAGGAAGAACCTGCGGGAGAGACAGCCAGGCTCAGCGGGGCGGGGGCTGCACACCCTCCCACCCAGTGGCTGGGGTCCCGCAGCCCCTCTCCGTCCCATGAAGGGTGTCTGGACCTCAGGAGTCAGGGAGCAATCTCCTCTCTCCCGCGGGCCCAGACTCTCTGTGAGAGGGGTCTGGGGAGGGTAGAAGGGGGGCACCAAGGGAAGTCAGCTTGGGTAGGGGTGAGAGGAGAGAGGCGGGAGGGCAGAGAGACCTATGGGGGGAAGGTAGGAGGAGCACAGAGGAGGGGGCAAGGGGAGAGGCGGACTGGCCAGGAGGGGTGGCCGGGAATGCAGAGGAGGAAGGAGTGGGAAGGCCGGAAGAGGGGAAAGGATAGAGAAACGGCAGCAGAGAGACTCCAAGGAGTCAGAGACAAGCGAGACAGAGACACATGTAGACAGAGATAGGGACTCAGCGAGAGAGTGGGAGTGACAGAGAGCCACAGGAAGACACAGCAAGAAATACAGAGTGACAGAAACAAGCAGAGAGAGAGAGGCACAGGGAGACAGAGACACAGAGATACGGAGCCAGAGAGAGACGAGACAGCCCCAGAGAGACACAGAGAGAGATACAGAGACTCAGCCGGAGCCAGAAGGTCAGAGCCGGGCAGAGCGACCGGGTCGGAGCGGGCGCCGCGCCGGGGCGGGGGCGGCCAGGGCGGGCTGCGCGGTCCCCGCCCCCCTACCTTGGTCATGCCATTCCCCATGATCCCGGGGGCGGGGGTCCGGGCGCACCCCCAGCTCGCCGCCCGGAGCGCGCTCGGGTCACAGCTGCCCTGATGGCCCAGGCCCGGCGCCTGCAGCCTGGCGGGGAGCAGGGGGCCCGGCGTCCGCGGCCCCGCCCAGCCCTGCCCGGCCGCCGCCGCCGCCACCGCCCGCCGACCCCCGGCCTGCGAGGGAAACGATGGTGAAGCCGCCGCTGCCGCTGCCGCCGCCACCGCCGCCGCAGGCTCCTCCTACCCCCTCGGTCATGTGGGCCCCCCCCCTTCGTGGGTCGCGGCGGGGGGCTGGACAAAGCCCCAGTGTGCCGGGCCCAGGGCCCGCGGGACAACGGCAGCTTGTTGGGGCCGCGTGGGGCCGCCACCTCCGGAGGTGGGGGCGGGGGCGCTCCCCCCACCCTGGCACTGTCAGGCGCGGGCGGGGCGGGGGTGGGGGATGGAAAGAGCCCCCAGCTTGGGCTCGGAGACTCCGGTCTCAGTTCCGGCTCTGCCTGGACCTTCCCGCGGGCCCTGGGGCAAAGCACCCAGCTCCTCTGGCCTCAGTTTTCTAGCAGAAACGTGGTGGGGGTTGGCCTTTGACCGCTATGGGTCCTCTGATTTTCATGTTCTGTTTGAGACGAGAAAAGTGGGTAATTCCTTCCTTCTGTACATTTCCTCTCCTGCCCCGCCCCCCAAGCAGGTATCCTACCAGCCAACCATTCTCCTTTGCCGCTCATGCAGCCATCTGTCCTCCCATCCTTCACTGGTCCATCCATCCACCCACCCATCCATCCATCCATCCATCCTCCCATCCACTTTGGCCTCTATGAGGATGGTGCCATCTGGGTCAGCTCTGCTGGGACCAGGCATAACTGCCCCGAGAGGCCCCAAGAAAGCAGAGGTAAATATGAGGAGAGGGAGCTGAGGGAGAGTTACTGTCACCTGGGTCCCTTGAGTAAAGGAGGCTACAACAGGATGTAGTTAGAGGCAACAGTCCTGGAAGGTGAGTCTGGAGACCAAGGTTCCAGGCCTCATTCACCTCTGACCTGCTGGTGAGCCTGGGCAAGTCCCCTTGGGGTCCCAGCTATCCTGTGTGTCTCTGTGTGTTGAGGTGAAGCCCTTCCTGGCTACTAGGACCAAAGGTGAAGAGTGTAAAATAATTGAGACCAGACACCTCCACGGGGACTGAGATCGAAGCAGCTGAACCAGCTATCACCTGCCCCTCTTCATCCCCGGCTGTGAGACGATGGTGGCACAGAGCAGGAGAGAAAGTCGGCAGAATCTGTTTGAGATGCAGTGACTGGAGAAAAATAAAACTGTCCCGTGTTTCTTCCTCAAATTCACAGCATGCACGGGGCTACCTGACTCAGCTCTCTCTGCACCCAGGGTTCTCATAAAAAACAAATTATTCAATAAACACTTGCTAAGCACCCACTATACAGCAGGTACTAGAACACAGGTGGATAAGGCGGAGACGCTGCCTCCCTTCATCGGCTAACACTCTAGACCAGCACAGCCCAAGAGACATGTAGTGTGAGCCACACGTGTAATTTTAAATTTTCTAGTCGCCACATTAAAAAAGTAGAAACAGGTGGTTAAAAATGTTTTTATTTAACCCAATATATCCAAAATATTATCACTTCAACATGTAGCCATTATTTAAAAATTATCGACATATCTTACATGCTTTTTATTGTATGAAGACTTTAAAATCCAGTGCGCATTTTACACTTTGAGCACATCTCAGTTCAGACTAGCCACGTGTCAAATGCTTAACAGCCATGTGTGGCTGGTAGCTTCATATTGGACATCTCAAGTCTAGGAGGGAAGGCAAATGCAATAAGAAAACAGACAAAGTATTTACAAATGGTCATGATTTTCTGTGAAGGGAACAAAAGGGGAGGCAGGAAGAACCTCTCCAAATAGGTGATATTCCAGCTGATATCTGACCTATAAGAAAGACCCAGCTATTTAAAGAGTGGAGAGTTTTCCAGTAGAAGGAACAGCATGGGCAAGGGCCCTGTGGTGAGAAAAGCTTGGCATTTGGGAGGTGCCAGTGGGACTGGAGGGAGGGAGCCCAGGGGAGGTGGTGAGAATGAAGCCAAAGAGAAGACAAGCATGCAGGACCTCATATGGCCACGATTGGAGGTTTAGGGTTTCCTTCTCCGTATGATGGAAAGCCAATGAGAAATTCAACCAGGGAGGCCATGGCATCTGATTTACATTTGAAGTCGATCACTTTGGCCCCTACCTGGAGTGTGGATTAGAGAGGCAAAGCAGCGAGGCGAGTGAAGAGGTCACTGTGGTGGCCCGGGTGAGAGATGACAGGCCCTGGGACAGAGGGGGAGCCGAGAAGCTGGGAAGAAGGGGATGGACTCAGCGTCTGTTAATGTTTTGGCGGTGCAGCTGACAGAATTTGCAAATAGATTGGAGCTGGGGGAAAGGAAGAAATTCTAGGATGATTCCCAGTTTTCCTGCCTTGAAAATCACTGTCTGTGCCACAGAAGTGAAAGCAGGGTTATGCACCCATTCAACAAATGTTTATGGGGCACCAAGTCATACACGAACAACTGCACCCAAGGTGTGCTGACGGCCCACTTGAGTTTCCCAGAATGCCCCACCCCATGGATGGCATAAAGAAATCCAGATAAATGAGCCTGAACACTAGTTCCTCTTCAGGGTTCTGCGTTGGCAGCTCTGTGAACCTGGGCAGTGACCAGGGTCTGTTTCCACATCCATAACGGGGCAATTATTATAGTCCTTATGCCCATACTTGGTTGTTGGGGGAATAGTCCAATCGTGCAGAAGAGCTCCATCAGGTTAAAAATCCTGAAAAAAAACCCCAAACATGTAGTTATTAGATTTAACACGTTTAATATCTATGTACTGTTCAACCTGTAAAGTGTTAGTTGTTGCAAAGCCCAATCAGCCTTAAATAAATCATGAAGTGACTTTCTTTACAAAACCAGCAATATGAAGATGCTAAGATGCAGGTCTCACCTTGTCGTTCCCTTACTTAAAACCCTTCAGTGGTTCATCGTGGTAGGCAGAATTATGGTCCCCCCACCAAAAATGGTCCGTGCTCTAGTTCCTGGAGATCCTGAAGATGTTACATCACATGGAAGGGGGAATTAGGTTACACGTGGAACTGAAGTTGGTAATCAGCTGGCTGTGAGTTGGGGGGAGTATCCAGGATTATTCAGGTGGGCCCACTGTAATCACAAGGGTCCTTGTAAGTGAAAGAGGGAGGTTGGAGAGTCAGTCAGAGGGGCTGTGATGACAGAAGCAGGCGTCGGAGACGTACGATTGCTAACTTTGAAGGTGGAAGGGGGCCATGAGCCAGGAACGCAGGTGGAAAAGCAAAGAAACATTCTCTCCTGGAGCCTCCAGAAGGAACCCAGCCCTGCTGACACCTTAATTTCAGCCTCGTGAGACCCATTGCAGACTTCTGACCTCAAGAACGGCAAGCGAATACATTTGCGTCGTTTTAAGTCACCCCGTTTGTGGTAATTACAGCAGCAATAGGAACCTAATACGTTCACCAATGCCCTTAGGAAAAAGTCCAGCCTGCTCAGAATAGCACACGAGGCCTTGTGGGATCCAGCTTCTGCCACTGTGAACTTGAGCAAATTTCTTAACTTCTATGGGCCTCAGTTTCATCGTCTGTAAAATGGGGAAGAAAAACCCCCAATAGGTCTGTAGTAAGATGATATGAGAGGACATATTTAAAGTTCCTAGTAGAGAGACTGGCACACAGGACATCATCATTATTATCACGGGCATTATTATTATCATGAAGCAACTGACAGGGAGTGAGGAGGCCTGGGTTCTATTCCCCTCACTAGGGCTCTGTTTGCATATCTGTAAAAAAGGAAACAAACAGAAACTCTTCTCCACTCTTTCCTGGTCACTGATCTGCGTTCACCTCCTCAAACATGCTTCACTCTCTGACATCCAATTTTGCACATGCCATTCCTTCTGCCTGGAATGCTCTTCCCATCCCCTTTACCAGACTAACTTCCATTTCCTCAGGAAGTCTTTGCTGACCCCAGTTCGAGTTGGTTAGACTCCACTGTTACACATCCCCAAAGCATCCTAAACTTCCTGTCATAGCACTGATTTTTTTTTTTATTGCTATGGCTTGTGTGTTTTTCATTTAGAAAAAACAAAACAAAACCAAAAAAACAAATCCAGATAACAATACTTTGACTTATTTTACTTCAACTGTGTTCTTTAAATAAAACAAAATATTCCAAATAAACTTGAAGTTGTCAAAATTCCCTCTCCTCTCTCCTCTTCCTTTACTCTGTTCCCGGAGGCAACTACTATCATGAGTTTGGCGTGTATCTTTCCCCATGTTTTTAAACTTTTAATATCTATATACCCTTAAGTATATAGAATATCATTTTATATGTATGTTTATAACTAACATAAATTGTAACCTTTAAAAAATATTTATCATTCCACAACTTTCTTTTATTGACTCAACAGGTTTTGGGGATATTTACATGTTGATAAAGATCTGGATCATTCATTTTCATCATTGTATAGGATTTTCTTATTAGAATATATCCCATTTTCTTCATCCATCACTCTACTAGTGGACATTTAGATCATTTCTAATATTTTCCACTATTGTAAAGAATGTTGCAAAGAACATCCTTACACACATGACCTATGCACAAGTGTGAGAATTTCTTCAGGGAAAGTTGTCACCTTGCACATTAGCTGCAAAGTGAAAGGCAGCCCATAGGTTGTGCAGTTGTGATCAGAGAGCCTATAGAATACATGTCCAGAAGTGCTATCAATGGCTTGTAAAGTGTGTGCTTTTTCTACTTTATGAGAGGTTGCCAAATTGCTTTTCAAAGTGTGAGGGTACCAGCAGCGTATAAAGGTTCCCAACATGCTTACAAACACTTGGCATTGATATATATTTTTATTTTTATCTAACTGATGGATTTAAAATCCTATCTTGTAATTGTTTTGATTTACATATCTCAATTGTTGATTGGCTATTTCAGTTTCTTCTGCCGGAAGTTCTCTATTCATATCTTTAGTCCACTTCTTTTTCTTTTGCAGGTGGAGGGGCAGTCTTTTTCTTAATGGTTTGTAGGAGTTCTTTGTGTACTAGTCCTTTGTTAAATATGTTGCAGATATTTCCTCCTAGTCTGCAGCTTGTCTTTTAATTGAATATGCAATGCCTTTTGTTACGTGACAGTTTAAATTTTAAGAGAGTCACAGATCAATATTTTCCTGTATGAGTTGTGCTTTATTAAGAAACCTTTCCCCATCATGAGATCATAAAAATATTATATATATATACATATATATTTCTAATAGTCTGAAATAGTTGTTTGCCGTATTTATTCTTCAAACCACTTGAATTAGGCATCTGTTTTTCACTCCTGTGGAAAGCCAGTTTCTCAGTGTCATTTACTGAGTCCTCCATCCTTGCCCCACTGATTTATGATGTCCCCCTATTGTACATCAAGTTAACATACATGTGCACACACACATCTGTGTCTGTTTCTAGGATCCCCATTGTATTCATTGATATTTGCCTCTCCCTGCATCATAATGGGAATCGACAGGCAGAGAAATGTCTCCTTGACCCAACATACATGCTTTGTTGCTTTGGTTTGACAAGGGCTCTCAAAAATCCTGACTGGACTTGGGAAATACACATCTTTACGATATTGAGTCTTCCTGTTCACGTACATGGTATATCCCTCCATCTATTCAGGCCCTTTAATGTCCTTCAATATGGCTTGTAATTTTCTCTGTGAGGATATAAACTCCACAAGGGCAGATACTTGTTTGTTTGGTTTACTGCTGCAGCCTCAGAGTCAAGAATGGGGCATGACATAAAGTAGATGCTTAATAAGAATTTGTTGTTTAATGAAATGTCTTGCATATATTTTGTTAGATCTATTCCTACATAACATATTTTTGTTGCTATAAAACAAAATTTGTTTAAGTTAGCTTCTAATTTTTTAGATCAGTTTCTAATCAGCTCTGGTTGGTATATATATATATATATATATATATATACCAGAGGAAAGTGAGGCAGGGAAGGACAGAGAGCCAACACAGGGTGCAAAGGCGAAGAATTTGCCGCTTCAGGTTATGCGCAGAGGAGAGACACGATCGGGTTTGCGTTTTAAAGCTCTTTGACTGCAGTGCGGAGAATGAATTGGAATGGATAGGGAGAGAGTGGGCACGAGTACACTGGTCAGGAGGCTGCTGCAGGCGTTGAGGTGAGTCCTGGCATGGAGTTGGTGCCTAAGAATTAGACAGCATGGCTGGGAGAGAGCAGAACTGACCAACTGACCGGCTGACTTAGTGAGGGACTGATTAGGAAAACTTAGCACCATAGTATTTACCGAAAGCTGACAACTTTTCAGACTCAGCGCTCTTACGTTAAGCGAAATGCAGCTCGAAGAGGCCCTGGGCAGTAGACGCCCGAGGCGGCAGCCAGTCTCTCGCCGGGTGTGCCCCAGGGCTGCGAAGGTGTGGGGCTGGGAACAGAGGCTGAGGCAGTAGAAGAGTCTGCGCCAGCACCCCTCGCAAAAGTTTACCGCGGCTGGGGTCTCTCCTGAGCCTGCGTCCTGCGCCGAGAGGTGCTCCTGGCTCATCCAATCAGAACTGCGGATCCGGGCGCCCCTCCGTCGCCCTGGCAACGGGACGCACAGTCTCGCGCGGGGTGCCGTGGCGGTTTGGATCTGGCCCTGGGGAGTCGTGTCATGTCGCGACCGAAGGTAGGCATGCCACCGGATCCAGATGTTTTTATCGTCCTTAGAGAGAGGGAGGGGAGCCGCGGAGGGATTCAGAAGTTTGGGGGTACTTGCGGAGGAATTTCAGGAAGAAAATGATGAATTCATAGAAAAGACTACAAGTCCCAGCATGCCGCGCGCCGCCGGAGTCTGCGCTAGTCAGCGGACTCTGGCTCGCTGGCGGGAAATTTACGAAACTCTAGGATTCTAAGCTGTACTCAGCGATTTCTGTGATCCCGGGGAAAGCTCAGAATTTCGGGCTTCCTGACTTGGAAAAGCTCTTAGAGATCTATTCATTCCTTACTTCCGGTTCCCTACCCATCCATTCATTCATAATCCATCCATCCAAAAAACGCTAATTAGTGCCTTTTCCTAGCTGAGCACAGTGCTAGCCAATTCGGACACAGAGGTGAGTCAGAGAAGCCCCTGCCTTCTAGGAGTGCACAGGCCAACTCCCCCATTTTAAGAGTGAAAAATGAGACTCAAAGAAGGGAAATGAATTACTTTAGACCCCAGATCCCCCAACCCCAACCTGCTTCTTATCCCGTGCTCCATCTCTCATGGATGTCACCTCCATTTCTTTAATTCCTTCCCACAACAAAAAGCGAGTGGGCCCACCAGATAATCCACCAGGATAACCTCTCTGTTTTAAAGTCAGTTGATTAGCAACCTTAAGTCCATCTTCAACCTTAATTTCCCTTTACCATGTAATGTAGTGTAGGGAAGCAGAATTGGCCACCTCAACATAGGTCTCTTTGGCATGAGGATTATTTTTGGCTGGTTATTTTTTTAAAAAGCTGCAGACTTGGGAAAAGCTCTGAAAACCAAGTAGAAGTTACCCTTTGTAAGAGACATTTACATTTGTAAGGGAAATCTCCATTTGTAAAGATCTCTCTCTCTTTCTGTACCGGGAAGAGGGGGATGACCTTATCTCTAGAAACTGTTATCAATGCCGAAGGCTAGGACTTAGATCGGCATAGTAACCTTACTCTTGTTTACTGTGCTTTTCTGGTAAACTCCCATAACTGACTCCCCCCACCCCCAAAATCTTCCTTTGCCTTTAGCTGAAGATGGTATTTAAGGTGGCGACCTCAGCCATCCTGGTGAGTTACCCACTTTTCCTGGATTTTTCCCCGTGTGTACATGTTAGAAAGCTTTGTTTGATTTTCTCCTGTTATTCTGTCTCTATCAATTTAATTCTTAGGCCAGCCAGAAGGACCTAGAGGGTAGAGGAATTGTCTTCCTCACCTACAGATACATATTTACAGGTCCTGGGTATCAGGACATGGACATCTTTTGGGGGAGGATTATTGTGCCTACCACAATACACTATCATCAAATAATTGGAAAATGAAACTTAAAGACTACTATTTGCAATAGAATCACAAAATCACATACCTATGAATAAATAAAAAACGTTCACGACTTCCATTCTGAAAACTAGAAAACACTGCGGAAAGGGAAAGAAGACTTAAATTAATGAAGAGATAGACCATATGCATGGATTGGAAGACAGTACTTTGTGATGTCACTTCTTCCCAAAATGGTCTATAGATTCAATAAAATCCCAATAAACATCCCAACATGCCTTTTTTTTGCAGAAATTAGCAAGCTGATTCTAAAATTTGTATCGAAGGGCAAAGGACTTCAAATTGCAAAGACAATCTTGAAACAAACAAAGTTGGAGGACTTATGCTACCTGATTTCAAGGTTAACTAGAAAGCTACAGTAATTAAGACAGTGTGGTAGTGACATCAAAGTGGACAAGTAAATAGAACAAAACGGAGTCTAAAGATAGACCCACATATACATAGTCAATTGAATTTTGACGGAAAAGCTAATGCAATTTAGTTAGGAAGCAAAAAGTTTTTCAACCAAAGGCTCTGGAGCAACTGAATAAACATATAGAAAATGGAACTGAAAACGTGAGAGAGTATGAAAGATATAATCTGAAGAGATTAGGATGCTGACTAGTGCTGGGGGAATTGGAGGGGCTTGAATGGAAGAATGGGATAAAATTTCACTTGCTTGTGTAGGGGGCTTACTTCTGCCAGTTTTGTAAAGCAGTATCCTCTTTCCCCTTCCACTGGCTCTTTGAGAGGTAAAACAGTGTAGGAGGCAGAATTCTAAGATTCCTACCCCTGGTGTGCACACCTCATATAATTCTCTCCTTGAGTGTGGGTGGAGCCTGTGAATTTGATGGGATAGTTATTACCATGATTATAATACATTATATAAGACTCCATCATGGCTGATTTGGAGGAGGCAGGTTGGAAGTCAGAGGGCCGTGCTCCTGCTCGCCTAGAAGAAAGTGACACCCGTGTTATGAACTGCCTAGGGGGGTCACATTGAAAGGAACTGCAAGTGGCCTCTAGGAGCTGAAAGCAGTCCCCAGCCAACAACTAGCAAGTAAAGAAGGACCTCAGTCCTGCAACCCCAAGTAACTGAATTCCACCAACAGTCTGGATGATCTTGGAAGAGGACCTCAAGCCCCGATGAGAACCATAACCCCAACCGTCACTTTGATTGTAGCCTTGAAAGACCTGAGCAGAGGATCCAGCTAAGCTGTGCCCAGACTCTTGCCTGTGGAAACTGGGAGGTATAGATTTGCACTGTTTGAAGGCACTAAGTTTGTGGTAATTTGTTATGTAGCAATAGAAAACTAATACAGATGGCAAGTCTGTCCAAGCTGCAAAGGTCATCCTGCGCAGGACCAATTTTGATTTCTTTTTTCATACCTGCCTTACCAGGACTGAGAGCCAAACTGTTTTGGACGTGGTTGGATCAGAATAACACCCACCATCCTTTGAGGATTTGAAAGGTCCATTTTGGGTGGAAGGACTTAACATTACTCTGAGTCTTTGACCCAGCCCCTCTGGATGATGGGTCTAATCAAACATTCAAGGTTAGAACAGAAGGTTCAGATCCTTCTCACAGAGCCTGCTGAGATCAGCCCTTAAACTGGGGTTCATGGTCGGACCTTTGGAGCATTGAAAACCAGACACTCACTATACTGGTCATGCCTGAGGAACAAGCCTACAGCGAGGTGGGCCCTTGGATACTTAGGGGTTCATTCCAAGGACCAAGTTGCTGGGCACGTATTGACCAATGAGAACTTGGCCAGGCTGGACCTTCATGCCTCAGGCTCTGTGCAGTGTTGAGTCTGATGGTTTGAGCATTTTAATATCTGCAGGAAGTTGAGCTGGGAAGGCAGAATGGTTGTGCAAAACCAGTTACATCACTTTCCTTTTCTCATTGCAGAATCAAAATTACAAGGGCCATGGGCTGTCAAAGGGAAAAGAGCGGTGAGTGGTCCCACCCATCCAATAAACACAGAACTAACGAGCTAACTTCTTTCCTTCCTCCCTCCCTCCCTTCATTTCTTCCCTTCTTCCTTCCTTCCTTCCTTCCTTCTCTTCTTCCATCCCTCCCTTCTCCCTTCTCTAATTCAATAATGGTAATGATATTATAATAATAAGCAATTATTGAGTACTTCCCATGTGCCAGGTCCTGGGCTAGTCATTTTATTTGTATTATCTCATTGAATCCTTACCGTCATTTTTAAAAGTAGATACTGCTATTGTGTCCATTCTACAGATGGGGAAACTGAAGCCCAGAGAGGCTAAGTAACTTGCTAAAACCATAGGATCAGTTAGCAGCACAGCTTGTTGGACTCCAGGGCCTGAATTGTATCTAACTATGCTCTCCTGCCTCCTTCAACAGCCACGTGAAGTTGACTTGATAACTCACATGTCAACTCCCCTGATCCTCTGCTTCACCCTGCATCAATAACCTGGGTGCAGAACTCAGCGTCTCTTTGAATTTCCTAAACAGAATCCACTTGCACAAAGCAGGAGTGAGCAGTGTAGACTTTACTGAAGATTTTTGTGAGGAGTTAGAGGAGGCAGTTTACATCGCACGCACTGTGGCAAATATTTTAGATTTTGCTATTCTCTATTTCATTCAATATTTCTACTCTTTCTAAAGTCCTTCCTGGCTAACCCACCACTGGGGAGGACATGTGTGGTCTCTGACCCTTCTCTCATGCAGCACCCATCTTCTTTGCCTTCTTTCTCTCTACACTAACTCTATCCCACCGATTCTAAACCTCTCACTCTCTTATGGAGAGAAATTCAACCCTATTGCAGATCATGTCCATTACTTACACTCCCACTCCCATCCCAACAAGACAAAGGGCACTTCAGTTAATAGGACTTATCCTTTCCATTTTATTAGGGCAGATATCAATTAGAAATGTGGTTAGCGACAAGTAATAGGAAATCCAACTAATAGTATCTTTAAAAAATTATATTTATTTTCCTCACATAACAAAGAGTCTGGAGGGCTGGTGCAGTGGTTCAACAATGTCAGCGGAAGTGTCTGTGATTGTCTTGACCTTTTCCTTATGGATACTAAGTGGCTGCTACAGCTCCAGCCCTCATCTCATGATCAAGATGGGAAGAAGAGGGGAGGGAAGTCTCAACTCACATCTCTCTCTCTCTCTTTTTTTTTAATCAAAAGAACAAAAGCTTCCCACCCTCCCTAGCAGTCTTGTGCTTTTATCTTATTGGCCAGAATTGTGTCACATGGACACCCCAGCTGCATGAGTAGCTAGGAATACAAGTGACATAAATGGCATTAGACTGTTATTAGTATTCCACACCTGCTTTTGTCACACAAAATTATGTTTTCAGTGTTTATTCATACTGGTGCATGTAGCTCTAGATGCATTGTAACTATGTGTTCCATTGTATACCACAAATTATTTATCTTCCTGTTGAAAGGCATGTAGGTTGTATCTTTTTTTATATATATATACTTTCTTTCTTTTCGTTTTTTTCTGAGGAAGATTAGACCTGAGCTAACTACTGCCAATCCTCCTCTTTTTGCTGAGGAAGACTGGCCCTGAGCTAACATCCGTGCCCATCCTCCTCTACTTTATATGTGGGATGTCTACCACAGCATGGCTTGCCAAGAGGTGCCATGTCTGCACCCGGGATCCGAATCGGTGAACCCCGGGCCACCGAAGTGGAAAGTGTGCACTTAACTGCTGTGCCACCAGGCTGGCCCCAGGTTGTGTCTTAATATTGGTTTCCTCCTGAAGCAAGGATGTGAGAGCAAGTAGTTTATTTGCAAGGTTATTCAGTAAGCATTGACAGGAAAGTGGGAAAATGAGACAGCTAAGGGAAAGAAACCAATAAAAGTGTATTATTGACAGGTTATTGCTGGGGCAAGTGAGGCTCAATCCCGCTGGTGATTCCCAGGAGACAGTATGGACCACACCTCACACTCACCCCAAATGAGTGATGAGAGAACTGGAGGATTTAGCCATCAACTCCAGTCGTCACTGGTTGTATGTTTTCAGGAGGGTAGCAGCTAACTCCCTGGTACTTCAGATCTGCTCCAAGCACTGGCTGAGCAGACTCTGGGGGCCAGAAAAAGCTCTCAGGTAAAGAGCTGTGGGTGCTGGCAGGGAAAGCCCTCTGATTGGCATGCTCAGGAATGGCGAATGCCCAAGGGATAAGGGTGGATCACCAACAGTGTGTGCTTCCGGTTGTTTCCTTAAAAAATATTAACAATTACAAATGAGCATCCCTGTACATACATTGCCTAATACAGGTGTAGGGTATCTATCTAGGGAATAGAGCTAAGATAGGGTTGCTGGGTGTAGAGTATGTACACATTCAACTTTACCAAATAAATACTGCCCTGTGGTTCTCCAAAGTGCCTTCTACCAGCAGTGGAAGAGTTTCCATTTTAACACGTTGCCAAAACTTGGACTTTTATATTTTTGCCAGTCTGATGTGTGTGAAACAGTATATATGGTTTTAATATGCCAAATCACTCTCCAAAGGTTTATCCAATTTAGACTCCCTTCAGCGTTGTAGAATAATTATACTTGCTCCCCATTCTTGTGAACACTTGGTATTTGTCTGCTTTTAAACATTTTCTTCAATCTGATGGATTTTGATTGGTTGTTTTGGATTAATTTTAAATACTTTACTCCTTTAGAGCAGTGGTTCTCAAAATTTGAGCTCAGGATCCTTTTTCAACTTAAAAATTTTTGTGGACTCTAACTTTTGTTGATGTGGCTTATACTTATTAATATTTACTCCCATTAGAAATTTAAAATGATAAATTTAAAAAATATCTATTAGTTCATTTTAAAAGCAGTAATATGCTCATTACATGGCAGCATAAATAACCTATTTTCATGAACTGTAACTATATTCTCCCTCCCCTAAATTTACTGAGACGCGTAGTAATTGTTGTACATTTTTGTGAATCTCTTTAATGTCTGGCTTCATAAAAAACATTCAGCTTCTCAAATCATCTGTATTCGATCTGTTGTTTTGGTGGAAGAATAGGAAGGGAATCCAGGCTTACAAAGATATGTGGTTGGAAAAGGGAGGACTTTGTGTACTCCTGGAAGAGAGTTGGGGACCCTGAAGAATACTCTGACCACACTTCAAGAACCTCTACTCTTGGGAATTACAACATGCTTCCTTAACTTGTTGCTGCCTACCTTGAATCAGTGTCATAGCACTTCGTGTGCAGTGTAAGAACCCGAGATCAGCATGCTTTGACACCCGCCTCTATCCTTTGTGCTGTTATTTTTGTCATATATTTTACTTGTAAATATGTTGTAAACCCTACAATATATTCTTATTATATTTATTTTACATAGTTAATTGGTTTTTTAAAAAAATTAAGACATGGAAGAAAGTATTTCAAATTCACTCCACTCTTTATCTCTTCTTATAGATCTGAGTATCCATCTGGTATAAGTTTCCTTCTGCCCAAAGAAAGTTCTTTAGTGTTTCTTATAGTGTGGGTCTGTTGGTCATAAATTCTCTCAGCTTTTGTTTATTTGAAAATATCTTTATTTCACTTTTTGTAAAATTTTACTGGATATGGAATTGTAGGTTGATCTTTTTAAATTTAGGCGCTTGAAAGAGGCTGTTCCTTTGTCTTCAGGCTTGCATTGTTTCTGATGAGATGTCGGCTGTCACTTGCATTGTCTCTCCTCGGCCAGCCCCTGGCAGTAATACACACGCACCTGTATGAAATGTGTCTTTTTTCCTTGGCTGTTTTTAAGGCTTTATTCTGGTTTTCAGCAATTTGATTATGGTTTGCCCTGGTGTGTTTTTTGTTGTATTTATTCACTTGGTGTTAATTGAGCTTCTTGGATCTGTGGGTTGATGATTTAATCAAATTTGGGAACGTTTTCAACCATCAGTTTTTTCAGAAAATGTTTTCTGTCCTATGCTCTCTCCTGTCTCCTTGCAGGACTCCAATGACATCTATGTTAGATTGCCTCATATTATCCACAAGGCTCTGAGATTCTGTTCATTTAAATTTTTTCTCTCTCTAATTCCATTTGAATCATTTCTATTGGCCTGCCTTCAAATTTATTATCTTTTTTTTTAAATTTCCAATTTTATTGAGATATAATTGACATACGACATTGTGTAAGTCTAAGGTGTACAATGTGATGATTTGATACCTGTATATATCACAAAATGTTTATCACAATAAGGTTAATTAACACATCCTTCACCTCACATAATTACCATTTCGTTGTTCTTGCTGTTATGGCGAGAACACTTAAGATCTACTCTCAGCAGCTTCAAGTGTATAATACAGTATTGTTAACTTTAGTCCCCGTGCTGTACATTAGATCCCCAGAAGTTATTCCACTTATAACTGGAAATTTGTCCCCTTTGGCTAACATTAGCATCCTTTCTTCTGCAATATTCAATCTCCTTTCAAGCCCATCCTATGAATTTTTAATTTCATATATCGTGGTTTTCAGCACTAGAATTTCCATTTGGTTCTTTTTCAGACTTTCAATTTCTTTTAGGCAGTAACTCATATATTTACTCTTTATATCCACCTTCTCATGTAAATCCTTTAACACATTTATAATATCTGTTTCAAGTCCTTATCTAATAATTCCAATAACTGTATCATTTATAGGTTTATTTTAATTGGCTCTTTTCCTCTTGATTTTGCATAACATTTTTCTGCTTTATTACTGTGTCTTATATTTTTTATATTGCATTCTGACATCATGTATAACAAAACAGTGGAACCAAAAAATTACACCCACACCCACACCCATACATCTATATATAGAGAGAGAGAGAGAGATTGATTGATTGATTTCCCAGAGCCTGCAAGCCTTTCCTGTAAGCTGATCATCCAGATTCCTCCTGAAGCTGAGTTGAGCACGGGCAGGGCTGAAGCTTTGCTTACAACGAGTTCTCCCCCAGCCCAGCCTCCTGGGCTGCCATTTTTAGCTCGATAGTATTTGACCTGGGAGGGAGCAGTTCAGTTTTTTTCATTCGTTCATTTGTTATTTTTTGGATTCAGCTCTGCCTGGGCTGCCAGAAGGCAGACGCCTCATAAATGTGCAGAAGTATGGGTTCTCTCTCCATTTTACTCTGTTTTCAAAAAAAAAAAAAAAAAAAAAGCAAAATCGCCACAATTTGGTTTTGCTTAGGTTTGGTTTTGGAGTGGACTTCTTCCACATTTTGATTTGTTTCGACACTCTGCATCTTGTCTAAGCTCAGCTGATTTCTCCTGGTGCCTGCAAAGTCTCTGTCCCGGGCGGGCTCATTCCTCCACTTGCTCACACCAGACCAGGCAGCAGCCCCCCACCTAGATTGGGAAACTGTCACCTCTCTCTGCTCACCCACGAAGGGCTTGTTTCTCTCTGGAATCAGTTTGTCAAGGTTTCTTCTGTCCATTGCTCTCCACTAGCCCCATGGACAAGTATGACATTTGTTTGGTACAGTTTTTTCTTCTTGTTCCTGTGGAGTGAAAGTCTTTCGCATCCTTTTGTATGGTAACCGAAGTAGAAATCCTCTCCTTGGTATTTTAATTTGCCTTTACTTGATTATTAGTAAGGCTGAGTATTTTTTAACATGCTTATCGGTCATTCAAGTTTCCTCTGCTATGAATTGCCTGTTCATATCCTTTAGGCATTTTTCTATTGAGTTTTTGTCTTTTTAAAGATGATTTGTAGGAGTTCTTTATACACTTATGGATTATAAGCATTGCAAATATTTTTCTTAACCTATAGCCGTCCTTTAACTTTCTTTGTGCTGTATTTTGTTATAGAGTTCTGTTATTTATACAGAAAGGTGCATGTATCATAAGTTTACAGCTCAATGAATTTTTGTTAAGCTTAATACACCCACATCAGGAAACAAAACATCCCCAGCACCCCAGAAATGCCCCTCCTGCCCTCTTCTAGTCATCCCCCGAGAAAGGTAGCCATTATCCAGACTTCTAAAGATGTGTTAAATTTTTTAAATCAGATATTGACTTTGAGATAACCATGGATTCATATGCCATTGTAAGAAATAATATAGCGAGATCCCATGTGCCCTTTACTCAGTTCCTCCCAATGGTGACATAGAGTAAAACCATCAAACAATCTCACAACCAGGATATTGATTTTGATACAGTCAAGACACAGAAAATATTTCCGTCACCACAAGGATCCCTCATACTACCCTTTTATAGCCACACCCACTTCCCCTCCCCCCTCCCTCCCCCCCACCCCACCCCCAGACAATCCCTTCCCCATTCAGTCCTTAACCCCTGGAGACTGCTAATTTGGTCTCCATTTCAATAATTTTGTCACTTTGAAAAGTTACATAAATGGAACCATTCAATATATAATAACCTTTTGGGATTGGCCTTTTTCACTCAGCATAATTCCCTAGAAATTCATCCAGGTTGTTGAGTGTATAAATAGTTTATTCCTTTTTCTTATTGACTAGTATTCTATGGTGTAGATGTGTCAGCATTTGTTTAACCATTCACCTATTGCAGGACATCTGGGTTGTTGACAGTTTGGGGCTATCATGAATAAAGCTGTTATGAATATTCACGCGCAGGTTTTTGTGTGAGTATAAGTTTTCGTTTCACTGGGATAAATGCCCAGGAGTGCAACTGCTGGATTGTATGGTAGTTGCATGCTTAGTTTTTAAAGAAACTGCCAAATTATTTTCCAGAATGGCTGTAACCTTTTATATTCCCACCAGCAATGCGTGAGTGATTCCATTTCTCTGCATCCTTGCCAGCAGTTGGTGTTGTCACCATTTTTAAATTTTAGCCATTCTGATACTTGTGTAGTGACATATCCTTGTCATTTTAGTTTTCTTTTCCCTAATGAAAAATGGTGTTGAACATCTTTCCATGTGCTTATTTGTCATCTGTATATCCTCTTTGGTGAAATATCTGTTTATGTCTTTTCCCCATTTTCTAATTGGATTTTTTTTTTTTTTTAAGATTTTATTTTTTCCTCTTTCTCCCCTAAGCCCCGGTACATAGTTGTATATTCTTCGTTGTGGGTCCTTCTAGTTGTGGCATGTGGGACGCTGCCTCAGCCTGGTTTGATGAGCAGTGCCATGTCCGCGCCCAGGATTCGAACCAACGAAACACTGGGCCACCTGCAGTGGAGCGCGCGAACTTAACCACTCGGCCACGGGGCCAGCCCCTCTAATTGGATTTTTTTTATCGAGGTTATAATAGTTTATAACGTTGTGAAATTTCAGTTGTACATTATTGTTTGTCTGTCACCATATACGTGCACTCCTTCACCCTTTGTGCTCACCCCCCAACCCCCTTCCCCTGGTAACCACTGAACTATTCTCTTTGTCCGTGTGTTAGTTTATCTTCCACATATAAGTGAAATCATACAGTGTTTGTCTTTCTCTGGCTTATTTCGCATAATGTAATACCCTCAAGGTCCATCCATGTGGTTGCAAATGGGACAATTTTATTTTTTTTCATGGCTGAGTAGTATTCCATTGTGTATACATCCCACATATTCTCTATCCACTCATCAGTCGATGGGCACTTGGGTTGCTTCCACATCTTGTCTATTGTGAATAATGCTGCAGTGAACATAGGGGTGCATAAATCTCTTTGAATTGTTGATTTCAAGTTCTTTGGATAAACACCCAGTAGAGGGATAGCTGAATCATGTGGTATTTCTATTTTTAATTTTTTGGGGAATCTCCGTACTGTTTTCCATAGTGGCTTCACCAGTTTGCATTCCCACCAGTAGTGTATGAGGGTTCCCTTTTCTCCTCACCCTCTCCAACATTTATTTTTTCTCTTGGTGATTCTAGCCATTCTAACAGATGTAAGCTGATGTCTTAGTGTAGTTTTGATTTGCATTTTCCTGATGATTAGTGATGTTGAACATCTTTTCATGTGCCTGTTGGCCATGAATTTTTTTTAAATGTTGAGTTTTGATAAGTTTTGTGTATTCTAGATAGTAGTCCTTTGTCAAATATGTGGTTGCAAATATTCCCTCCAAGTCTGTAGCTTGTCTTTGTATTGACTTAACAGAGTCTTTCAAGGAGCAAACTCCCCCCCTCCTTTTTCTTTTTAAGGATTGGCACCTGAGCTAACATCTATTGCCAATCTTCTTTTTTTTCTTCTTCTTATTCTTCTCCCCAAAGCCCCCTAGTACATAGTTGTATATTCTAGCTGTAGGTCCTTCTAGTTGTGGCATGTGGGATGTCCCCTCAGCATGGCCTGATGAGCGGTGCCACATCTGCAGCCAGGATCCCAACTGACGAAACCCTGGGCCTCCAAAGCAGAGTGGGCGAATTCAACTACTCAGCCACAGGGCCACCCCGGCATAAACAGTTTTAATCTTGAAGAAGTCCAATTTATCAATTTTTCCTGTTAAGGACCATGATTACAGTGTCAAGTCTAAGAATTCTTCGCTTAGCCTTTAGATCCCAAAGATTTTCTCCTATGTTTTATAGTTTTACAATTTGTACTTGTTTGTGATCCATTTTGAGTTAATTTTTGTGTAAAGTATGAGGTTTAGGCCTAGGTTCCTTTTTGGCATATGCATATCCAATCACTCCAGCGCCATTTGTTGAAAAGGCTATTTTTCCTCCATTGAATTACTTTTGTTCATTTGTCAAAACTCAATTGGCATATTTGTGTGGGTCTATCTCTTGGTTCTTTGTTCCATTCCATTGGTCTACATGTGTCTCCCTTTCTCAGTACCACACAGTCTTAATTACGATAGCTACATAATACTTTTTGAAATTAGTTCGACTGATTTATCCCATTTTATTCTTCTTTTCAAAATCGTTTTAGATATTCTAGTTCCTCTGCCTTTCCATATACATTTTAGAATTATCTTATCTATATCTACAAAATATCTTACTAGCATTTGGATCCCAGGAATGGTATTAAATCCGCACACCAATCTGGGGAGACTTGGCATCCCCACCCCACTGAGTCTTCCAATCCATGAACTCAGTGGGGTTCTCAACTTATCTAGATCTTTTCTGACTTTTTGCATTAGCATTTTGTAGTTTTCAGTACATAAGTCCTGTGCATATTTTGTTAGATTTACACCTAAATATTTCTTTTTTTAAGTAATTGTAAGTTGTATTTTTTATTTCAGTGTTCATTGGTAGTATACAGAAATACAATTTGATTTTTGTCTGTTTGTTTTATATCCTGTGATCTCACTGAACTCACCTATTAGTCCATGAGTTGTTGTTTTTTTTAGATTCCTTGGAATTTTTAACATAGTAATGTGCAGGAAAGGACAGGTTTTTTTATCTTCTTTTCTGATCTCTATCCCTTTGATTTTCTTTTCTTGCCTTGTTGCGTTGGCTAGAACTTCCAGTGCTTTGTTGAATGAGAGTGGTGAGAGTGGGCGTCCTTGCTTTCTTCCCGTGTTTGGCACATGTTCTTCAAATGTGTTCTTAATTACTCACTGAAACATTTTTATGATGACCCCTTTAAAATATTTGTCAGAAAATTCTAACACGTCTGGTTATTTTTGGCCATTTTGGTGTTGGCGTCTATTGATTGTTTTTTGTCTTTCAGTCACATTGTGATTTTCCTGATCCTTGGTATGACAAGCAATTTTTCGATTGAAACCTGAACATTTAGGGTATTATGTTATAGAACTCTGGACCTTATTTAAACCTGTTTTAGCTGACTTTCTCTGACACCACTCTGGCTAGAGAAGGGGACATAGTACCACCTTATTGCTGCCTCGTAGGGTAGAAGTCCAGATTCCCTTCTTGGCGTCCATTGACACCTGAGGGGAGAGGGGGCTCCTCCTTACTGCTGGGTGGAGTGAGAGTTCTGGCTCCACTAGGCCTCCACTGATGCCACTCTGACTGGGAGGGTTAGGAGTCCCTTGTTACTGCTCCCCACCTCGCCTGTATGGACACCACTGGGTGTGTAGCCTTGTTACTGCTGGGTGGTAGTGAAAGTCCTGACTGTCCTCTAGGCCTCCTTTGACATCAACCTCCAGGGGAAAGGGCACCTCCTTACTGCCAGGTGGGGGTGGAAGCCTAGGCAGATGGTCTGTACTGACACAGTGCGGGTGGGAGCCTTACTACCACCTGTTAGGGATAAAAGCCCAGCTCCATCTTTGACCGTCTCCAACACCACCTAGCAGGGGTCTTAGGGGGAATAGGGGTGCTTTATTACAACCTTGTGAGAAGTCTAGTTTCCCCACTCAGCCTTTGCTAGCGTGAGTGGGGGTGGGCCACAGATTTGTTTCTGCGGCAGTTGGCTGGAGTAGAGGAGTTATTGTCTAAGTCTTCTGTCTTGCTCCTTTGGCTAGAGAAAGGAGGCTTTTGAGAGAGCTTTTTTGTCTGTGTCCATTGGCATTTCAGGCTTCCCACTTCTTCATCTTCACACTGGGGATCTATGAGGCAAAAAGAAAACCCGGGGAATTCACCACCATGTTGTTCCTTGGGTCGAGGTCCCTAGCCAGTCTGCCTTCTTCTGTCTACCTTTCAGAGTCTTCTTTTGTTTGTTTTATATGTAATGTTCTAGGGTTTTAGCTGTAGGAGGAAGAGGAATAGGGAAAAGGACATTTGCTCCATCTTCCCAGATGAGTGCCAGAAAAGGGGATTTGCAAATACTTATCATTTCATATAAGGGTTTGTGATGACACATGTAAAGGAATCAGACCATGCCTGGCACATAGTGGGTACCAAATAAAATGATTGCTATTATTTTTCAACAATTCAAAAATTCTGTAATTCTAAACTTGATTGAGTGTTGCATGTTATGGTGCTAAATTCTGAAATTCGGTAATTCTGTGTTTTGGCATTTCCAAGTACGGAACTTGACCTTTCTTTCTTCCCCATTTTTTCCTATCCTTGGACCATCTTAGGGAAGTAGTTGATCCTGAGAAAGAATTCTGTTGGCTTGTCTTGCAGAGAGCAGAGAGCATCGATCCGGTTCAAGACTACCCTTATGAATACTCTCATGGACGTCCTTCGCAACAGGCCGGGATGGGTGGAAGTGAAGGAGTAAGACACCACCCCCTCCAACCTCATCCCTCCTTCCCTATGCCTCACAGGTCCTGTCTCCCTTTGTTTTTCTCCCAGTTCTGCTGGGTGGCTATGGGGACTTGTCCCAATTTGGCTGTGACATGGGCTGACATTTATTTGGCACTCACAGTGTATCAGGTGCATTACTGATGCCATCTCTGTCTTACTTGGGCCTTACAACCATCCAGCAGGATATGATTATGTTCAGAGGTATCTACCCAATTGCTCAAGATCACACAGCACGTAAGTAGGATTCAAACCCAGTTCAGTTTACTAATCCACAGCCAGTATGCTGTGGCTCTCAGTAGAAACAAGGAATACATCCGTCACAGATCTGCTGGGCTGAGTCCTCCAGTGACAGTCCAGGTCAAGGGCTGCTTTTCTCTGGCCACTTACTAGTTCTGTGACCTTGAATAAGTTACTTGACTCTAAGCCTATGTTTCTTCTTCTGTACTGGCCCCAGGAGATACTGAGATGAATAAGCCTACAATAGCTGGCACACAGTAGGTGCTAATATTAGTTAGGGTAAGGCTTGGATGTATGTAACAGAGACCCAAAGTAAAAGAGACTTTGATGGACTAGAAGTTTATTTATCTCTCCCATTGAAGCCTGGATGTGGGAAGTTCAGAGATGGTATGAAAATGTGGGCCCTATCTTTTTCCGTCTTCCTACTCTGCTATCCCTTGAGTGAGGCCCTCGTCCTCATGGTCCCAGGTGGAGCTCCAGCCTCACAGCCATATTCCAATCAGTAATAGGTAGGAAGGAGGCCAGAAAAGGCATGCCCTGCCCTTGAAGGACCCAACCTAACAGTCCTTCACATTTCACTGGCTGGAACTTAGCCATTTGGACACACCTAGCTGCAAGGGAATCTGGAAAATGTAGTCTTTATTCTGGAAAGTGTAGACTACATTTTCCCAGGTAAATGTTGGGAATTCTATTACTATAGAAAAAGAGGAGAATGGATATGAGGGGTGAGGCAGCCAGCTGCCCCGTGTGGTGCTCAGTAAATATTTGTTGCAAAACAACAGTTATGCCTGCTAGGCGCTCTTCAGCACTTTTCATGCATGACCTCTATAAATAATCACAGCAAACTTTCAGGGTAGGTGCTGTTATCATCCCCATTTTACTGATGATGAAACTGGGCACAAAAGAGTAAAAAATGCCAAGTTGGAGGTCACTCAGCCTGTAAGGGCTTGGGCTACGATTTGCACCTGGTCTGTCTGTCTGCAGAGTCCCAGGTTCATCTCCGCCCTGTTCCAGTGGCCATACAGTGAATGAATGAGCAAAGGAGCAGATGGCTGAATCCATGATTCCTGCTGCCTGGTGCTGGGATCTAGCGGAAGAGACAGGCTTTGACTAAATCATCCCACAGAAAATTAGGAGTTGTCTATAGCAGGCTGTGGTACAGGTAATCCAAGATGGCGGAGTCCTCTCTTTGGGACTTTGGGGAATATTATGACCATGATAATGATGTTGATGATGGCGATGGTGGCAGCCACTGTGGATTTTGCTTCTTGGTTCTCTCATGCATCACACTAATATCGGGATGGGGTTTCTTTCCCTGGATCCAAAAGAACTGAATGTAGTGCAGGATGGGGGGCGGGGGGAGTTGGGAGATGACAGCAGGTGACTGGCAGGTGGGGGTGGTGTATGGGGAAGGGCACTGTCCTGACCTGCTGTGTGACCTCAAGCCGCCTCCTGCCCCTCTTCAGCCTCACTCCATCATCAGGTGGAAGAGGGCCCACCTGTCTGATGCTGACGATGTGGGAATCCACGAATCAAGTTGCTCCATGGCTGATCCTAAATAGCCTCAGGCATCCTCAAACCAGGAAGGACCAGAGGCCAGGGTCTTTACACAAGACCTGGCTCTGTGAATGTGAGGCCTCATCCTTTAGGATCTAACCTAGGGTCTGCTATTTCCAGGCAGAATCACGTCTCCGTTCAGACTGTCAGTCTGTGAGGTCAGAGTTTGGAACAGATGCGGCCAGAGCTGTCCCTTCTCTTGCTTCCCACTGAGCATGCTGATGTGATGCCTGGAACTGTGGCAACCGTCATCAGCCTGAGGTGATGAGCATGAGGACAACATGTTAAGGATGGCAGACTGGGAGGGCAGAGGAACCTGGATCCCTGCTGGCCTTGTTGAGCAGTTAATGTCTTCCTGGGTGATTTAAGAGCAACTTGAATGTGATAGTTGTGAAGAGGGGGTACAAATGGATGAACTTTCAGAATTAGAAAAGAATGCAAACTCCACACCATGGTCTGCAAGGCCTTGCTTGACTGGGCCCCACCCCACTCTTTAGCTACATCCTTGACCTTTCTCCCTCCACTCTGGCTTTTTGTCACGTCCTTGAACATGCCCTTCCCAACCTCAGGGCCTTAGTTCCTGCCCTTCCCTCTCCTGGAACCCTCTCCCCAGTGCTCTTGGCCTGGCTGCTCTTCCTTGCCCTTCAGATCTCGGCTGAAATGTCACCTCCACAGGGTGGCCTCCACCCAACATAGGTCCCTCAGCTACCCTGTGTCATGGCCTCCTCCTGGAGTACTTGTGGCGTGTTTCACGTTTCCTCATCACGGAGTTATTTATTTGTTTCCTTGTCTGTTGTTAACCCTCCTCAGTGGACTCTATGCACCACTTGGCCAGGTGTTTCATTTCCTCCTGTATCCTTGCCCCTGGCAATCGCCCAGCACTGTCTCTGACACCAGGACAACCTCAACATATATGTGTTGGATGAATGAATAATGCATTATTCGTTCATCTAAGACAAAGGGTTGGTGAAAAAGCAAGTTTTAGAAGGAAACAGACGGGAGTGGTTCTAACCACAGAGCTTGAACTCTAGAGCCCGATGGCTGGAGTTCCAATCCTGCTCTGCCACCTACTAGCCGTAGGAACTTGGGTAAGTTCCTTAATCTCTCTGTGCCTCAGTTTCCTCATCTGTAAAATGGGCATAACAGAACCTAGCACTTAGGGTTGCTATGGGGATCAAGGACTTAATATTCTCAAAGTACTTAGAACAGTGTGTGTCACGTGGTAAGCACTGTGTAAGTACTAGCCACTAGAAAGTTTTCAAATGTGCCAAACAATGCCTTGTGCTAAATCTGGACACACACACACACACACACACACACATACAGATAGTAGCACTATAAAGACACTCAGAAATGACACCAACTTCAGGCTCATAGCTCCCTTTGGGGCAGGAGAGAAGGAGATAGAATCAGGCAGGAATATACATGGTGCTTCACTTATATCTGTAACTTTTTACTTAAAAAATTGGAAGCAGTCGTGGTGGTGTTATTTGATTTCCCATCACGTCTTTTTTGGGCCCCTGCTCTCCGCACCCCAGCTTGGTGTCAGATTTGATGGTTTAGTCTGGTTTCCCGTTCTTCTCCTGGCGTGGTGGTGAAGACGGGGGTTGGAGTTTGGAGTGAGGCAGGCCTGGGGTGAATCCTGACGCTGCCGTGTGCTCAGCGAGTGAGGCCGCCCCCGACTTAGAGCTGCAGGCGTGCTCGAAGTCAGCTCTCACTGTTTGGGGCTGTGCTGAGGGCTCAGTGAGAGGAGGGCCTTTGGAGCTGGGAAGGGGTTGCAGATGTTACCTAATTCCGCTGCTTGCTTGTGTGGGCTGGGGGGTGGCAATGGAGAAGCCTCCAGAGCCCAGGTGGGTAACATGATCAGGTGAGGTTGGTTGGTTGTCATGGGCCATGCAGAGCGGTGGGGATGTGATCTGGAGAGAGCGTGCCCTGTCTAACCTGGTGGCCGCTCCTCAGTCCAGCCAATAGGTGCCAGGAGGCATCTGGGCTCAGTGTGGCCAGATCTGCTGATTATTCAAAGGAAGCCAGCAGCCTGGATTTCTGTAGGAACCTTTCTCTAGTTTTCCCTCTGGCCTAACAGCACATCGTGGGCAGCAGTGGCCCACGGCGGCCACCCTGATTCCTGATGGACACACTGCTGCTTACCCCTCAGCTGCACCTCTCTGGGTCCCTGACCCCCAGCAGTGCTGAGGTCCTCAGGTCATGACCTTTGTCCTACCCCACCCTCAGCGAAGGGGAGTGGGATTTCTACTGGTGTGATGTCAGCTGGCTCCGGGAGAACTTCGACCACACCTACATGGACGAGCACGTGCGGATCAGCCACTTCCGAAACCACTACGAGGTGAGCTGCGTGGGCCCAGGGGACTGCAACCCACGTCCCTGGGTGTGGCACTGAGCAGGAGCTGGCTTTAGGGGGCAAGGACCAGAATGGAAAAGTAAGAGGGAGTTCGGGATTCGTGCCAGGTGGGGAATAGTTGCGTGCACTAGGCATATGAGGAGCAAAATGGTGTGAGGGGGCGGGATCTAAGACCTGAGGAACAGCTGTCCTGGGGTGAGGATTGAAGTCACGGGCTGGTTGGCTTTTTAGCACCAGAGATGTGAGGGGCAGGCTGGCTTGGGGGTGCAAAGGGGGCGGGATGCTTGAGGGATTATGGGGATTTCAGAGTGAGGCAAGTTGAGCAGTTTGGAGTCTAGAGATAGGAGAGAGGTCTGGAGAAACCAGACCACACAGACGGGGCTGGAGGAGCCAGTGGTAGGAGATTTTAAAAGTTTAGTGTACATCCCACAACTAGAAGGACCTGCAACTAAGATATACAACTGTGTACAGGGGGTTTTGGGGAGATAAAGCAGAAAAAAAAAAAAAGAGTTTAGTGCAGCTTTGCGGTTAGAAACATGAACTTGGGAGTCAGACAGGCCTGGGGTCAAACCGTGGCTGTGCTGCCCGTTAGCTGGATAGCTCTGGGCAGCTGACAGCCTTCGGGGCCTGGAACGTGGGGATCATTCTAGAGCAGCAGGCCCTCAGTCAGAGGTACTCTCACTGTTCTTGTTGTTCTGTGGGCCAGAGGGTGGAGGCTGCAGGGGTTGGGGGGCAGTTGGTGGGTTGAGAAGCGGAGCAGGGCAGTGGGCACAAGTACTAAGGGCCTATCCCCCCTGCCCCCCAATCCTGCTGCTCAGCTGACCCGCAAGAACTACATGGTGAAGAACCTGAAGCGGTTCCGGAAACAGCTGGAGCGTGAGGCAGGAAAGCTGGAGGCGGCCAAGTGCGACTTCTTCCCCAAAACCTTTGAGATGCCATGCGAGTACCACCTGTTTGTGGAGGAGTTTCGCAAAAACCCAGGAATCACCTGGATCATGAAGCCGGTGAGTGCCCATTGCTGGGAACTGGGGAGAGGGTGGCAGGAGGAAGGGTTTCCTAGACACTAGAGCAGGGATCCTTCAGGGCACATTCTCAGGACAGGACTCTGCCTGGGAATCCAGCCTTGGCTGCACTGCCTGCTCCCCTGAAGGGCCAACTTCATCTCCTCCTCCCTGAGGTGTGTGGAGCCAGCAGCTGTGACTGCTGGTATATGCAGGTGCTCAATAAGTGTTCACTAGGTGGGCAAGTGATCCTCAGGACACCAGGGCAGGGATCCTGAGCCTCACCGGAGCTTAGACCCCGACCTGTCCTCTTGACGTGAAAGGAAATGGTGGCCGGGCTGTGACAAGTGTTTCACTAGCAATGCCCCAGTTCGCATAATGGCCCTTGGGAGGAGGTAGTACCAACCTCGTTTTAAAGAGGAGGAGCCTGAGACCCGTGTCTAAGCCTCCACAAACACTGAGCACTTGCCCCGTGCCAGGCACAGAACCAGGCGCTTTGCAGGCACAGCCCTTGGCGAGTGAGACATGGGTCTCTGCTCTCCTGAGCATGGACAATTTGCAGGGAACGTATGCTTGATTACAGTTGTGCTAAGAGTTATTAAGGAGAATGGTGCTGGGAGGGAAAACAGTGGGATGATATCCCCCAGCCAGGCAGGCTTCTCTGAAGAAGTGGGAGACTGGACTTTGAAGCCAAACCCCTTGGTTCAAATACTAGCTGTACCACGTACTGGCTGTGTGACTTCAGGCGGATTCCTTAACTTCCCTGGGCCCCAGTTTCCCCATCTGCAAAGTGAGAATAACTGTAGTACCTATAGCATAGTGTTGTTGTGTGATAAGTGAGTTAGCACAGGTAAAGCACATATTAAGTACTCAATAAATGATAGTTGTTATTATTATTATTGTTATAAGAATTAGCATTAAGCTGCAACCTGAAGGATGCAGAGGAGTCAGCCTGGAGAAGGGCAGAGGTAGGGAAGAGCATTCCGGAATGAGGGAACTGCATGCCCAAAGACCTTGCATCTGGGGGTAGCCGTTTAGGGACCCAGAAACTGAGTGGAGGCCGAGGGTGGCAGAGCACCTACCAGGCCCTCAACCTTCCTCTTCCTCCCTCACCGCAAAGCCACCCTAGCCTTTAAGGGCCTCCTCAAAGCCCCCTGATGTTTTCTGGGCTTGTGCCAGGCCTCAGGAAGGGAGTTGGGGGTCGCGTAGGAGGGAGCAGCCCTTCCTTGTGGGGCCTGTGTGGGCTCATGCATGGGATCTTGGAGGCGGAGCAGACAAGGACAGCGATGCGAAGGGGCAGTGAGGAGGGCTCTGGAGCCGGAGCAGAAGGGGTTAGGCCGATGAACACTGTCACCCACTGCGCGCATTCCAGCTCCCAGCATTATCCTCTCAGACAAATGGTAATTTGTGTAATTGGGAACGAACAATCGCATATTAAGTTGATTCCTTTCCCAGCCCACGGCCTTTGTAGCGGCAGACACAACGACAGCTGTAATTAAGAGGAGGAATCTTGGCTCCGTGTGTGTGTGTGTGTGTGTGTGTGTCTGTCCTCTCTCCGGAATAGCTGAGGCACCACGTCTGGGGTGTGGGGTGTGGAGAGTGGGTGCTTCTAGTCAGACTAGCCTGGGTTCTACTTCTGTGTCTGCTACTTATCAGCTGTGTGACCCTGAGCAGGTTACTCAACCCCTCTCAGTCCATTTCCTCATCTGTAAAATGGAATTAACAGGTGTGCCTGCCCACAGGGTTGTGAGAGAATTCCGTGAAGCTGTACATGTCGTGTATGTGAATCATACAAGTTAAATAAACGGCTTGGGACTCGGGCGCCCAGTAATTGACCATTTTTATTCTCATGTCCGAGAGTCCAGGCCACACCGTCTGTTCCCCCTGCCCCTGGGAAGCCCAAGGTCAGCGCTTTCCAGACTTGAATGTGCCCACAAATCATGGGGCACCTGGTGAAGATGCAGAGCCTGACTCAGCGGGTCTGGGCGGGGCCCAAGAGTCTGCATTTCGAACAACGCTGAGTCCCAACACTGTGGGGGTGTAATTCTCAGACGTGAGAGTGCGTCAGAATTTTCTGAAGAGCTTGTTAAAGTGCCTGGCGTGGTGCAGGCCTGTCACGGGGCCTGAGAAGGTGCATTTCTAGTTCTAGCTCTAGTTAGAAACAGAGCCATTTGGGTGTGTGTCTAAGGAACTGGCTCACGTGATATTGTGGGGGCTGGCAAGTCTGGAACCCGCAGGGGCAGGCCAGCAGGCTGAAAACTCGGGCAGGATTTCTATGTGAAAGTCTTGAGGCAGAATTGCTTCTTTTTCTGGAAACCTCAGTTTTTGCTCTTCAGTCCTCAATTGGTTGGATAACACTCACCCACGTCATCCAGGGTGACATCCTCTACTTAAAGTCTGCTGATTGTAGACGTGATCCCATCTACAGGATCCCTGCACAGTCACATCTAGACTAGCGCTTGGCCAAACAACAGGGCACCCTTGCCCAGCCAAGGTGACAGATAAAATTGATCATCACCGCAGGTTATGGGGGTGCTGCTGGTCTGGGCACTGCACTCTGAGAAGCACGGGGCTAGAGCATTCGTTCTGGGATCCTGTTGCTTGGATTCCTTTGGGGTGGGGAAATGATAAAAAATAGAACCTAACCCCAAATTTGGAAGATAGAGGGAAAAAGTCCCCTGGATCCCTCCACTCTTCCCACAGGGCCTATCTTTGTGGTGCAGTTGGTTCTCCTCCACCCACACACAAGAATTTTCACATGGTTGCAGTGGCCGGGCCCGTTGGGGCAGCCGATGGCCTGCCTTTCTCCTCCGGGGTCTCCTCTGCTCCGTTCCCGGGGGCCTGTGAGCTTTCATCTTCCTCTTTGGCAGCAGAATAGTCCTGGACAGGGGAGTTGAGTCGGACTCAGAAGGGAGCAGGCCTCATCGTCCCCTCCATGCTACCCCGCGGGGCCCCTCCTCCCACCAGGCCTGGCCCACGGAGCTTTGCTATCACTCTCGGGACCATAAGAACAAGCCCTTGGATTTGGCATTTAAAAGTCCAGTCTAGGGTAAAAATTTCCTCGATCCAAACTTTTTTTTTGTCTAAACATTCTCCCCTCCCACCAGCTCAGGCCCTTTGGGTTGGTGGGGAGGTGGGTGGGACCCAGACCAATGGGACCACACCGGCTCCCCCAGCCTCCCTCATGTGGCTGGGAGGCAGGCACCAGGCAGTCAGGACCGGGGCCTGTCTGTCAGTCTATCTGTGTGTCCACGGGGCTGGTCCAGCACTTCACTCGGGGCTGTGGGCGTCCCAGGACCCAACCTCCGCTCTGTAGGCCTCCGTCCAAATTGCAGCAGAGGAAGAGCCGCATTTGAACATTCCATGACTCGGGTTTACCGCAATCGGAGCTTCTCACGCTTTTTCACTGAAATCTCCTAAGGGTTGGGATGCTTTGGGTAGCAAATAACAGAGAACGCAATTAAAGTAACTCGACGAGAGGGCAGGGCTTCTGGACCGTTCTCATGCCGTGGGCCTCGTTGGCATCTGGTGAG